>NC_087206.1:92636732-92649232 GCF_015104395.2 Macrobrachium nipponense
GTACGGTCGTAAGGATCAGTTTAATATGATTGATGCCTTCAATGGTTATCAGTTGACGTCTGTCAATATTAGACCCCTCGGGGGATTCGATTCTTCCCGTATCAGGGAGATTTGAGCGCCAGAGTCGTCGTAGGCTCTGACGTGGCTTGGCGGATAATGGCTTTGGAGTGTGCGACTGTTATAGGGCCCTTAGCTGGGGGTCCTGTGAAGAAGGATTAGTAACGGCCATTGCGATGGCAGGAATATTATGATTAGCGCACCCTCCGTAGTTTGCAGACATGTGACCCTTGCGGCCACAGTCTCGGTCAGAATGTGTTCCAGAACCTCTTCCGTGGCGGGACTGGATGGTAAGGCCGAGATGGCCCCACAGGTTGCGAATCTATGGAGTCACCAAGGCTGGTAGTGTGCTCTGGCCACAGGTGAAGAGTCCTCTCTGGCAGTGATTTGAGGTAGGGAGGTTAAGGAATCCTCCGTTGGAATCACCCTCGGAAACAAGTCCTGGGTTAACTGGTGGGCTTACCTCTTCCAAAGGGGAGGAGGTAGGCGGAAATAAAATGGTAAGAGGCTGAGAGGATGCGGCAGGAACTTTGGGCTCTGACACTGGGTCAGGGCCAGGTTCACAAATAAAGGGGATGTCTGGGACATCGGAGGCACTAGCCTCCCTGAATCTAAAACTGATGATTGATTATGAGGCATGCTGCAGGGATCCGGTGCATCTGGTATGGGAGCTGCGTCCAGGGGAGATACGGCTTAAGTAGATCTCGGCCCAATATCACCTGATAACATCATGAAACATGGGTCAACTACGCCCAGGCGGCACAATGTGGTTTCCCTGGTCTCCTGGTCCAGAAAGGGCATGTCTACATTCAGAAGGACCGAAGGAACAGAATAGAGGTTACCGTCAATCCATTCAAACTGAATTTCTTCGTTCGTCTGGATTTTGGCACCCCTAGGCAATGCCTTTCTGGAAATAAGGGAGACCTGGGCTTCGGTGTCGGCCATGACTTGTACCCACTGATAGGCCGTAGGAGACTGTTCATCAGGCAGGGCTACATGGTAGCCTGGAGAAGTTCACCCTGGAAGCTCTCCTCCCAAGGTAGAGATCGACTTGGGCACTGGTCGGAATCCACAGCATGCCCACGCACACAACAAGTGGTGCAGAAACCTCCGCAACCACCTCTTACCGGGAGTCCAGCTCATGGTCTGGGGCTTAGAAACTAGCCGAGAGATTTCGTCATCTAGGAGAGCTAGCTCATGCTTTCTCTCTTCTTCTCTTTCCTTTCTCTCTGCTTCTCTTTCTTCCTTTTCTTGCAGGCGTGCAGAGCAGCCTGCTGCGCCTTTATCCACTGGTAAACAAGTGCTGGTCCAGTGTAACCGGCCTCCTTGCCTAGAAGTTATGAGGCTCCGAGGCGTTCTCTAGCTCTATGGCAAAGAAGTCGCGGGAAGCAGGGGAAGACATTTCCCTTAGGCTGCAGTAGAGGCTCAGATGAAATGATAATAATGGCCAGGAAGGGTATGGATGGAATGGGAGTGCCTACTGTGGAAAGTGGCACGCACTTGGAAATGGGTTCTGCGATAATGGTAAGGAAAAAGTCTGGAAAGACTGGGTGCTCGGTGGTACTTTGTGAATGGCACCTTCTAATGAGGTGAAAAAATCGAATGAAGTGTGCGGCGTACATCACACTTACGGGCGTTCCCGACTTGGGAGACGTTGGGGAATGGGCTACCTGTAGGTCCATACAGGTGCGGCACTTTCGGAGGCGTTCCTTGGTTGAGTGATCCAAAATGGTGGATACTCTAATGATGGGCGTTCCGTAGGACGGACACGCAGGTATAGGGCTACCTGTACGTTCCTGTACAGGTGCGATGGCACTTCAGGAGGCGTTCCGTTTGGACCAGCACTAGTAGTGCTGGTATTGCGGCACTTCGGGAGGCATTCCCTTGATTGGTCCGAAGGATCACTGATCCTCGTACACAGACATTAATGAATTGGGCGTTCCGTAAGGACGGACACGCAGGTTTGTCAGCACTTAGGGCTGGTATTGCGGCACTTCGGGAGGTGTTCCCTTGGTTGAGTGTTTCGAAGGATCACTGGACCCTTGTACACGGACACACTAATCAATTAGGCGTTCCATAAGGACAGACACGCAGGTTTAATGGCTACCTGTACTGCCTGTACAGGTGCAATGGCACTTATGAGGAGGCGTTCTTTGGAGCACTGGTATCGTGCTGGTGTGTCCCGGACTACATGCAGTATACTTAAATATACTGAAGAATGGCACTGCTCATGGCAGAGTGTAATGGTGGAGGAGAGAAAGTAAAAGGTGGGAGTACTTCAGCAGCCAGTTCGATGGACAGTGTCAAGAATTAGTGGCACTGTAAAATGGTAAGACCTGACGTGCATGGTGGTGGCCAGTCCTAAACTGGTAACGACTTCCCTGTCTGGAAGTAATGAATTTGCGTGGCACACTGTGCGAATTGTGCTTGCGGTATAGCAAGTCTTTTGTGATAAAAGAAAATGAAAGACCACTCGGGCAACGACAGGTAATGATAATTGAAATGCTCAGTCCCTCGCTGAAGTACTCGATAAATGAAATAAATAAATGCTTGCAAACTGCAATGGACACATGCGCGTACGTATCACGCTGTGTAAATGAAAGACACAAGAGACTAAAATAATGTTAATTCTGCATGCTCTAATTAATGGTAAGATGTAGTACTCTTGGCTTCGTGAATACTGGGTTCTCTCTCTCTCTCTCTCTCTCTCTCTCTCTCTCTCTCTCTCTCTCTCTCGGAGAGGGTGAAAAATGATATATGAATGAACTCCCTTATATTGAATTGAACTACTAATGTTAGTTTAATATGACGCAACTTGCGTTAAATGATTTACTTACGTTTAACGTGAAATGAACGATTGCTTTGGATAACTTTGTTTTATGAAAATGATAACGCGCTCGCGCTTGAACGATTTTTTACGCTAATAGTAGCGGCTTGCGCTTATGAAATTGATTTGCGTTTCAATATGAATTTTAAAACAAAGACGCGTTTTACGTTACAATTCTTGTAATTTACTCTACTTTTAAGATTTACGTTAACTTTACGTAAGTATACTAGGTCCTTGTGACAAGCGAAAATGACGGTAAGGATTTTAAAATGAAATGTTAGCAACATTTGTAAATGGAAAAAGGGTTACGTTCAGTACGAAGTGAAATGAAACTTTCGCTCAGCGAGCGAGTGAGCGATGCGACGTGAAATGCGGTGAGCGAGCTGGGCAGCGAGTCGTTCAAAACAGCTGAATTCTCTGTAAATTCGGAGGCAATACAACACGAAATTCTAGTTTCTTATTCAAGGCGAATTACGTTAATTTCTCTGGCAGAACGATAGATACTAGTACCGAGATTAATATTATTTACGTTAAAACTTCGAGACTTACGTTACTTTGCTTAAATTGTTTAGATAATGCTTAAAGAGATAACAAACATGGCTGCCGCTGTGAGTGAAAACGAAGGCTGGCTGGCAGGCCTGAGAGAGCGCCTGCGCGAAGCTGAATTAAGCTGAGAGCGAAGCGGTTACCAACACTTGGAATGAAAACTAAGTTAGAATGAATTCCCCTAACTTATCACAGACAAAAGAATTGTACACTTCTTTTGCCGTAACTATTAGTAAAACACTCCTAACTAGCTAGGCTTTCTAATACAGCAATAAACCCTGGCAAAGCACTTCCTAGTTTGATCTGGTCCTTTCTGGCATCTATCTAATACATGTGCTCTGTCTCGTCCGACGACAACAATGCGATTTACAAAATAACAGAATTCGCTCGGCGCTCTGGCCGTTACAATAATAAGATTTCTACCTACGCTCTTTTAACCACTTCAACAATAAAAATACTTAAACGTACCTTAAGCTAACATTTGTTATAGAATAATCATATTAATGAATGGAATACCTTACCGTGAGTCAGTGTCTGTCTTCTTTCCCTGCAAGTGTGCTTTCTTTTTGCGCTTTGAAAAACATTTACATTCGTTTTACAAGGATAACGCGATTTACAAGTTTTTTTTTGTTTTTTTTTTTTTTTTTTTTTTAAGCAAGCTAGGTTCAAGTCTGCAAGGTCGCCAATTTTACGTATTAAGCCGGCCGTTGAGAGAGGCTATATACGTAAACGGAAATAATTGAAGGAGGACAAGTTGAAATTAATTGAACTTACCGTAAAACTGGTTTATAATGGACAATTAATCTAGAGGAATAGGTAGGTCGCCAGAGACTCAGCTAAAACTTTACAGCTATTTATTTACAAAAGGCTCGTTCTGGCCTGGAGAAAAGTGAATACAGCGTCCGCACGTTGGGACTTATAATCTCTCACAAATGGATAGCTGGCTAAAATGTAATTGGATGAAAGCTGGTCTCATAAACTTGGGTAATGCAACACTTGCGGGCAGAGAGACATGCACGTGGCTCAAGAATCTGGATGCAATGTTCAGTGTGGACCTTTGTTAGAAAATGTGGCGCCCGGCTTTGTCTTAACTCTTAGGTCTGTGGCTCGGGCGCGCCAGTACGCCGTGGATAGGCCTAAATGGAAGGCAGGTGGTCGGACATCCGTCCGAAGGTCACGTCTGGAGACGACTGAGGCAGAATTCAGGTGGTTTGCTTGGGTGTTGGGATTCAGCTTAACCCCCCACGAGCAAGGCAAATCCTGGAAACAAAGCATACAGCCAGCAGAGGGTCACAGGAAAGAGAGCTTGATAGGTCTAAGAAGTACCAATCTGCCTACATCCTTCCCTTTTGAGATATGTCCCTAAAGCTGACAAAAGACTCTTTTCACCCCCAACTGGGGAACCCCCTATCTCTGGCTGGCAGGTTTTTGGGTTTCCCGCGTTTTACTAAAAATCAGCTGATATTTGGAAGAAATGGCTGCCGTTTTCCAAATCAAATTAATTAATTAATATCTGGGTAGATGGAACGATCTACAAACGTACAATACAATATATATATATATATTTATATATAATTATATAGTATATATATGTATATATATATATATATATTATATATATATATATATATATATATATATATATCATATATATATATATATATATATACACACATACATACATACATACAAATAAATACAAACACAAAATGCGAACCGATGCGATTTATTTCTTGAAACATAAGGACTTCATAGTTTCTCCAATAAAAATGAAAAATACTGCAAAACTAGAAAACGTACATGTATGTTACTGAGAGTAACATGAAAAATAGTCAAGTAAGGATTGGAGTCTTGAATAAAAATGTTATTATTACGTTACTTATCTTAATTTTATTCATAACACAGGAAAGGACAAAAGTACTTCTAATAAAGACTTTTAGTTTTCCGATGAAAAAATCCACTTATATATTATACATATATATATATATATATATATATATATATATATATATATATATATATATATATATATATATAGAAATCCAGTTTTTGGTCATAGATTAAACATGAGCCTTTGTTTATTTAGGAGGGCAGAGAAAGGGAATAGACTGAAAGCAACAATTGATAGAATGTGGAAAAGAGTTGACAATAGATAGAATTCTATGTACAATTTCATAGGAAGGTGATAACGTTGCTTTAGCTGTGTTGAATGTGGAAAATACCGTATGTTATTATAAAAAATGGAAAATATACGGTGAGCAGTACTTGTTATGAGGTAAAATGAGATACGTGGTCCGAAGAATATGAGTCGATAGAGTAGTATTTTGAAGATGCGTTGAACGGGGAAGATAGAAGAAAAATAGATGAAATGATACGACCATGGAAAGTATTATATATATTCGTAATTGTTTGGGAGTTAATGCTGAAGACGCTAGAAGACCAATTAAGAAGGTCAAAGAGTGAGGGACGAAATTGGCTTAACGGGATCACAGATGGTGGTGTGGTAGAGTGATGAAAATGTAACTGTTTGACTGACCAAGGTGTGTAAGGTACTTAAGTGCGTGGTACGGGGGATTGGGGAATGAGCAAGAGGACAAAGTTAACCAGTGAGACTAAACAATATTATGGACTTACTATTACTTAGAATGCCAGAGAAGGTGTACGATAGAATTTTGATTGAGAAATTGACAATGATGCACGTAAGGGTAAATGGAGCAATGGATGCTAATTTGAATGGTGGGATAATAAACGCGTTAAGTCACCTGTATATTTATAAGGACTTATTTAAGATGATGGGGAGGATATGAAAATAACTTGAAGCAAGGCAGGTAGAAGTATGTATAAACAGATTGGGAAAAGCTTTGGAGTAAATATGGAAGACAATGTTGAACTTTATTATTATTTTCATTATTATTATTATTATTATTATTATTATTATTATTATTATTATTATTATTATTATTATTATTATTATTATTATTATTATTATTATTGAGAAGATGAATCCTATTCATATGGAACAAGTGCACTGGGCCATTGACTTGAAATTCTAGCTTTCAAAGGATATGGTGTTTATTTGGAAGAATTTAGAAGAAGTAAAATGAAATACAGAAAGAAGAGATCACACTTATCAAAAAAGAAAGAATAAATTAATAAACAGGAAAAATAGATAAATAATATTAAAATGCAAGAATAATAGTATTAGGGTAGTATGCATTGCATTTTACGTTTCAAACTTCTGAATTCCAATTGGAACGACATCCTCCGGGATGCTGTTCCACAGCCCAACGGTGCGAGGAATAAAGCCAACCTCTGGAACTGAGAAGTTCCACTGCGAGGCGCATTTACTGCATATTGGTGCTGCTGTTCAGCGAATCTGGTTTCTCTCGACAGGTAAAGGATATAAGGGATCAATTGTCAATGTGAACGTTCTCTGTTGAACTGTAATCTATGAAAAACTAACAAACAAGTCATAACTGCTACTATTAGGAAACAGAAACCTATCACTACGAACCTCTCTTTCTAAAAGAGATAAATCTCTGGCAGAAGCAGGTATCAACAGCAGAGAACAGTATTCCAGTACAAAGAAAGGACAAATGAACTAAAGCCGGTTGCACTGATTTTACCACTGTTGTAAATTCATGAGCCTCACGAACAATACCTAACTTTCGTGTGGCATTTGCTGAAACTTTCTTTAGATGTTTCTCAAAAGTTGGATGCGAGTCAAAAAGAAAAAAAATTGCACCTAGAATAGGTAAAGCTTCTGATCATTCTGCAAAGTTCCATCCACCTGAAGCGGAGGATGGGGTGGCAGATCTGCTAGTCAATAGTGTTTTCGTTTTCCTGGAGTTCAGCCTCATATCAGATTCGACTACACCACTCCCTGATCGCAGGAAACAGCAACGATGTCAGCTCATACCGAAACAACGAAATCAAGTTGAAAACCAAGAGTTCATTAAGTAGAAATCTTACGTTGACTTCCAGGTCTCTTTTAATTAAAGATAGATAATATGGCGAATAGACAGACTGCTTGGAAGACAACAAGATGGTTAAGGGTACGATGACAATGACTAGGACTATTACGCTGCAAGGCTGAAGCATGAAAAGGAGTCCTATAGACGTAGCTTGTTCTGCCTTATTTAGGAAATTGTCGTCAGCAGTAGTCGTCAGTTTTTTTATATATATACAATTAAATACTATCCCTCTTTTCTGGTTCGGTAACTACCAGACACAGGAAATGAAATTGTTTAGTTCTACCAGCCTATTGGAGAGAGGCCTCGATAAGCATTCTATAGTTTTTACTATCCTTTTTTATACTTATAACAAACATACATACGTATGTATGTGTGTATAGGAAAAGTTATTTTTATTTAGATGGGAAGAAAATTATGTCTGGGGCGCAGTAGCATCAAGAAGCTGGGTTTTCAGGAAACGTTGTGTTGCGTTGCAAGAAATATTATCTTCTTTTTTTTAGCTTTTTCTGTCCGTCCTCAGATCTTGAAAAACTACCTAGCTAGATGGTTCTTTTTTTTCTTTCACTTGTTATAAGTTTAAAACGCGTGTCAGCTGAGCCAGTGATTAAATTGAACATAAAGATATGGTGACCGTAATTAATAACTATTTTTTTTTATTAACCTCGAGTAATAATGAAGTCATAAGCTCATATGTTGTTATATATAGATATAGATTTTTTGGCATTATGCCAAGCACTGGGGCAACTAAGGCCATTCAGCGCTGAAACGGAAAGAGACAGTATAAGGTTTGAAAGGTGTAGCAGGAGGAAAACCTCAAACCAGTTGCACTACGGAACAATTGTTATGAGAGGTTGGACAGTAAAATGGAAGAAAGAGAATATGAACAGAGGTACACTAAAAGGAATGAAAGGGGTTGCAGCTAGGGGCCGAAGGAACGTTGCAAAGGACCTTAAGTAATACCTACATCGCACCGAATGAGGTGCACTGACGGCACGATCCCCCTACGAAGAATAACTTTGAGAGCTACCAAAGAAAAATTCAAAGTAGGTTTCGTCAATTAACACTCAGAGGAACGAATATTATAACAAACATGATTGGTAACTGACAACATAATGATAATTTGTTCGATCTTCTTGTTCATTTTAACCTTTGTTCAAATGACAAGCAAGTATTAACTAAATAATATAGGCCTACGCTTGCAACACGACTTTCCTGAGAACACAACTTTCTTCTTCGCCCTACTATGCGTGTGATACAATTTCCTGCTCACATAAACAAAAGAAAAGAAAAACTTTCTTCGTCATATTTTTGTAGCAGTATTTCCCTAAACGATGATATAAGTATTCTCGTCAACTGGTCTGGTCACAGAAATGAAATAAGAAAATGGGTCTAGTTTTAGTTCCGAGTTCTAAGTGGTACTAAATGCCTTTCACTTGTGGGTATTTCCAGATCGAAGAGTGAAAGGGGCTTAATGTTACTTGCAACCATTCGACGAGAAACCAGCTAACTTTCGCTTTCAATCGCCTATTGTTTGAGAGAGAGAGAGAGAGAGAGAGAGAGAGAGAGAGAATCCAATGGCGGCAAATCTTACGAGTACAGGTTGTTTAGCTCTGTGGTATCACTGACCCACTGTCCTTACCATCATAGTAAATTAGCCTTTATCCTTCACTCTAATTTTAGATCGAGATATTTTCATTCCCACCTGATCATATCGGGTGAATCATTCCTCAAAATGAGTATGGTAGATGTCTCTCATAAGCAACCCATAACTGCACGAACTGCGTCTAAGTAAGTAGGTTCGAGAAGGATCACTTGAAACTAAATAAACAGTTTCAAAGGATACTTCGAGATATCAAGATGTTTGAAAAATAATTTGTTAAAAACTATGGTATCTAATTATGAAGATTTCCGTGGTCCTACTGGCCTCTAGTATTTGTTCATGACTGGGGTATTTAACACCTTACATGAAACCCAAGTAATCTGTATTAAACTTAATAGCAGCTTATGGAATAGGCACACATTATCAGCCATCATTCCACCCTTATGTCCTTTCTTGTAGAATGCTTCTTCTTGACAGTTACCCAAACCCATGTCCCTGTTCTTTTAATGTCTTGCATCTTATACGAAGTTTAAGCTACATATTAAATCTATCCAGTTCAGTAATTTGGTTCTTAATCTATTTTGGTGAGTGTCACTGAGTATGAGGGTAAACCCTTCAATGACAATAAGTCTAATCAAAACTTTTTACCTTAGTTCAAAACAGGTTCCTAACATTTGATTTCAAGTATGGTCTTTCCATTTCAAAAGACAAAATTGGCTATTGTATTATGGATTCTAACTCATAAAGAAGAGTACTTTATTATATTATTCATCACTTCCCATTGTTGTGTACCAGCTTCATGTTTCCACTTATAACATTGACCCTTTGAGATTTAAGGTCCTTAAATCTGCCTGTGACTAAATACACATTGCAAAGTTTTTCTATTATTGTTTGATAAACCAATTTTTCGGGATGTAAACTGGTTTTTATCGTCATTTTGAGGATGAATATCTGCGTTTATTGTATACTATTAAAAAGTGGAAAACAATATTAATAAAAAAGTATAAGGATGCAAAGCCTACCCATAATTTTCGGAAGAACCTCAAGGGCTGGAAACAGGATGACGTCATTTGACGTTCTCTGAATCTCAAAAGGCTAATACAAATAAAAGTTAGGTATATCTTAGTTTAAACAGACCACTGAGCTGATTAACAGGTCTCCTATGGCTGGCCCGAAGGATCAGATTTACGTGGCTAGGAATCAATTGGTCACCTAGCAACGGGACCGACAGCTTATTGCCGGATCCAAACCAAACATTATATCGAGAAATGAATTCTAATCCCCAGAAACAAATACCTCTGATTCCACATTCACAGAGCGGAATCGAACAAAACAAAATACCACTAATGATCCTCGTGATCGGACTCTAAAAACTGTTCCAATCCACCAATAACCTCAAAAACATCTCTAATGAGCTCATATTACAGGCAAAAATTGAAAATCACCGGTTTAGCTTAACTCTGCTGAGAAGGGCAAAAGCTGCCAAAATAAAAGTAATATATATATTTAGATTATAGGTTTTATCAACTATTGTCACTACACCTGCAGGATTTTCTTGTACATTATGTAATCTACATTTAATACTTTTTATATAAATTCTTTTTACGTGCCACACCTGGAGGAGAGCGATGGCTGATATTCATATTTCATAGAAGGTGAATAACACTCAAAAGGTGCAGAATAAAGAATGAAAGGGGTTGGAGCTAGTGGCCGAACGGGACGCTGCAAAGAAACCTCAAGGAATGCCTACAGGGAGGAAAGAAAAAAACTCTACTGTAAATGTCTACGGGAAAAAAAACTATTACACTTATTCTTGCTTTCTATGATAATAACAAGTCGATCGTTTTGTTCTGTAGTTGGGATCGATGAGGGAAAAGGAAAAATGTGAACCCGGAGAGAAATCGGTGGTTTCTCCTTCAATTAAAAGGGGCACGACTTTACCGTTCGTATTTCGAGGAGAACTGTGGGCTGCTAGTATACTTGTTTGCTCTTCTAACGAAGGCTATTGACTGCGAGAATGTGTAATGTTGCTTTGTTTGTGCTTCCCATTAGTGGGACGGAAAAAAATAGATTAATGTAAAAATATATATGATTAGGTATCAGAATTTTCTTACACTGAAAAATTTAGGCCTAACATTTAGTTAAATTCTTAATTTCCCTCACCTACCACATAACAATTACATTTCTTTACTCACAAGAGAGAGAGAGAGAGAGAGAGAGAGAGAGAGAGAGAGAGAGAGAGAGAGAGAGAGAGAGAGAGAATATTGTGTGCACAGGCACTTACATACATACACACATACTTACCTTTAAATATATACATGATAATAAAAGAATTAAATGAGCACTTTTATCAAGCTGATGGGTCGGTTGATGTAATTGCATATCCCATCAACAAAGTCTCATATTCTTCATTACCTAAATGGCACATTGAGATTGTGATAAGAGGGAGAGAGCTCTTCCATAAGCAGAATCCCGTTAAGGAGAGACGAGTCCCTGTGGCAACTTCCTCCTGATGGGGAGGATGAATCTGGTAAAAATTCGTGAAGTGTGCTGATGGCATATATCGTTTGCAATAGAATGAGTTTAGATGGTTCTATAACAGCTGCCATTAAAGGGATCTGGGAAAGATTGGGAATCGTATTCCTTTATCCCCGAACGTTATTATTTACTTATTGTACTCTGAAAAAGATGCATAGATAATCTGCTCGTGGTTTCGTTTCATGGGTCACTATGCAAGCACTGACAAATGATAGTTTAATTCTCCATGTAATAATACATTCGCTTAAAAAAAAAAAAAAAAAAAAAAAAAAAACAATCGAAATATGTCGCAAACCCCAACAGACAGAAAGGTTGTCAGTAATAATATATTCAAACCTGGTAGCCCTGTGAAAAATATGAGAGCATTATAAGTACGAAAAATACATTAAACAAAAGCTCAATAAGATTCGTTTAAAATACATTCTGTAGCCAGATTTGAACTGGTTTATCCGTTTGTCTTCGTTTTCTAATAATTTTGAGGTCTCTTCACGCAAGCACCTTCCTAAATCTTTTAGCATTTTAGCGCAAAACATTGCCATGGCCAATAAAATGTTTTCTAAACTACAATCAGGTGTGTTCGGGACAGTGTTGCTGTATCTTCATAAAAGTGAACAACAGCAATTTTTCGCTAACACTGACTTAAATACTACGATATTTTTTACGAAAGTTTCTCGCGTGACACCAATAATGACTACATTCTTTTGTAACATCTTGCGTTTAACATTCATCACAAAATAGCCATGTCTGGTATCAGCATATGCAGATAAGATGGCTGCAGAGAACAAAACCCGAATCACAATTCCAGCTCTTCCTGGATCAACGAAAACACAATTACGTAGCTGAAAACTTTAACAAAATGCAACATGTCAGGATGCTTCTTTAACCATCCCTTCAGGAGTTAAACTTTTACATTAGACCTTTTTATAAAAAGCTCTTTGTCATAGCTAGGTTTTATAAC
>NC_087206.1:92654232-92729232 GCF_015104395.2 Macrobrachium nipponense
ACGCAACAGCACCCCGGCATGCGAAGCTTTAGGAGGAGCCGTCTGCAGCAAGAACTAGAATCCAAAGAGGAAGAGAAAGCCACGCTCATCAATGAAAGGGCGCAATCTTCGTAAAATGGGATGAAATCCGCGGTATGAATCCTGTAGCAGCCCCCTCGGATGCCGGGGATAATAATGATGGCACTAGCAGCAACGCCCTCCCAACACCAGTGCAGCACCATCAAGACATCGTCGACTGCCTGAAACGTATGGAGGAGAAAAAAGACGCCCTGAAGAAACAGAAGACCATTACAAGAAAACTAATTAACCTTAATGGAGGTAAAATACGCCTGCCGCAAGAACATGACAAATATATTAACATCTTCTTGGGATAAGGATCTAATATAGCAACTGAAATAATACCCAAACTGACAAGCTTCTATAACGCAATCCCAATTGGCTCTGGAATTTAGCTAGGCAGTTTTTCCAATGATGGAATTAGGAATATATTGATTGACTGATACATCCAACTCAATGGCGCAATGATCAAAACTGCAGATATATTAACAGACTTGGACTTCACAATAGCTGGAACACCACCTGTGAATATGAGGTCTAATCTATTACCAGAAATGTGTGTAGGTTCCTCATTAGCTGGACAAAATCGGAGGATACACTGAACTCAAGAGCAGACCGGCCATGATGATCGGTGGAATTTGAATTTAGCCACTCACTGTGCTTTACATCACAGTCACCACAAATAACGAATGAAGCTTTTGAATCCTGTGACTGAACCATAATATCCTTTCCAAAAGACAGTCATATATAGAATTGTCGATATTTGAATTGCAATAACCAGCAATATATAAACATTGTAGAACTTACTGTCCCTGATAACCAGTTTGCTTTTGATAACACCAGCCCGCCCGAAATTTCCGTGACGACCTACAGCATGATGAACATTGGACAGCTGCTTTATAATACCAGCGTGCCAGAAAAGCAAATCATAAGGAGAATTGAAAGAATATTGTACAAAATCAATTCTGTGAATTCTGCCATTATTTTTAATAAAACTTGTTTGCAAAGAAGGTCTGTTTCCAGCATACACAAAATATCCGGCATGCAGACCCCACAACGCAACAGCACCCCGGCATGCGAAGCTTTAGGAGGAGCCGTCTGCAGCAAGAACTAGAATCCAAAGAGGAAGAGAAAGCCACACTCATCAATGAAAGGGCGCAACTCTTCGTAAAATGGGATGAAATCCGCGGTATGAATCTGTAGCAGCCCCCTCGGATGCCGGGGATAATAATGATGGCACTAGCAGCAACGCCCTCCCAACACCAGTGCAGCACCATCAAGACATCGTCGACTGCCTGAAACGTATGGAGGAGAAAGACGCCCTGAAGAAACAGAAGACCATTACAAGAAAACTAATTAACCTTAATGGAGGTAAAATACGCCTGCCGCAAGAACATGACAAAATATATAACCAAGACCACCTACACCCCATCCCTGAAGAAGAGGACATACTCAAGAAAGGCCTGAATTGCCACTTCAATTCTCGCCCCCGTCCCCTTAATAAAAGGATGGAGATAGAATATTCTTACGGAGACGATACTGAAACAAGAAAGCCTTGGAATGTACACACCACCGACGCCCTTCAACCTCTCCTCTTAGCAGAGGCCCTTAAAGACCGAGGAACTTATAAAAGTGACATCGTCGATCGCCGTCTGCGGGATGCTGCTAAAAGCTTGAGAGAAAACGAAGACATCACCGTCAGGAGAGCCGACAAGACCGCAGCCCTAGTACTTATCAAGACTACCGAATATAGACAAAAAATCGACGAGATCCTCGCCGATACCACTAAGTTTTCGACACATTACTAAGAACCCCGTAGACGACATTAAACGCGAAGCCAATAGAAATCATAGAAACTGTCAACGCAGCCACTAACGCCTTACACCTATCTAGTATTTCTGGAGATTACAAACCCTCGGGTAACATCTACGGTAATGTGAAAAACTCACAAACATGGAAACCCTTTAGACCTATCATTAGCCAAATACCAGCACCCCACTTACCAACCTTGCTAAACAAAACTAAATACTATTCTCACCCCCTACATCCCCAGCACACACAGTTTGAAGTCGTCTGCGGAGTTCCTGCAAGCCTTAAAGATCCACGCCCCCTGGAGGCAGTATTGCATCGATGGATGTAGAATCGCTGTTTACCAACGTTCCTGTAGATGAAACCATCGAAATGATCCTTGAACGTGTTTACAGAGACCCATCCACCGACACCCGCTGAATATCCCCGAACACGCCCTTCGCTCTCTGCTGGAAATATGCACCAAAAAGGCTCCCTCATTAACCACCATGGCCATATGTACTTACAAATCGATGGTGTAGCGATGGGATCCCCCCTCGGGGTCCTGTTTGCGAACTTTTATATGGGCATAGTGGAGGAGCGTGTCTTTAGGAGCATTAGGAAGCCATCTATATACGTAAGATATATAGATGACACTTTCATCAAGCAGGAACGAGGGAGGAGATCGAGGAAATACGTCAAGCCTTCCACACACGCTGTTTACGATTTACCATCGAATATAGCCGTGATGGCCGTCTTCCCTTCCTGGACGTCCTGGTTGAACAGAAGGAGGGTGCGTTCGCTACAAGGGTTTACAACGAAGCCCACGAACCTGGAATGTGTCTGAACGGCGAGAGTGAATGCCCTGAACGCTATAAGGACACCACCATCAGCGCCTACGTCAGGAGAGCTCTTTCCCATTGTTCAACATGGGCAGACACCCACAAGGAGATGGAACGGGCAGCCCCAGGTCCTAGTAAACAACGGACACACACAACGAAGCATCCAGAACGTCTTCAGGAAGAACATGGAAAAATGGTACCTACAGGAACCCCGCCCAGACCCCCAGCAGAAAATTAATTTTTCTACAAGGGCACCTTATTCCATCGGCGATTACAAGAAGACGAGCGAGCCCTACGGCAAATAATTAGGAATCACGTTTCCCCGACCGACAACAACAAGCAGATCAACTTGATCATATTTTATACAAGTAAAAAAACATGCAGTCTTATTATGAAAAATAACCCCGCACCGTTGCAGGATCCCTTGAAGAGGACGAACGTCATTTACAGATACACGTGCCCAATCCGAGGATGCCTCGGAACTTACATCGGGATGACGTCAATGCGCCTCTCCAAGAGGATCTCCTGTCACGCGCAGGAAGGAGCGTATTTAATCATGCAAGGACTGGCCCATAATAAAAGAATCCGACGCAGCGACATCGTCGGTAAACTTCGAGGTTATCGACCAGGCACCCGATCTACGTCGTCTGCGAATCTTAGAAGCGCTGCACATCGGGAGGGAGAAGCCCATCTTTTGAACATCACACAGGAGACCTTCCTCCTCCCCACCGCCCGTCACCGGCCGGTTCAGGAGAGCAGCAGACACCGCCCCACAACGACCATCGCACCAGAGGGATCCTGAGGATGATAGAAGCGTTAGCTCTCATCCTGAGGACGTCCCTAGTAACCCTGAGGGTGATCGCAGCTAAGCTCTCGCCCTGAGGACGACCTGGTAGCACGCCCTTCGAGGGGACCTCCACCATCATCAATAAGGATGAGGCTCCGCCCACGAAGAGGACAGCCAAACCAGCAACGGGCCCCCTGATGACATCGCTCGTGACGTCACAGGTATTGCCCAATGAAAAGTGAGGTACCCGTTTTCTTCAAGCCAACCGAATGCAATAAATAGCATGAATACATCTGACACAGACCATTGCACTCAGCGATCCCGTCCGAAGATGGCCAAACGAGGTGGCCGAAACATGTAGACGCCTTTTTAAAAAACCAGAAAAAGAAGGAATAACAAGAAATACCGGATAGACCCCTGACGACTACGGCCTGTTTTCCCGACCTACGAAACTACACCTGTATCCCTGTTGACGACCCAGCCTGTCCCTGATAACCAGTTTGCTTTTGATAACACCAACCCAGCCCCCGCCCGAAATTTCCGTTGACGACCTACAGCACGATGAACATTGGACAGCTGCTTTATAATACCAGCGTGCCAGAAAAGCAAATCATAAGGAGAATTGAAAGAATATTGTACAAAATCATTCTGTGAATTCTGCCATTATTTTTAATAAAACATATTATTATTGTTATTTATTATTATTATTATTATTACTTTTTTTTTTTTTTTTTTTTTTTTTTTTTTTATCTATCACAGTCCTCCATTCGACTGGGTGGTATTTATCGTGTGGGGTTCCGGGTTGCATCCTGCCTCCTTAGGAGTCCATCACTTTTCTTACTATGTGCGCCGTTTCTAGGATCACACTCTTCTGCATGAGTCCTGGAGGTACTTCAACCTCTGGTTTTTCTAAATTCCTTTTCAGGGATCTTGGGATCGTGCCTGCTAGTGCTCCTATGATTATGGGTACGATTTCCACTGGCATGTCCCCATATCCTCTTATTTCTATTTTGAGATCTAGAATACTTATCCATTTTTTCCCTCTCTTTCTCTTCAACTCTGGTGTCCCATGGTATTGCGACATCAATGAGTGATACTTTCTTTCTTGACTTTGTCAATCAACGTCACGTCTGGTATATTTGCACCCGTATCACCCTATCTTGTTATGACACCACAGCCCACGAGGATCTTTTGCCATGATCGTTTCTATCACTCCCTCAGGTTGGTGCTCGTACCACTTATTACTGTAAGCTAGCTGATGTTTCTTGCAGGCTCCAGTGGGGGCTTTTTGCCACTGCATCATGCCTCTTTTTGTACTGGTTCTGTACAAGTGCCGGGCCATTCGCTTGCTATGTGGTTTATGGTTTCATTTTTCGTATTACACTTCCTACATATGGGGAGAGATGTTATTTCCGTCTATCGTTCTTTGAACATATCTGGCTCTTAGGGCCTGATCTTGTGCCGCTGTTATCATTTCCTTCAGTTTCCTTCTTTAGCTCTCCCCTCTGTAGCCATTGCCATGTGTCATCGCTGGCTAGTTCTTTAGTCTGTCTCATGTATTGTCCGTGCATTGGTTTGTTTAAGCCAGTCCTCTGTTTCTGTCTGTCATTCGCCTGTCTCTGTATATTTCTGGGTCTTCGTCTACTTTTATTAGTCCATCTTCCCATGCACTCTTTAGCCACTCGTCTTCACTGGTTTTCAGATATTGCCCAGTGCTCTGTTCTCGATGTTGATGCAGTCCTCTATATTTAGTAGTCCTCTCCCTCCTTCCTTTCGTGTTATGTATAGTCTGTCCGTATTTGCTCTTAGGTGTAGTGCTTTGTGTATTGTCATATGTTTCCTGGTTTTCTGATCTATGCTGCAGAGTTCTGCCTTCGTCCATTCGACTACTCCTGCCGCTGTATCTGATTACTGGCACTGCCCATGTGTTTATGGCTTTTATCATATATTTCCGGCGTGAGTTTTGACTTGAGTATCGCCTTGACTCTCTGCATATATTCTTTCCTGATCGTGCCTTCATCTCTTGGTGTTTTATATCCCCTCCTTCATTATTCCCAGGTATTTGTATCCTGTCTCATCTATGTGTTTGATGTTGCTCCCATCTGGTAGCTTTATCCCTTCAGTTTCTAGGTACTTTTGCCTTTTTGTATGTTGACTAAGGCGCATTTTTCTATTCCAAACTCCATCCTGATGTCCCCAGATACATCCTTACAGTCCTGGATTAGGGTATCTATTTCCTTGATGCTTTTACCATACAGCTTGATGTCGTCCATGAACATCAGATGGTTGATTCTGTTGTCTCTTTTCTTGAGTTGGTACCGGCATCCATCTTCTGTAGTACATTTGTCATGGGAATCATGGCTACTACGAAGAGTAGTGGGGACAGTGAGTCGTCCTGGAAGATCCCTCTCCTGATATTAACCTCTGCTAGTCTTATTCCAGAGCTTGTAAGTATTGTATTCCAGTTTGCGCATTGTATCTTTGAGGAAGCTGAGGTGTGTTTTCCTCTGCCCCATATATTTTCAGGACATTTTCTATTAGACCATGTGTTGCGGTAATCATGGTCGATGGCTTTGGCTTTATAGGGTCTATCCATGCCATGCTTAGGTTGGTTTTCCTTCTCTTACTGTTCTTCATTACCATTTTGTCAGGAGCTGGTCTTTTGTGCCCCTACACTTCCTTCTGCAGCCTTTCTGTTGGTGGGGGATAGGTGTTTGTCTCCTCCAGGTAATTGTATAGCCTTTATTATTATTATTATTATTATTATTAGTATTATTATTATTATTATTATTATTAGTTATTATTATTATTATTGGGAAGATGAATCCTATTCATATGGAACAAGTGCACTGGGGCCATTGACTTGAAATTCTAGCTTTCAAAGAATATGGTGTTTATTTGGAAGAATTTAGAAGAAGTAAAATGAAATACAGAAGGAAGAGATCACAATTATCAAAAAGAAAGAATAAATTAAAAAACAGAAAAAATAGATACAAAATATTAAAATGCAAGAATAATAGTATTAGGGTAGTAATGCATTGTATTTACGTTTCAACTTCTGAATTCCATTTGCACGACATCCGCTGGGATGCTGTTCCACAGCCCAACGGTGCGAGGAATAAAGAACCTCTGGAACTGAGAAGTTCGACAGCGAGGCGCATTTTACTGCATATTGGTGCTGCTGTTCAGCGAATCTGGTTGCTCTCGGCAGGTAAAGGGGATAAGGGATCAATTGTCAATGTGAAAGTTCTCTGTTGAACTGTAATCTATGAAAAACTAACAAACAAGTCATAACTGCTACTATTAGGAAACAGAAACCTATCACCACGAACCTCACTTTCTGAAAGAGATAAATCTGGCAGAAACAGGCATCAACAGCAGAGAACAGTCTTCCAGTTAAGAAAGGACAAATGACCTTAAGCCAATTGCACTGATTTTACCACTGTTGTAAATTTATGAGGCCTCACGAACAATACCTAACTTTCGTGGGGCATTTGCTGAAACTTTCTTTAGATGTTTCTCAAAAGTTGGATGCGAGTCAAAAGTTGCACCTAGAATAGGTAAAGCTTCTGATTCATTCTGCAAAGGTTCCATCCACCTGAATCGGAGGATGGGGTGGGAGATCTGCTAGTCAATAGTGTTTTCGTTTTCCTGGAGTCAGCCTCATATCCCACCGACTACACCACTCCCTGATCCGGTCCATGCCCCTATTGGGAATAAAGATAGCTTCATTTCTCATAAGGGGAGACTCATCGGCATATTGGACAATCTTGTTTTCCAGGCCAACACCAAGTCACTTGTATACACTAAAAATAAAAGTGGACTGGCGTGTGTAACTCCAGACACAATAGGTCTTGGCTCATTTAAGATCCCATCCACTGCAACTCGCTGCTGCCTACTTGTAAGGAAATCTTGAAGTAATCCCTAAAACATATCCACCCACTCCAAGATTCTGATATTAGCAAATAAGTGCCTTGTTATTTACTAAATCGAAAGCAGCACTAAAATCTATCTGAATTACTCTGCACTTAAAACCTTTTCCTTTATCAAAGTCCTTGTAAATTGCATGTCAAGTCTAAAAATGACATCGTGGGTACTTAACTGTTTCCGTATGTATATTGACTATCAGCAAACAATCCTTTAAGATTCCACATAAATAAGTTTTCGGCAACTTTGTAGAGCACAGGGAGAATAGAGATTGGATTGTAATTACTGCAGTCTGCAAATAAGCCGCACTTTTGGAACAGGCACTGTATTAATAAGCTTGTGCTCATCCACAAAGATACTACGTCGACATAAAAATCTAATGAATCTAGTAATTTAGGGAGACAAAACTACAATCTTTTTTAAAAGAAAGGGAAGAAACCATCAGATCTTCTCTACCCCAGCTATCAAGATTATCCTGAATTTTCTTAAAATTCCTGGGGCAAAATGCATATTTTGTAAGAATAAGTTCAGGATGAAAAGTATTAGGGAGAGGAACATCCTCAGCAGATTACTTATCCTCAAAAGATCGATGAGGCAGTTCCGCCTTTTCTCTAGGGCCAGTAACTAATCTACCATCATCTGTTAGTATTGGTAGAATGGAAGGCAATGCCAATTTGGTCCACCACAGATGAGGCTGAGTAATTCCTTCAAGTCTCCTCTTCAAGGAATTATTGAAATTTCTCTTGGCTGTATGGTAAGTTCTATTTGCACATGGCAAGGCTAGAAAAAATGGTGTAATTTTGTAATTTCATTTGAACAATTTTGTCTCCATGCATTGAATTTGGTCTGCTTGGTATGATTGGCTCGTCTACATATATCATCAAGCAATGACTGGTCATTTGTCCTTCATTTGATTACCTTTCTAGGGACATATCTTATTAAAATAGCCACCAGTATTTCACTTAGCGACTTCCTGGGATCAGGATTTAATATAGCAACTGAAATAATACCCAAATGACAAGCTTCTATAATGCAATCCCAATTGGCTCTGGAATTTAGCTAGGCAGTTTTTTTCCAATGATGGAATTAGGAATAAATTGATTTGACTGATACATCCAACTCAATGGCGCAATGATCAAAACTGCAGATATATTAACAGACCTTGGACTTCACAATAGCTGGAGCATCTGTGAATATGAGGTCTAATCTATTACCAGAAATGTGTGTAGGGTCCTCAATTAGCTGGACAAAATCGGAGGATACAATGAACTGAAGAGCAGGCCGGCCATGTTGATCAGTGGAATTTGAATTTAGCCACTCACTGTGCTTTACATCACAGTCACCACAAATAACGAATGAGGCTTTAGAATCCTGTGACTGAACCATAATATCCTTTCCAAAAGACAGTCATATATAGAATGTCGATATTGAATTTGCAATAAACCCAGCAAATATATAAACATTGTAGAACTTACTGAAAATTTTAAAAACAAGGAATTCATGGGATCTACACTCCAGATATCTATGACAATAAAATAAGTTTTTTCCGGACTTAGTGTATACAGCCATACCTTATGCATGTGGGATCTTGCGAAGATAAATAAAATCAGGGCCATTGAACCCCAGGATTAAAAACTTAACCTTTGACTTGTTACTAATTACAAGAGTCTCTAATAAAAACATCAAATCGTAGTTACAAGGACAACTCTGAAGATCAAGAAAATTTGACCTAAAACCCTAAATATTTGAGTAAGGTACTTTGCAATTTTTCTTACTGTAAAGAGTAACAGCCCGGGGTTCAGCTCAATGTCTTCCAAAAGAATTAAAATTAACGCCATAAAAGCAGTATCAAAACTAATAAACAGATTCATGAAAGTAACATTGTAAAACCAAACAGAATAAACAACAATACCAACAACGGCATTTACATTATTTACAAAAATTCTGTTGAGAGTATAAATAAACGTCACCATACATCATTGAAAAAAACTCCGGAAGCAACTGGTTGACAAGGTGGGGCTGGTACACCTTGTAAGGCACAAGTGATCCGCTAGGTTTGTCACAACAACTGGAAGAGGACAGTCAGGATTAAAAATGAAACACTCATAAGGAAAAAACTACGTAAAGGTGAAGGAACGTTCCTGACAATCCATTAAGCAACTTTTGCTTTCTTATCAGCCTGTCCTACACACTTTAAAAAACAGGAAAGAGAGAAAATGAGGATAGATGCCTGATTGTAACCTTCAGGCAAAGGAACTGAAGCCCTAGACCATGGAAGGCCACGGTACAATGGTGATGGCACAGTCCAAGGTTGGAGAACAAGTTCTGTATTCAGAAAAGCCTTCTATTAGAAAGGTTGGTTCCTACCAAGGCTAAAGAGTCCTTCTATACTCTGGTTTGCATTTAGTAGTGTCCTCCTAAAAGAGTTGCCAGGCAGGGCTAAAGAGTCTCTTCTGCCCTACACTATGTAGGCAGGGACATCACCCTGAAGTGAATGTTGCTAAGAAAAGCCACATTTACCTACTACCTACAAATGATAAATCAACTTCACTTCATCCAAAAAGCAAAAGACTTCACGCAAGAGATAGTGGGATGGTGCAGTGTATGTTCTATTTGTTACTGATGAGTATTTTAAAGTGTATGAAGTGGTTAATACGAAAGTTCCTGCAGAGGAACCTCATTTCTGATTCAGCTACTAAAATGTGAATGTGGCAGCCACCAATGTCTCGTGTTTTTTCTTTTAATTCTTAACCACCCAATTTGGGAGAAACGGCTTTTACATAAAAACAAATATATATATATATATAATATATACATATATATATATATATATATATATATATATATATATCATATATATATATATATATATATACATATATATATATATATATATATATACTATATTATATATATATATATATATAAAAATATATATATACTATATATATATAATACATATATATATATATATTATTTTTTTTTTTTTTTTTTTTTACGAGTGTTTACAATAATGAACGCTCTTAGTAGCAAGTAGGTCTCGTTCTGAGCCGCTCCTAGTGCAATTACTAAATGGTTATGGACAATGCTCATTCCACACCTTTTTTCCCTCTTTACGATCTCTCTTTTGTCCCTTTCCTGCCAAACTCTTTCTGCCAATTTGCTTTCCATATTCGAATCAGAACCGAAAAACAAGGCTGAACACTGCATTGAAGACACCCCGACTAATGGGAATCGTGCACCTCGAACACATGCCAGAAAATGCGGGAAATGGACGGTATATAAGGAGGAAGGTCAGAGGTCAAAGGGTAGTACATTAGCAGAACCCTCTAGAAGACAGACACCTTGTCGGTCGGCTCCTTATCATCTCCCCACAGAGAATTTCTGTCTTTGTCGCATTAGTGTCAATCGTTGATTTACTGTGTGTTTTGGAAAGTTATTTCAGCAATATAGTCTTTAACCTATTTCCCGCTTCTGATTCCCTCCCTTGCATTCCTCTTAAAAGCCTTCACAAATTGGTGTGAATTTTAATTGTGTTAAATTAATCATAAAGTATCATCCCATTTGCTGTAGCAACCCGAAGTGATTGTGTGCATTTTCTATATTGCAGATAGGTGTATGTACTGCTGTGTTACTCTACCGTACCACAGTGCCCCCACTCTATTCATCAATCAACTTTTGAAAGATTTCCTCAGGATATAATCTGCATAATTGTGGCAATTTGCCTGTCTATGTAACATCACCCGCATTACCTTTATTTGCTTAACCCATCTTTAGAGAATCTCTGAGAGAATAAAACTGGATGTTCATGGCTCCCTTTGTCAAGTAACATAACCAAGGTGCCAAGGAGCTAGTGCTTAGAGCTCTCTGTGTTATTCTTCTGATTTATGTAATTATATAACTAATTAAGTTAGACACTGATTCAATCCTAACAACTCATTTAAGCTATTATGAATATGACCCCCCATGTGGATACATACACAACTCAGGTAAGAGAATATCTCTGTTGAGACCCCCACACTCATAAGAATATATATATATGTTACGCATAATATGGATAATTGCCTAATGTGTACATTAAGAAGCACTTTGCATAAAGTTTACAATTTGTTAACATTAGGCCAAACATGCCTGCTGTTCAAATTATGCAGCTCAATTTTTGCCCGATGTGAATACGACTGCCTAATCTAAACATATATATGTTTAGTGTAGAAAATGGAAATTAATCCAACAGACATCCCATGGGAGGTTACAAGAGAATGCAACATGGATAATGTAGAGACAGTTTAAAGAATTCCAATTTATTTGAATAAATACAAACATAATTAATGCAATGTCAGTAAAAGAAAAATAAGTCAATAAATCTCAGGGTTCAGTTGAGTCAGTCTGAAATTTTGCATGATCTGCCCGGGTGACAGGGCGAGTTGTATTAAATTTTTTTCTTAGGCAGCTTCATAGTACTGATGTACATTGAGTAGTACATTGACACTTTATATATCCTTTCCCACCAGTGCACCTTGCTGTTGCTGTTCTAATTGATAGGCAGATATCAGGAACCTCTCCAGACTTTATCAGGGGCTGTTTGATGCACTTAGATCAGCGGCTGTAAATTTTTTGGTCCAAGAAATTCCATCCCGACAACCTACAGTGTATAATCCATCTTGTTTCCTTGAGGACGACCACTAACAGATTTTTAGGATCTGTTGGACCACGATCGACATCCAAAGTTTCGAACAACATTCAAACAACACTGTAGTTACAGTGGTTCGCCATTCAATTCAACTTTAGGCAAAATTCCCTCGCCTAATCTAAAAATCATGCATGATGTTGACAATAGGCAAGTAATTTGCCTATTGTCAACATTGTCCAAAACAAATTGCCTAATAGGAGATTAGGCAATTTTTCTGCCTAATGTTCACATTAGGCAATTATCCACATTAGCGTAATATATATATATATATATATATATATATATATATATATATATATATATATATATATATATATATATATATATATATATATATATATATATATATATATATATATATAGATATATATATATATATATATATATATATACATATATATATATATATATATATATATATATATATATATATAATATATATATATATAATATATATATTATATATATATATATAGATATATATATATATATATATATATATATATATATATATATATATATATATATATATATAAGTATATAATATTATATATATATATATAATATAATATATATATATATATATATATATATATATCTATATATATATATATATTATATATATATATATATATATATATATATATATATATATATATATATATATATATATATATATATATAAATAATATATATATATATAATATATATATATAAGTATATATATATATATATATATATATATATATATATATATATATATATATATATATATATTATATATATATATATAATATATATATATATATATATATATATATATATATATATATATATATATATATGAAGAATTATCGCATAACCATGATTCATATAAATCACTCGACCTACAAATGTCCTTTAATATCTAATTCACTCTACCTCGGAATTGATATATTTTCATATATGTAAACCGAAGGGGAATTTTTTAGTTGATAATAATTTCATCCCTTCATGGGATCGACCCACCATCCAGCAGACAGGCACGAAATCAGAACTTCATTGAATCGGCTACAGTGAGGCTATAAGTTTATACCGATTCTGACCTTACAAATCACCGTCGAACTCGGTTTTCTTCGTAATTAGAATGATATGCAACCATCTTAGCCAATTCGAACGATTTGACGAACGTAGCCACTGTTAGCTGAATCGGTAATATCAATGTCGTCCTGATTCTCTGCCTGTCTGCTGGACAGTGGTTCGATCCGATGAGGGACAAAATTATTATCAACTAAAAAAAATTCCCCTTCGGTTTACATATGAAAATATATCAATTCCGATATAGAGGGAATTAGATATTAAAGGACATTTGCAGCACGAATGATTTATATGAATCACGGTGATGTGATAACTATTCATAATATGGCTACGTTCGTCAAACGCTTGAATTGGCTAACATGGTAGAGGGGGTTGCATATCAATTTCTAATTACGAAAAAACCGAGTTCGACGGTGATTTGTAAGGTCAGAATCGGTATAAACTTATAGCCTCACTGGTAGCCGAATCGGTTAATGTCAATGTCGTCCTGATTTCGTGCCTGTCTGCTGGACGGTGGTTCGATCCCATGAGGGAACGAAATTATTATCAACTAAAAAATTCTCTTTCAGTTTACATATATGAAAATATATCAATTCCGAGGTAAGTGAATTAGATATTAAAGGACATTTGTAGCTCTAATGATTATAGAATCATGGTGATGTGATAATTATTCATAATAAGGCAACATTCATCAAACGTTCGAATTGGCTAACATGAAAGAGGCGGTTGCATATCAATTCTAATTACGAAAAAACCGAGTTCGACGGTGATTTGTAAGGTCAGAATCGGTATAAACGTATAGCCTCACAGTTAGCCGAATTGGTAGCGTCAATGTTGTCCTGTTTTTCGTGCCTGTCTGCTGGACGGTGGTTCGATCCCATGAGGGAACGAAATTATTATCAACTAAAAAATTCCCCTTTGGTTTACATATATGAAAATATATCACTTCCGAGGTAGAATGAATTAGATATTAAGGGACAATTGTAGCGAGAATGATTTATATGAATCACGGTAATGTGATAATTATTCATAATATGGCTTACGTTCGTCAAACGTTCGAATTGGCTAACACGGTAGAGGGGGTTGCATATCGATTATAATTACGAAAAAACCAAGTTTCGACGGTGAATTGTAAGGTCAGAATCGGTATAAACTTATAGCCTCACTGTTAGCCGAATTGGTAACGTCAATGTCGTCCTGATTTCGTGCCTGTCTGCTGTACAGTGGTTTGATCCCATGAGGGGAGGAAATTATTATCAACTAAAAAATTCCTCTTCAGTTTACATATATGAAAATATATCAATTCCGAGGTAGAGTGAATTAGATATTAAAGGACATTTGTAGCTTGAATGATAAGGTAATCTGTCCTTATTAAGGCAGTTAGATTGCTCAGTGACGCTAATACTTACAACAAGATTCTGTAGCTCCGTCCATTCTGACATTCAGTCCACGTTAACAAGAAAATTTAAGGACATTATAAACGTAACATTACCAGAGAAATGAAAGAGGTTATTCTCAGTAAATTGACAAGAAAAACTACCCTTGTTTAGTTATTTCTATGGTATTCCAAAAATCCACAAGGAGGGTATTCCTTTGAGGCCCATTGTAGCAAACTGCAATACTCCTCAGGCTGATTGAGACCTCCTTGGTTGGCAGAGGTTTTTGGGTGACTTGGTGGGTAATATATCTAGCTCCCATCTTAAACATAATCTTGATTTCATTGATAGAATTATCGGTAATAATTTGGATGGAAATATGTATAGTCTGGACATCGTCTCCTTATTCACTAATGTGCCTCTTGATTTTGTTCTAACTAATTTGGTCAATATGCCGAAGAAGGAAAATTCACGCCACCTATTCATATTAATAAGTTTTGTGAGCTTATAAAGACGTGTGTAGAATCCACCATATTGAGTTGAAGGAGATTTCTATCAACAAAAAGCAGGGGTTGCTATGGGATCCTCGTTGTCGCCTGTTTTAGCTAATCTTTGTATGGAATTTTTTGAAATACTTTTTGTGGACAAACTTCCAGATGATTTGAAACCTTTTATAAGGGTAAGATATGTTGACGATATCTTTATTGTTTTAAGGACGATGTCTGTGAAGGGCTAACCACCCACTAAAATGGCTGGCATTACCATCACAGCTTTCTAGGATGTGCAGTGCTATTGTAGTACAAATTTTACTTGGTATATCCAATGCTGGATGCAGTTCCTGTCTCCCCCTCCCTCTCCCCCTCCCCACTCGTTGTGGGGTGTCTGTCAGGGGGAAACACCCACTAAAATATCTGTCATCACCACCACAGTACTCTAAGATGTGCAGTGCTATTGTAGTACAAATTTTAACCATGGTATCTCCGATGTTGGAGGGAGATCCTGTCTCTCCCCCTCCCTTTCCCTTCCCCCCTCCCCCCCACTCATTGTGGGTGTCTCTCAGGGGGTAACTACCCACTAAAATGTCTGGTATTACCACCGCAGTACTCTAGGATGTGCAGAACTATTGTAGTACAGATTTTACTTGGTATCTCCAATGTTGGATGCAGATCCTGTCTCCCCCTCCCCACTCGTTGTGTGGGGGGGGGGGGGCGTCTGTCAGGGGTTAACCAACCACTAAAACGTCTGTCATTCTAGGATGTGCAGTGCTATTGTAGTGTAAATTTTAGTCGGTATCTTCTAAGTTGGATCTAGATCCAATTAACCCCCCTTTTCAGTGCGTCTGTCAGGGGGAACCCACCCTCCAAAATGTCTGTCACAGGTCATCCTATAATCAGTAGAGTGTGCAGATATATTATATATTAGTTTCATCTGGTATCTCATATATTGGATCTAGGCCCAAAATCTAACGACCAATTAGTGGTGCTTGTAAGTAAGCCACCCATATATTTTCGGCAGACGGTCAGTTTCACAGTTTACAAGTCTACTCCTAAATACCGGTAGGGTTTTTACAGTCGGTATCTCGTTCGTTGTATACACAACGGTCGCGTGCCTGCTGCTCTATATATCTTAGTTTAAAAAGACCACTGAGCTGATTAACAGGTCTCCTATGGCTGGCCCGAAGGATCAGATTTACGTGGCTAGGAATCAATTGGTCACCTAGCAACGGGACCTACAGCTTATTGTCGGATCCAAACCACATTATATCGAGAAATGAATTTCTAACCCCAGAAACAAATTCCTCTGATTCCACATTCACAGAGAGGGAATCGAACAAAACAAAATACCACATGGCAAAAATATTATAACCCTAATGTTCCTCGTGATCCGACTCTAAAAAACTGTGCCAATCCACCAATAACCTCAAAAACATCCCTAAGGAGCTCATATTACCGGCAAAAATTGAAAATCACCGGTTTAGCTTAACTCTGCTGAGAAGGGCAAAAGCTGCCAAAATAAAAGTAATATATATATTTAGATTATAGGTTTTATCAACTATTGTCACTACACCCGCAGGATTTTCTTGTACATTATGTAATCTACATTTAATACTTTTTATATTAATTCTTTTTACGTGCCACACCTGGAGGAGAGTGAGTGGCTGATATTCATATTTAATAGAAGGTGAATAACACTCAAAAGTCATAAAGGTACTTTACTCGAACACTACCTTGCTAGCAAAAGTCCAAAAGAGCAGCATGTTAGTCCTCTGAACGAAACTGATCGTCTTCAAAGGTTGTTTTGGAGTAGAACGCTGAGTTATTCCCCATTTTCCTAACCTTTTCCGAGGTTCTTGGTCACAATGAATGTGAAAACGTGAATTGAGTAACAGGTTACATAAAGCTGGCTTTGTGACAGAATGGCATAGTGCTTACAAAGCAGTTCATGACTGACGATAATGTGAAAGGGGTATCAGTGGTTATGAATAAATCGAATAGTTTAACAGGCACGACAGCAAACATTTACTAAGGTGCCAATGAATATGAGAGAGAGAGAGAGAGAGAGAGAGAGATAAATAAGTCTCGGAGTCTCGGAGAGTCGTTGGAAGCCAGTAAGGAAAATGGAAGAAACTGATCGTAAGGAATGGAATATAGAATTTTGGCCTACGTCCAAGCGCTAGGACCTATGAGGTCATTCTCCGCTGAAAGCGAAATTGATAGTAGAAAGATTTTAAAGGTGTAAGAGGAG
The DNA here is from genome assembly GCF_015104395.2 of Macrobrachium nipponense. NCBI lineage: Eukaryota > Metazoa > Arthropoda > Malacostraca > Decapoda > Palaemonidae > Macrobrachium > Macrobrachium nipponense. The sequence goes on from NC_087206.1 coordinate 92,671,522, forward strand.
GAAACCATCGCAATTGCACTGTGAAACAATTGTCAGGAGAGGGTGGTAAGTAAGATGGAAGAAAGAGGTGCAGAATAAAGAATGAAAGGCGTTGGAGCTAGAGGCCGAAGGGACGCTGCAAAGAACCTAAAGGAATGCTACAGTGCATTGCATGAGGTGCACTAAAAGCATACCCCTTGAGAGGAAACTGATCGTAAGGGAGGACGTAGGAAAAAAAATCTACTGTAAAAGTCTACTGGAAAAAAACTATTACACTTATTCTTGCTTTCTATGATAATAACAAGTCGATCTTTCTGTAGTTGGGATCGATGAGGGAAAAGGAAAAATGTGAACCAGGAGAAAAATCGGTGGTTTCTCCTTCAATTAAAAGGGGCACGACTTTACCGTTCGTATTTCGAGGAGAACTGTGGACTGCTAGTATATTTACTGGTTAATGGCTCGTGTTTGCTCTACTAACGAAGGCTATTGACTGCGAGAATGTGTAATGTTGCTTTGTTTGTGTTTCCCATTAGTGGGACGGAAAAAAAATAGATTAATGAAAAATTGATATGATTAGGTATTGGAATTTTCTTACACTGAAAAATTTAGGCCCAACATTTAGTTAAATGCTTAATTTCCCTCACCTACCACATAACAATTTAATTTCTTTACTCACAGGAGAGAGAGAGAGAGAGAGAGAGAGAGAGAGAGAGACGGAGAGACCGAGGAGAGACGAGAGAGAGAGAAGAGAGAGAATTTTTGTGCACAGGCGCTTACATACATACACACATACTTACCTTTAAATATATACATGATAATAAAAGACTTAAATGAGCACTTTTATCAAGCTGATGGGTCGGTTGATGTAATTGCATATCCCATCAACAAAGTCTCATATTCTTCATTACCTAAATGGCACATTGAGATTGTGATAAGAGGGAGAGAGCTCTTCCATAAGCAGAATCCCGTTAAGGAGAGACGAGTCCCTGGGGCAACTTCCTCCTGATGGGGAGGATGAATCTGGTAAAATTCGTGGAGTGTACTGATGGCATATATCGTTTGCCTAGAATGAGTTTAGATGGTTCTGTAACAGCTGCCATTAAAGGGATCTGGGAAAGATTGGGAATCGTATTCCTTTATCCCCGAACGTTATTATTTACTTATTGTACTCTGGAAAACATACATAGATAATCTGCTCGTGATTTCGTTTCATGAGTCATTATGCAAGCACTGACAAATGATAGTTTAATGCTCCATGTAATAATACATTCGCTTAAAAAAAAAAAAAAAAAAAAAAAAAAAAACAATCGAAATATGTCGCAAACCCCAACAGGCAGAAAGATTGTCAGTAATAAAATATTCAAGCCAGGTAGCCCCGTGAAAAATATGAGCGCATTATAAGTACGAAAAATACATTAAACAAAAGCTCAATAAGATTCGTTTAAATACATTCATGTAGCCAGATTTGAACTGGTTTATCCGTTTGTCTTCCTTCTCTAATAATTTTGAGGTCTCTTCACGCAAGCACCTTTCTAAAATCTTTTAGCATCTCAGCGCAAAACGTTGCCATGACCAATAAAATGTTTTCTAAACTACAATCAGGTGTATTCGGGACAGTGTTGCTGTATCTTCATAAAAGTGAAGAACTGCAATTTTTCGCTAACACTGACTAAAATACTAAAATATTTTTTACGAAAGTTTCTCGCGTGACACCAATAATGACTACATTCTTTTGTAACATCTTGCGTTTAACATGCATCACAAAATAGCCATGTCTGGTATCAGCATATGCAGATAAGATGCTGCAGTGAACAAAACCCGAATCACAATTCCAGCTCTTCCTGGATCAACGAAAACACAATTACGTATCTGAAAACTTTAACAAAATGCAACATGTCAGGGATGCTTCTTTAACCATCCCATCAGGAGGTAACTTTTACATTAGACCTTTTATAAAAAGCTCTTTGTCATAGCTAGGTTTTATAAACAAAGCGATCTCACCCTTAACGACTTGTTTTTCGGTTTCATGGCTTTAAGCTAAGTATATAAAAAAAAAACATTTTCATGCACGTTCTTTGACTAATGGGGCTAACAGTGTTCCACTCTATAAAGCTTAATTTAGCAAAAACTTTTATCATCTTCTGACACAAGATTTTACCATTATTCTTTCATAGCTATATTTATGAAAATGTTTTCGTAATATACAACGTATATGGTTGCATCAGGTCTGAACTCACACAAACAGATGGTTTGAGGCAAGAGGGAATGTATCCTATCGTCTGGTGTGTATAGAGTTTATCAGTATGTTTTCATTCACAATAACATCTAATGGATATCAAATACATTGCTATGCATTCCGAAAAAGAACAATCTCATTATACTTAGCAGTCACCTTCCATTTCGATGAACAAGTTACATTATTACTATACAACATGTATCGGCAAGCAACTATAGGGGAGACCGAGTCTAGTTGGCACACTTTTTACAATTTTGGTTATTGCGAATATAAAACAAAACATTTTTGCAAAATTCTTACCACCATTGACAAATATTAACATTCGTCTTTATCATACAGCAAAATAATTGTTGTTTGCTTTCAACATAAGGTAACAATAAGCTTTAGAAAAAAATAACTTTTTCGTGCCATCTTGCCCCGTGGGTAAGTTGGCACACATTATGGGGTAAGTTGGCACAATGATAATTAAAAGAAAATTTCTACATTGCATTTAAATCAAATAGAAAAAATACCCTCTGAATTTCCAAAATACAAAATATAAGGCATTAGCATTACTTCAGATCATCATCTAGTTGTAATTGTGGCAGGTGTCAAATAAATTATCATCAATAGTCTTCATGCTCCCATATATAACATGCCCTGCACTGGACCCACACCTCTCCTGGCTGACCAAACACAGGCTGTCTTCAGCCGAACTTTCTTGAACGGGGAAGATAGACGAAGCATAGATGAATGATACGATCATGGAAAGTATTTGTGTATATTCGTAATTGTTTGCGAGTTAATGGTGAAGACGCCAGAAGACCAATTAAGAGGTCATAGAGTGAGGGAGGAATTGGCTCAACCCGATCACAGATGGTGGTGTGGTAGAGTGATGAAAATGTGACTGTTTGACTGACCAAGGTGTGTAAGGTACATAAGTGCGTGGTACGGGGATTGGGGAATGAGCAAGAGGACAAAGGTAACCAGTGAGACTAACAATATTATGGACTTACTATTACTTAGTATGCCAGATAAGGTGTACGATAGAATTTTGATTGAGAAATTGACAATGATGCCCGTGAGGGTAAATGGAGCAATGGATGCTAATTTGAATGGTGGGATAACAAAAGCGTTAAGTCACCTGTATATTATAAGGACTTATTCAAGATGATGGGAGGATATGAAAATAACTGAAGCAAGACAGGTACAGGTATGTATAAACAGATTGGGAAAAACGCTTGGAGTAAATATGTAAGACAAATGTTGAACTTTATTATTATTATTATTATTATTATTATTATTATTATTATTATTATTATTATTGAGAAGATGAATCCTATCATATGGAACAAGTCCATTGACTTGAAATTCTAGCTATCAAAGGATATGGTGTTTATTAGGAAGAATTTAGAAGAAGTAAAATGAACTACAGAAAGAAATCACACTTATCAAAAAAGAAAGAATAAATTAATAAACAGAAAAAATAGATAAAAAATATTAAAATGCAAGAATAATAGTATTAGGGTAGTAATGCACTGCATTTACGTTTCAACTTCTGAATTCCAATTGCACGACATCCGCTGGGATGTTATTCCACAGCCCAACGGTGCGAGGAATAAAGAACCTCTGGAACTGAGAAGTTCCACTGCGAGGCGCATTTACTGCGTATTGGTGCTGCTGTTCAGCGAATCTGGTTTCTCTCGACAGGTAAAGGGGATCAGGGATCAATTGTCAACTGAATTGTCAATTGTCAATTGAACTGTAATCTATGAAAAACTAACAAACAAGTCATAACTGCTACCATTAGGAAACAGAAACCTATCACTACAAACCTCTTTCTAAAAGAGATAAATCTCTGGCAGAAGCAGGTATCAACAGCAGATAACAGTATTCCAGTAAAGGAAGGACAAATGACCTAAAGCAGGTTGCACTGATTTTACCACTGTTGTAAATTTATGAGGCCTCACGAACAATACCTAACTTTCGTGTGGCATTTGCTGAAACTTTCTTTAGATGTTTCTCAAAAGTTGGATGCGAGTCAAAAGTTGCACCTAGAATAGGTAAAGCTTCTGATTCATTCTGCAAAGTTCCATCCACCTGAAGCGGAGGATGGGGTGGGAGATCTGCTAGTCAATAGTGTTTTCGTTTTCCTGGAGTTCAGCCTCATATCCCACCGACTACACCACTCCCTGATCCGGTCCATGCCCCTATTGGGAATAAAGATAGCTTCATTTCCCATAAGTGGAGACTACTACACCCACGAGTGATGCATCATTGGCATATTGAACAATCTTGTTTTCCAGGCCAACAACCATGTCACTTGTATACACTAAAAATAAAAGTGGACTGGCGTGTGTAACTCCAGACACAATAGGTCTTGGTTCGTTAAAGATCCCATCCACAGCAACTCGCACTTTGGAACAGGCACTGTATTAATAAGCTCGTGCTCATCCACAAAGATACTATGTCGACATAAAAATCTATAGAATCTAGTAATTTAGGGAGACAAAACTACAATCTTAAGAAAGGGAAGAAACCATCAGGATCTTCTCTACCGCAGCTATCAAGATTATCCTGAATTTTCTTAAAATTCCTGGGGCAAAATGCATATTTTGTAAGAATAAGTTCAGGATGAAAAGTATCAGGGAGAGGAACATCCTCAGCAGATTACTTATCCTCAATAGTTCGATGAGGCAGTTCTGCCTTTTCTCTAGGGCCAGTAACCAATCTACCACCATCTGTTAGCATTGGTAGAAAGGAAGGCAATGCCAATTTGGTCCACCAAAGATGAGGCTGAGTAATTCCTTCAAGTCTCCTCTTCAAGGAATTATTGAAATTTCTCTTGGCTGTATGGTAAGTTCTATTTGCAGCATGGCAAGGCTAGAAAAAAATGGTGCAATTTTCATTTGAACAATTTTGTCTGCGTGCATTGAATTTGGTCTGCTTGGTATGATAGGCTCGTCTACATATATCATCAAGCAATGGCTGGCCATTTGTCCTTAATTTGATTACATTTCTAGGGACATATCTTATTAAAATAGCCACCAGTATTTCACTTAGCGACTTCCTGGGATCAGGATTTAATATAGCAACTGAAATATTACCCAACTGACAAACTTCGATATCACAATCCTAATTGGCTCTGGAATTTAGCCATGCAGTTTTTCCAATGATGGAATTAGGAATATATTTATTGACTGATATATCCAACTCAATGGCGCAATGATCAGAACTGCAGATATATTAACAGACCTTGGACTTCACAATAGCTGGAGCATCTGTGAATATGAGGTCTAATCTATTACCAGAAATGTGTGTAGGTTCCTCAATTAGCTGGACAAAATCGGAGGATACACTGAACTCAAGAGCAGACCGGCCATGATGATTGGTGGAATTTGAATTTAGCCACTCACTGTGCTTTACATCACATTCACCACAAATAAGGAATGAAGCTTTTTAATCCTGTGACTGAACCATACTATCCTTTCCAAAAGACAGTCATATATAGAATTGTCGATATTTGAATTGCGATAAACAGCTAATATATAAACATTGTAGAACTTACTGAAAATTTTAAAACAAAGGAATTCATGGGCTCTACACTCCAGATATCTATGACAATAAATAAGTTATCTGGACTTAGTGTATACAGCCATAACTTGTGCATGTGGGATCTTGCGAAGATAAATAAAATCAGGGCTATTGAACCCCAGGATTAAAAACTTAACCTTTGACTTGTTACTGCTTACAAGAGTCTCTAATAAAAACATCAAATTGTAGTTACAAGGACAACTCTGGAGATCAAGAAAATTTGACCTAAAACCCTGAATATTTGAGTAAAGTACTTTGCAATTTTTCTTATTGTCAATAGTAACAAGCCCAGGGTTCAGCTGCTATGTCTTCCAAAAGAATTAAAATTAACACCAAAAAATCAGTATCAAAACTAATAAACAGATTCATGAAAGTAACATTGTAAAACCAAACAGAATAAAGAACATAACCAACAACATCATTTACATTATTTACAAAAATTCTGTTGAGAGTATAAATAAACGTCACCATACATCATTGAAAAAAACTCCGGAAGGAACTGGTGGACAAGGTGGGGCTGGTACACCTTGAAAGGCACAAGAGATCAGCTAGGTTTGTCACAACAACTGGAAGAGGACAGTCAGGATGGATTTAAAAATGAAACACTCATAAGGAAAAGATTACGTAAAGGTGAAGGAACTTTCCTGACAATCCATTAAGCAACTTTTGCTTTCTTATCAGCCTGTCCTACACACTTTAAAAAAAAACAGGAAAGAGAGAAAATGAGGATAGATGCCTGATTGTAACCTCCAGGCAAAGGAACTGAAGCCCTAGACCATGGAAGGCCACGGTACAATGGTGATGGCACAGTCCAAGGTTGGAGAACAAGTTCTGTATTCAGAAAAGCCTTCTATTAGAAAGGTTGCCTACCAAGACTAAAGAGTCCTTCTACACTCTGGTTTGATTTTGTAGTGTCCTTCTCCTAAAAGAGTTGCCCGCCAGGGCTAAAGAGTCTCTTCTGCCCTAACTTATGTAGGCAGGGACATCACCCTGAAGTGAATGTTGCTAAGAAAAGTCATATTTACCTAATACCTACAAATGGATAAATCAACTTCACTTCATCCAAAAAGCAAAAAAGACTTCACGCAAGAGATAGTGGGGAATGGTGCAGTGTATGTTCTATGGTTACTGATGAGTATTTTAAGGTGTATGAAGTGGTTAATACGAAAGTTCCTGCAGAGGAAACCTCATTTCTGATTCAGCTACTAAAATGTGAATGTGGCAGCCACCAATGTCTCGTGTTTATTCTTTTAATTCTTAACCACCCAATTTGGGAGAAACGCTTTTCTTTTTACATAAAACCATATATATATATATATATATATATATATATATATATATATATAGTATAATATATATATATATATATATATATATATATAAATTGTTACAAGTGTTACGAATAATGAACGCTCTTAGTAGCCCTATACCATTTTAAATAACTACACATCAGGAAGACCACACACAGAGCAAGAAGGCCTTGTTCTGAGCCGCTCCAAGTGCAATTACCAAATGGTTATGGACAATGCTCATTCCACACCTTTTGCCCTCTTTACGACCTCTCTTTTGTCCCTTTTCCTGCCAAACTTCTTTCTGCCAATTTGCTTTCCATATTCGAGTCAGAACCGAAAAACAAGGGCTGAACACCTGCATTGAAGACACCCGACTAATAGGAATCGTGCACCTCGAACACATGCCAGAAAATGCGGGAAATGGACGGTATATAAGGAGGAAGGTCAGAGGTCAGGGAACAGTACATTAGCAGAACCCTCTAGAAGAGACAGACACTTGTCGGTCGGCTCCTCACTCATCTTCCCACAGAGAATTTCTGTCTTTGTCGCATCAGTGTCAATCGTTGATGTAGCTGTGGAGGTTTTGTTTTAAAGTTATTTTCAGCAACATAGTCTTTAACCTATTTCCCACTTCTGATTCCCTCCCTTGCATTCCTCTTAAAAGCCTTCACAAATTGGTGTGAATTTTAATTGTGTTAAATTAATCATAAGTATCATTCCCATTTGCTGTAGCAACCCGAAGTGATTGTGTGCATTTTCTATATTGCAGATAGGTGTATGTACTGCTGTGTTACTCTACCGTACCACAGTGCCCCCACTCTATTCATCAATCAACTTTTGAAAGATTTCCTCAGGATATAATCTGCATAATTGTGGCAATTTGCCTGTCTATGTAACATCACCCGCATTACCTTTATTTGCTTTAACCCATCTTTAGAGAATCTCTTAGAGAATAATCTGGATGTTCATGGCGCCCTTTGTCAAGTAACGTAACCAAGGTGCCAAGGAGCTAGTGCTTAGAGCTCTCTTGTGTTATTCTTCTGATTTATGTAATTATATAACTAATTAAGTTAGACACTGATTTATCCTTACAACTCAATTAAGCTATTATGAATATGACCACATGTTGGATACATACACAACTCAGGTAAGAGAATATCTCTGTTGAGACCCCCACACTCATAAGAATATATATATATGTTACACATAATGTGGATAATTGCCTAATGTGAACATTAGGCAGAAAATTGCTTAATGTGTACATTAAGCAAGCGCTTTGCATAAAGTTTACAATTTGTTAACTTTAGGCCAAACATGCCTGTTGTTCAAATTTTGCAGCTCAATTTTCCCCGATGTGAATACGACTGCCTAATCTAAACATATACTATTATGGTTTAGTGTAGAAATGGAAATTAATCCAACAGACAACCCACGGGAGGTTACAAGAGAATGCAACATGGATAATGTAGAGACAGTTTAAAGAATTCCAATTTTTTGAATAAATAGTAACATAATTAATGCAATGTCAGTAAAAGAGAAATGAGTCAATAGATCTCAGGGTTCAGTTGAGTCCAGTCAGAAATTTTTGCATGATCTGCCCGGGTGACAGGGCGAGGTGCATTAAATTTTTTTTTTAGGCAGCTTCATAGTGCTGATGTACATTGAGTAGTACATTGACACTTTATATATTCTTGCCCACCAGTGCCCCTTGCTGTTGCTGTTCTAATCGATAGGCAGATATCAGGAACCTCTTCAGACTTTATCAGGGGCTGTTTGATTGCACTTAGATCAGCGGCTGTAAATTTTGGTCCAAGAATTCCCTCCCGACAACCTACAGTGTATAGTCCATCTTATTCCTTGAGGACGACCACTAACAGATTTTTAGGATCTGTTGGATCACGATCGACATCCGGGACCCTCAGCGTAACACACTGACCAATGGATAATGGCTTAAGTGACAGACGCAAACTTTCGAACATCATTCGAACAACACTCCAGTTACAGTGGTTCGTCATTCAATTCCCATTAGGCAAAATACCCTCGCCTAATCTGAAAATCATGCATAATGTTGACAATATGCCTATTGTCAACATTTTGCAAAACAAATTGCCTAATATGGAGATTAGGCAATTTTTCTGCCTAATGCTCACATTAAGCAATTATCCACATCATGTGTAACAAATATATATGTTACAGTGAATCTGTATAATCAGGGAATATATATATTCTCTTATATTTTCAGGGAATGTGCATAATGTCTGATTCACTCAGAGGATATGTATATTCCCTGAAATTTTTAGTGAATATACATATTCCCTGATTATTCGGCCTTATTATTATACAGATTCCCTGAATCGTGTTTGGTATCAGCTGTTGGATATTTTCTTTTACTTGGTGCACCGGAAATTCTACAAAGTGACAACGGATCGGAGTTTACTGCTTGTGTTATTACAGAACTTAAACTGCTTTGGCCTGATCTCGTAATGGTTCATGGAAAACCTAGACATCCTCAGAGCCAGGGGTCAGTTGAACGAGCAAACTGTGATATTAAAGATATGTTGGTAGCCTGGTTGAGTGATAATAATACAACAGACTGGACAGTTGGTTTAAAATTTGTTTGCAGTTTCAAAAACTCTAGCTACCATTCTGGCATTAGAAGGTCACCATTTGCTGCATTGTTTGGATCCGATGCAAAAGTAGGACTGACAACTTCAGCTCTTCCACATGATGTAATTCACCGTCTCCAAAGTGAGGACGATTTTGCTGCAGTAATTACGGAAGAAACAACTTCAGATGAACACTGCTGTCGAACCAGTTTACTGCTAAACCACCTGCTGTCGAACCAGTTACTGCTGAAACCACTGCTGTCGAACCAGTTTACTGCTGAACCCACCTGCTGTCGACACCTGCTGTCGAACAAGTTACTGCTGAAACCACCTGCTGTCGAACAACTCACTGCACTGGGAGTATTGTGCACGACTGTGATTAGAGGTTAGTCAGTAGGGTATCCTTATGGTCAAACGGATAACAAATTTCCCTCAATACACTGATCTTTATGTTATTATGTGGATTGTAGTGAGTGTAATGTCTCTCTCTCTCTCTCTCTCTCTCTCTCTCTCTGCAGCTGTCGAACCACCTGCTGTCGAACAAGTTACTGCCGAACCACCTGCTGTCGAACCAGTTACTGCTGAACCACCTGCTGTCGAACCAACATCACCACTCTCCGTTCGTCAAAAGAATATTACCTCTCAGCGAAAAACGTGCGTGCGAAGCACAGCTTTCTGCACAGCTGAACGTATGTTAACTTTTTTTTTTAAGTCGTCGTATTATGGACCGTGGAAACGTCGGGAACAATGTAACGATTCCGATACCAATGGTGGATAGGGGTCGTGGGGATCCAAGGAATATCATGGGAATAATTATGGATATTGGATTGGGAAATATACCAGGAATCAGTTTGATTTATGTACGTATGAACTGTATTCAAAAAACCATGTGACAAAAACACAGATAGATTGTCGCTTCGAACTGCTGTGCAGCAAGAGTCGAAGTCAGGTGGTCAAGGCTTCGCCAAATGCAACTGTGCTGGTTCAAAACGTTGTCAAACAAATCGATGTAAATGTTTTAAGCTGAAAGTTAAATGCAACTCACGATGTCATGCAAGTTTGCATTGTGAAAACAAGGCTTCGTTCTAAATATTAGAACGATCCTTATTATTTTTTTACTAGTTTTATTTTAAATGAGTATTTTGTGACAGACAAGTTTTATTTTCTGTTCATAATAAATTTTGTTACATCCAAGTGTTTTATGTGATAAATAAAATATTACAGAAGTTGTAATTACTGTTTTTAGTGGATTTATTCCATTATTCTACCATACCATACAAGTTTACATTGTGAAAACAAGGCTTTGTTTATCGTTTCAGCTATTTATTTCATTGTCCTTTCATACCAAACACGATTCAGGGAATCTGTATAATAATAAGGCCGAATAATCAGGGAATGTATTTTCACTAAAAATTTCAGGGAATATACATATCCTCTGAGTGAATCAGACATTATGCACATTCCCTGAAAAAATTAGAGAATATATATATTCCCTGATTATACAGATTCACTGTAACATATGTATATATATGAGAGAGAGAGAGAGAGAGAGAGAGAGAGAGAGAGAGAGAGAGAGAGAGAGAGCAGACGTTTTGTCAAAACATCATTTCCCAATAAAGAAATAAAAGACAACTGCAATTCTTATTTTTATGTGTTCGACAGGGTTATATCCTAAGCCCATATAACCAGTCTTCATATCTATGGCTTCACTCATTCACCGTGGAAACTATTTCCCATTTTTTTTAATCAGGTGAGTCTGTATTTCCATTTGTTTGGAGTGCTACTTACTGTCCTTGGTTTACCTCTGTGCTGTTCCTTAGGATGTAACCTGTTCCGCATCCGTTTCCTTCATCAGCGGATTGTCTAGGTTGGCCTATTGTCCTAATCTTTACTTTGCACATTATTCAGACCATTCTATTCTTTAAAAATCCACTCTTTTCTATCTCAGACCTCTTTCAACCCTGATCTCTGTGCCAGTAGAGCTGATGCCTAGTAATAATGCTGCTCTGGATATTATTTCTCTGAAAGGTGTGTATAGAGCTCTGTTTCTCCTTGATGTTTCTCCGCTAGAGATTAAATTCTCTCTTTTTTTCAGTCTCTTTCTCTTAATGATTCCAAACTAGAGGTTCGTACATTGTAAGTTGGCAATCTTATCAAGAATTAGATCATGAAGATAAACCGTCTCTTTAAGGATTTGCACAGCTGATCTATGATTTGGCAGGTCAACACGGTGTCCTTTCAGCTAAAGAGGGTAAAATTAGTGGAAATCGAAATGTTATTGTATGTACTCTGTGAGTAAGTAAATAATCCCTCTATCACAATGGCGTTTGGTAATAAAGAATTGGGATCCTTCCTGTTATCAACATTTTAGATCTTCGAATAACAGTAAAGGGTTAAATTCGCAGCTACATTCTAAAGTTTACATCTAATTCTAATTTGCACCCAACTTAGAGTGCTTCTATTGTCGTAATGAAAATCTGAAATAAACCCTGCACCATAAGCAGATTTCCTTTTCGATGACACGGCGATAAAAAAAAATCACTGGCTCTGTATCATGACCATTTACTGTTACAGTGCGGGGTGTGTGGTGGGTGATTAAAACCAACATCTTTGGAAGCTTGAATTTCCAGTCAGTGGCCCTGTGTGCTTGTCCCATGTGAATAGGTTTCATCTACTGAGATAATTGATTATAATAATAAGATTTGCTCTTGATACTTGTTGCGATTGCTATGCAGTTAAGTCACATTTCCATATCTGTCACTTGCATGACCTGTTTTTTAATCTTTGTCTCCTCCCACATTGTACGTGACTAGTGTTTTACGGGGAGGGGGGTCGAGTTGCAAGTAAAAAAATTATTTCATTTTCGTATTCGTTTCGACAAAGTTTTCGAAATGTTAACTCACCAACGGACAACGACATCAAAGATTGAATTTTTAACTGTGCAGGTTTTGTTCAACAGCAGATATTCAGTGTAGTATTCATCAGCAAATGGATCATTCATAATTTGCTTTTCGTGCTTAAGTGCGAATAGAAATTACTCATAATGATCATATGAAATGACCTGGACATGAGTTTTTTTTTTCTAGACATTCAAGCAAATTTTTCCTAGTTTTTTGTTGTTGTTGCTCTGCAAGCCTGTCGACAGTGAAATAAGAGTGTATTTATTTCATAGCAACAGTGCTATTCGAATCTATATTTTAGAAGCTAGAACGCAGAGTTAGATGACATCTAAAAACTATCACATAAATTTAAATATTATATATATTATATATATATATATATATATATATATATATATATATATATATATATATATATATATATATATATATATATATATATATATATATAAGAGAAAATGATGGACTCCTAAGAAGGCAGATGCAACCCAGAACCCAACCCCACGCAATGAATACCACCCAGTCGAATTGGAGGACTGCGATAGACCAAATAATAATGATAATAATAATAATAATAATAATAATAATAATAATATTAATAATAATAATATTGGTGCTGGTATAGCTGGCATATCTGGTATTACGTGACGTTTCGCCCTTCTCGCAGTCATCCTCGGACGATGTTGAAGAGACTGTAGCAAGAAAGTCTGTGGGAGGTATTTATAGCGGCTCGGACCTAGAGGTTGCATTCCTCATTGGTTCGGTTTGGGGCGGTCTTGGGACGAAGTCGTGGATCTCGCCTCGAAGGTCTCGGGGATTCTCTTGTGCGAGCGCCACAGTAGTGTGCCTGGGGATGAACGACAGGAATTCCGTCCGTAGCAGGAATCCTGTCATCCTGTGGGGGCTCCTGATTATCTGGTATTGTCGGGGGGTCGTTCGATGCTCCCCAGGCGGGCGGTGGGAAGGAGAAACGTTTCTTGGGTGATAAGTTAAGATTTGGTTTCTCCTTGCCTATATGGAGGACTTCTAGGAGGCGCAGACGTCAGGGATCCGTTGTCTGGTCTATTATTTCGATATTAGGAATAATATAATTTCTCTTTATCCGTTTGTTATGAGCAGTCCTGGTGTGGTTGAAGATGGCTCCTTCTTGAGCGTGGCAGGAGATTCCATTGGAGAAAAGCATGGAGGGCGCCGAAGGGTTGTTTCTCATCACCAGGCACTTCCACCGGAGGTACAAGGAGGACGAACAAGCCCTCAAAAGATCATTGACGAATACGTCAGCCCCGCCGACCCCAGACAAAAATATTCAAGTTAATTATATATTATAAAACAAAAAAAGAGACGAGCAGCCTGGTGATGAGAAACAACCCTTCGGCGCCCCTGCAGGATCCCTTGAAGAAGACGAGTGTGGTCTACCGTTACACATGCCCCGTCCGAGGATGCCTCGGCAAATACGTCGGTATGACCTCCATGCGTTTCTCCAAGCGAATCTCCTGCCACGCTCAAGAAGGGAGGAGCCGTCTTCAACCACGCCAGGACTGCTCATAACAAACGGATAAAGAGAAATGATATTATTCCTAATTTCGAAATAATAGACCAGACAACGGATCCCCGACATCTGCGCCTCCTAGAAGCCCTCCATATAGGCAAGGAGAAACCAAATCTTAACATCACCCAAGAAACGTTTCTCCTTCCCACCGCCGCCCGGAGAGCATCGAACGACCCCCCGACAATACCAGATAATCAGGAGCCCCACGGGATGACAGGATTCCTGCTACGAACGGGAATTCCTGTCGTTCATCCCCAGGCACACTACTGTGGCGCTTGCATGAGAGAATCCCGAGACCTTCGAGGCGAGATCCACGACTTCGTCCAAAACCGGCCCGACTAATGAGAATGCAACTCTAGGTCCGAGCCACTATAAATACCGCCCCACAGACTTTCTTGCTACAGTCTCTTCAAACGACTCGTCCGAGGATGACCTGCGAGAAGTCGAAACGTCACGTAATACCAAATAATAATAATAATAATAATAATAATAAAAATAATAATAATAAGAATAAGGCAGAATCCACAGCATAGACCAGAAACTAGGAAACATATGCAAATAGGCAAAGCACTACATCCAAGAGTAAATACGGACAGACTATACATAACACGAAAGGAAGGAGGGAGAGCACTACTAAGCATAGAGGACTGCGTCAGCATCGAGAACAGAGCACTGGGGCATATCTGAAAACCAGTGAAGACGAGTGGCCTCAAGAGTGCATGGAAAGAACGACTGATAAAAGTAGACGAAGACCCAGAAATATACAGAGACAGAAGAATGACAACAGAACAGAGGACTGGCACAACAAACCAATGCACGGACAATACATGAGACAGACTAAAGAACTAGCCAGCGATGACACACGGCAATGGCTACAGAGGGGAGAGCTCAAGAAGGAAACTGAAGGAATGATAACAGCGGCACAAGATCAGGCCCTGAGAACCAGATATGTTCAAAGAACGATAGATGGAAATAACATCTCTCCCATATGTAGGAAGTGCAATACAAAAAATGAAACCATAAACCACATAGCAAGCGAATGTCCGGCACTGGCACAGAACCAGTACAAAAGAGACATGATTCAGTGGCAAAAGCCCTCCACTGGAGCCCTGTGCAAGAACATCACCACCCCTTGTAGTAATAAGTTGTACGAGCACCAACCTGAAGGAGTGATAGAAAACGATCAGGCAAAGATCCTCTGGGACTATGGTATCAGAACAGATAGGGTGATACGTGCAAATAGACCAGACGTGACGTTGATTGACAAAATCAAGAAGAAAGTATCACTCATTGATGTCGCAATACCATGGGACACCAGAGTTGAAGAGAAAGAGAGGAAAAAATGGATAAGTATCAAGAACTGAAAATAGAAAAAAGAAGGATATGGTATATGCCAGTAGAAATCGTACCTATAATACATAGGAACACGAGGCACGATCCCAAGATCTCTGAAAGGAATTTAGAAAAACTAGAGGCTGAAGTAGCTCCAGGACTTATGCAGAAGAGAGTGATCCTAGAAACGGCGCACATAGTAAGAAAAGTGATGGACTCCTAAGGAGGCAGTATGCAACCCGGAACCCTACACTATAAATACCACCCAGTCGAACTGGAGGACTGTGACTTCATATTAAGTATGTTGCACTGAAAGTGACTACAGAGCTCTAGAAGCAGGTAAAATGTAACGTTCCCGAACATGAGGGTTCAAAAATGAAGTCATTTGTTTAGAAACAAACTGGCTTCTGTCAACCTCTGTCCACACAGCATGCAGTCACACTTAGTGAATTGACCAAAAATAGTCACTTGACAGTACACAGTAAAATAGCGAGTGCATGTGTGTGTGTGAATCTGGTTGTATAAACATCCAAGACGCTTTAAAAGACAGTAATGCTAAATGAGTATATAAAACGAAAACCTTGTTTGGGCGAATGTTGGTATGACTGAGCAACCAAAGAGGCCCTTTTCCCTCCCGCACCTGTGTTTTGGGTCATAAACGGAGAATTTCATTAGAGACAAATGACATATTTCTTTTAGTCATCCAATGTGCGCAAGGTAATGTGCCTATGACTGTAATCTTACAACTGCGCTCTTCTCAGGTGCAATCAGATTTCGTCCCATGACACATGTCTATCAGTCATTCTGTCAATTTTTATGTCTCCACTTCCCAACCCTTCGCCCCTCTGACCTTTCTTCTAGTGGATGTCACCTTGATCCGGATCCTCATTAAAATGCTCCGCGACCAGGTTCAAGACGTCCTGGGATGGAGTTGGATGAAAATATATCTTGAGTTTTTCAACCCACTTGAACCATTTCGAAATAGGCAACTAACCCTTAAGAATTCGTCCACTGTTGACCCGTAGGTCTCTAGGGCTGAAGAATGAAGCCCCTCTAGATTCAATGACCGCGGCTTTTGAAAGGGAAACTTTCCCTAATGAAATCCTGTACTTAGCAGGAGCACTCCCATGTTTGTAAAAGTTTTGTTTTAAATTTGAGTCAAAATCTCTATTGAACGATTTGCTCTGCTTAGGACTAAGCCAGGTGTACACTGACAAGGAAGTTGTGTTAAGAGTTGTGGGAGGTAACTGGAAATATTTCTTTTACATAGTAACAGAGCCTGAGATTTAAATGGAAATAATTGAAGATAACTGAAGTCGGTTTAACTGAAATCTGAAGAAAATCCTTTTCCCAATTATCCAGTTTGTTGAATCGAGATGAATAACTGAAGGATCGAAATAGTAAAAAGAACTAGTCTTTTTATATCTAGGAATGATGTGCTTGATACCCAGGTAAATAAATAAATGGTGAATTTCTCTTCCTAAAATTATCATTTATTGTTTTCAGAATGTTAGGTATCCTTCTCCACTTGTTTTGCCTTCGCTAAAGTTTTCCTTCTTAGCTACTATTGTCCTCTTTAATTTACACCCACCCATGCCCCCCTCTTTTTTCGGTTGGGGGGGTGGGGGAGGCGGACTTATTAAGTCTCCTTCTCATACTTTCAAATACTGTGATATCCCTCGTTTAATCTGCCAGTTCAAATAAGACTGAAGAGGATATAGCCATCGGCATCATAATGCACTTAAAGGCACATTTCATTCTCGAGAGAACGGAATGAGATTGCATCATTGTTGCATAAAAACATAAACAGAGACTTTCTCTCTGCTGAAGCTTCTTTATGAGAGTTTACTTCTTTCTGTTCCAATTCAGGATTAAATTAATGAAAATGATGTTGATGCGTTGACTCAGTCATTTTGTAAATATCATAGATAATGATCTCGTATGCCATTCCTCGTCATCCATTATGTGAGTAGTTTCTGTAGTCCTTTTGGCGATGGAGACGTAGTAGAAATTCATGAATGCCAGAACGATTGTTAATGTTTGGCTCAACCAGAAGAGAGTTGCCTCTCGTGAAAGACTTGAAGTTGCTTGAACCATGGTCTTCGTGGAAAGATACTTCAGACTGAATTTCCTCGGAACTCCTCTTTTTAAGATGATGTTTACGAAGTATGATGGGTCTTACAAAAGACTGACATCGGAGGACTAATCTCTTTATATGTCTCAATTTCTTTATATATACATACATATATATGTGTGTATATATGTATATATATATATACCTATATATATATATATATAATATATATATATATATATATATATATATAGATATATATATATATATAAATATATATATATATATATATATATATATATATATATATATATATATATATATATATATATGACTGGTTAAAAATGTTTTGTCACAACAGAATTCCACCTAATAAAAGAAGGCCATAAAAACGCCAAAAATATAGAGAGAAAATACTATATTTTAGAGAAAGTTACAGAAAAGGTGGTATAAATATCACCTTTTCTGTAACTTTACTCATTCACCATACCTGAAGGGAGATACAGCAGTCTCTGAAATATATAAGTATATATTTTCTATATTTTGGCGTTTTTATGGGCTTCTTTTATTATATAATATATATATATATATATATATATATATATAATCTATATATATATATATATATATATATATATATATTGCTTTAATGGTAAACCGTCATAGTGTTAATTTATTTTTTGGGCTGTTTCAAGATCAAAAAGCGTACAGGATTTCAGATGGCAAAACTCGAGCATTACGAATGCAAATTTGTACTGGGCCCACCCAGCATTCCCCAATTGATGTATACCATACCGTACCTTCGCAATCTAACAGATTGTCTCTACCAGAGCACTTTCACACGCATCTCCATCCATCGTTCTCTCTCCTACCCTGAGAGACAATTACCTCTCTCTCTCCCAATCAGACCCGGAAACGCTCTCCTTTTATGCAACATACCGCAGGCAGTCATTCAGTTGCATTTCCATCTTTAGGAAAGAACGTGCCTGGGGGTTTTTGCATCGTGTCTGGTGCTTGCCATTGCTTTGTTGAGCTGCTTTTTACCTCGTTTTTGTACTTTGTTTGAATGGACGTAAGTGGGCGTTCTTTTGTATATTCATATTGCATATTGGAAAGTCCCCTCTCTCTCTCTCTCTCTCTCTCTCTCTCTCTCTCTCTCTCTCACCTTTAATGGTCGTGGATGCGCTCCCGCGCAAATTGCTGCCCTT
The DNA here is from genome assembly GCF_015104395.2 of Macrobrachium nipponense. Taxonomy (NCBI): domain Eukaryota; kingdom Metazoa; phylum Arthropoda; class Malacostraca; order Decapoda; family Palaemonidae; genus Macrobrachium; species Macrobrachium nipponense. The sequence goes on from NC_087206.1 coordinate 92,690,271, forward strand.
AAACTGATTTGCATTCAGTTAAATAGGAAAACGCTGTCTCATATTTTTATCCCTTTTTTTTTTTTTTTTTTTTTTTTTTTGCACTGCGGTCGTCAGTTTCATCCAGAAAACCGAGTTCCATTTCGAAAATGAATTATCAATTAACGAAGAGTGGAAGTGAGGAAGATAGGCTGTAAGTTTTAATTTTTTTTTTTTTTCTTAATGACGAAAGAAGCTGGATCCCGTAATAATTCGCAGTTTCAGAACTGCCAGACGGATAGTGGCCAGAACGCTCATCCGTTAAATGTTGCACAAGGAGAAACACGTGCATAACATTTCCATTTTAGCAGCTGATGCATAATTTTGCCACTATCATCTTTTTTTTTGGGGGGCAGGGGGGGGGGGGAGTGGAGGGCCGTTGGATGTGGAGGTGGTGGGAAGAATGTGAAAACGTAATCTATAAATATTAAATAGAACTGGAAGCAATGATTTCGTCAGTGTGGACAAATTCCTCAGTGTTATGGCTTTTACATAAACACTTATATTTAACAACCGGGGAACCAGAAGGCCATTCACATTTACTCACTCTCACTCACCTCACTCACTCACTCACTCTAGTGGCTCTACGACCTCTTGGTGGACCGTTTTGCCACTTGCACCAGACCTCTCTCCACGTCCCCCTGCATCTCTAATACTGAAAGGCATAACAAAAGTAGACTGTAACCTATTTACATTAAACGAAAACCAGACAAGAAATAATGGATGGAAACTAGAACTGAGGAGATACAACACATCCCATTGTGGGATCTTCTTTCCATACAAGATATGTGACACGTGGAATAAACTGCCACCAGAAGTTGTAAACAGCAACAGTGTGGAAGAGTTTAAAAGAAAGCTAGACAAAATCATTGGGACACTGTGAATTCACAGTAAAGAAAACCTGCTCCTAAATCTAGATAAAGTGAGCACACGATGTCATCCTAATCCTTGTAACTCCTTGTAACTCTAGTTATTCTCCAGATCCTCCACTCCCAATTCTCTTAGATCTCTGAACACATATCTCTCCATCTCCTCCTCTCGGTTTCCCCTTAGGTCTTCAATCCTATATAACCACTTGAGGCATTCTGCCTTCTTCCATTCTAACCACATGTCCAGCCCAACGTTGATATATAATCGTATTACAGACACATATTTAATTAAATCACACATTTTCCCTTTTCTGAGGGGCCGTATAGAACGTGTTTTGCCCTCGTGTGTGATAATTCGGGCTTATATAGAAAATAAATAATATATATTAAGACTTAACTGCACAGATTTATGTTCACAACTTAGGTATGCGAAAGCGTAACATTTTGAGGCGAAGTGTAGTTGAATAACCAACACATGCAAACGATCGTCAGTTTTTGCTTATATTATGTCATTTCTCCTTTTATCCACTAGGTCCCTGTGTATTTTTTTACTATTTCCCTTTCTAACATCCTTTAACTACTTTTCCCGTTTACCGTATCCTAATTTAACTAATAATAATAAGTAAATAAAGAGTAATAAATACATAGAATATCCTTTGAAAAGAGTGAAGGTCGTTCGGAAAATTATTTTCCATATAACACCAGATTTAAATATTGCAAATCATTGGTATAATCTACACCTCCTGAAAAGCCATACCCTGATGGTAAAAAGTTGTATACTAGTTTGTCATTGGCTGGGTCTTCCTGAGATGCTGCGATTAAACCTTACCCCTAAGTCCTCAACCAGAAATACGTTGGTTCTCATTTGAGTTTCATAATGCAGAATTTACAGAACTATAAATTATCATTATTATTTTTGTTGGTGTTGTACCTTTGAGTTATTCTTGGTGTCATTGGATTCATATTTAATTATTATTATCATTCTTATTATTATTATATTATTATTATTATTATTATTATTATTATTATTTTGATTATTATTATTATTATTATTATTATTATTATTACCAGAAATTTACCAATATTTACTAAAAGCATATTCATCTGCTGTTTCATATAAGTGACTCGCTAGTGTTTTTTTTTTATGTATGTCATTGATGTTTACCCTATAGCAGTGGTTCTTAAACCTGGGGGGCGTCAGTGATTTCCAGGGGGGGCACGAGCCTCAGGTGAAAAGAAGTTTTTTCCATTTATGGGTTATTTCATGAAAAGAGCATGGAATCCGAACATGAAGCCTTGTTTTTTTCAACACGAACGTACGATGGCTATCAAAAGGGAACATGCTTTGAACGGCTTTAGACTACGAGAAGAAGTAGCAATATTTTTTAGATTCACGCAGAGGGCAGACTTTCATGACAATTTCCAATCTGAAGGCTTTCAGATAACTCCCAGCTTACCTGGTGGACATTTTTTTGAAGCATTGAATGCTGTGAACCTTAAACTACAAGGGAAAAGCATCAACATCATCACGCTCCATGACACCATTCGAGTCTTCATGGCCAACTCAACCTCTGGAAATGTCGGGTTTAGCAGAAGAAATGCAGCCAGTTTTAGGAAGTTGGATTCTGCTCTCGCTGACAGTACCTCGTCTCTGATTTAAAGCAACAAATAATCACTCATCTAAGTGACTTGAAAGCAGAATTCATCAGATACTTCCCAGATATAGATGACAAGCGTGAAGCCTAGAAATTCATCAGGAACCCATTTCAATGTGAAGAAGCTGATGTTGCTGATGAAGTCCAAGAAGAGTTTCTAGAATTGGAAGTTCAACTCTACAGCTAAGAAGACTTCAAAGATGTGGATTTGGAGACTTTCTGGGTCAAATACCTTCCAGTTTACCCTCTGATCTCACATCAGGCTCTTCGATTCTAACAATGTTTTGGATCCACATATCTATGTGAAACTGGATTTTCCACGCTCGTTGCTATCAAAACAAAACAAGTACAGAAACCGCCTGAACGTTGAAGGTGACTTAACGTTGTGCACTCTCAAGCATTCGACCACGTATTCAAGATCTGGTAGCTTTGAGCAGTGTCATATCTCACTAATGTAAATTGACTATAAAGCCATTTTTATTCATTTTCTTTTTAAATCTGGGAGTGAAATTTTTTCTATAGATGCAAGGGGGGCGTGGAGGGAAAAAGCTGTTCCTAGAAGGGGCGTGGTAGTAAAAAGGTTAAGAACCACTGCCCTATAGTATTCTGTTTTCAAATGAAGTCATATGTAACTAACTCTACGGAAATGACCAGCCCGTTTTCACGGGCAGAAACAGCTCCGTTTCAGGGAATCCCTTTTCGGAGGGGGGGATGGGGGGAGGTAGATGAACCCCATTATAAATCATCTTAAAATGGGTCCCCCACTATAACCCTGGCAAGTTTCATGCCCATCGGACCAGCCGTTTGGCCGTGATTGAATGACAGACGGATAGACAGACATAACGCCCATTATAGTATAGTAAGATTATTACTTTCATCAGTACAAAACTAAAACTACTTCGCTAAAACTACTTCATACCACTACAATTTCGCTGAGATCCAAAATGATAAGCTCTGATGTAGAGGTTGATGACCTCTGCATCTTTTGGGGACATTCACAAATAACCTGAGTTTCCAGAATAAATCTCAACCCTTTGTTTCTCCCTTGATGTCTTAACTTCCATCTTCCAGAGAGGAAATGAAATTCCTTCAGTCATTTATCTTCGTTTATGTTTGTCGAGTTCAGATCTTCTTCGTCTCTGCTTTGGAAACATCTATATACTTCCAGTCTCATATTTTTTTTAGTAAGCCCCCCTTCCCCCTGGCCCCCATCCCATTAATTTGAGTTTTTATCATCATCTTGCGAAAAATCAGTATACGGGTCTTTTTCATACTCTAACCCCCTGCCCCGAAACAACTATTCATGTCATTCATTTTTTTTATGGAAAGGGTTAGAATATCGATATAAAAAGGGCTAAATATCAAGACGAATGTGAGCAGGACTTCATTCTAAAGTTTCTGCATTTCATTATAAAGATTTGTGGTACAATTTTTCTTTTTGCTTCTTCTCTTCAATCTCCTCAACTCTCTAAGGAAATCAACTCCATTCTTAATTTCGTAAAAGTTAGTAATTCCCAAGAATTAAACTTTGGGCAGGCTTGTACGTACGTATGTAAGTATGTATATATGTATGTATGTCATAATCAATTTTAGTTGTGTATTTTTCATACATATTGAACTATTTTCTAATGAGTTGATTTTTGAGAGTTGAAATATCGTAGTAATAGGTAAATAAACAAACATAACAATAGTTAACAACTTTGGTGTGCACATAAAACCTAAGTAATCCACAGAGTAGAAGACCTTAGGACAGGGATTTCCCACAAATTTAGGGGGTCACTAGTAATTTGCTCTTAATGTATTGCGTTAAGCGTCATTTCACTAAAGGCAAGCAATACGATAGCCATTTATATATATAATATATATATATATATATATATATATATATATATATATATATATATATATATATATATATATATATATATATGTAACTCGTATTTCTGCGGTGACCAAATTCCGCTTTCACCGCCTACGTAAGCCTAGATGAGAGCAGACACTGATTATGAAATCAAAGGAGGTTGGAGTCGTGTTGGGTTGGAATAAACGTTTGGTTATTAAGCATTAATTTGTTTTTAAGCCGTCATATAAATTGGTTCCGAGCCGTAGACCTCGTTTTTTTTTTTTTTTTTTTTTTTTTTTTTTTTTTTTTTTTTTTTTTTGTGGTGGTGGTGGGGTGGGGACATCATCAACCCATGAAATTATTGTATTAATGCAGGTTTGTTACTGCCCAACTCTGATCAAGAGGGGCCCTCCGAGTTAGTCTGCCGCTTTACCCACTCAAAAATTGTTTGTGTCGTGTTGGAAAACAGACTGTTCATCTACTGTTGGTAAATTAAAGTAACTTGACCCACAGTCTACTGAACTGGAAATGTGTTGTCCGTGTTTTGTTCGGTGTTGTCTTCTTTAAATCAGAATAAAAGTTCAGTATACCTGCACCGTCTTTGCTTCAGCATTAGCATTCTAGCGTAGCTTACGCCTTTTTTTATACTCATTTCATGATTTGTTAAGAGGTTCCCCTTCATTCCGGTACTCTCTTGTGCTGTGTTCCAAATTTAAGATCAAACGATGCGGAAAAGAAGTGTGCTTGCCATGTTCAGGAGACGAGTATATCCTACAGATTCTAAATGGATGACCACTTTGAAACAATTGTTTCCCCGCTTTGGGCTGAGTGCATTGAACAGAATTCTTTAGTTCTCTAGGTACATATGGAAATATGTATCATCATCTTCCTCCAAATTGGTGATTATCTTGGTGTTGCTGAAACTTTGTAACCACCATAAGTTTCTTTGGTACAGTTGCAATAATTTTATATTGCATTATATTGATCTTTGTTTAACTTAACTCCTCTGTCATTACTGGAAATTAAATGTGATTTCATCTTTGCTATTATTTCACAGGTTGTATTTTTTTCATATGTTTAAGCATATGAAGACGGAGTGTACTAAAATTCCAGAATGCATAAACCACATCGGTTGCTTTTGCTATAAGCTACACGGGAAAATCACTGTGGTTGTCTTTAGCTGTTTAGTTTTCCAAGGTTTTCCAAGTGATATTTATGGAACTGAGGGTACCTCTTGAATGCAATCAACCCCAATTTAATCAACTTTGTGAGCAAACCAAACAAAGTACCGAGAGTCGTATCATTAGAGACAGCTCAAACCCAGTTCTGAGGAACAGTTCCACCACCACTGAGATATCAACAGTAACAGTTAAGCTGAAAACTATCAGGCCCAAAGAGACAGTAAGATGACAAAGAGGAAAATCAGCTGTAAAGTAAAACGATTTAAATTGTGGTAAAACTTTGAAAAAAAAATATATCCAGGGCCGTTTAACTAAGAAGAGCGAGCACCTGTGGGACAGTGAGCTGGGAGAAAAAAAAATAATGACAACGTAGCAGGTGAAAATAATACTCAGAAAAAGGGAAAGACAAGGTACTTATACCAATGAAGCCGAAAGAACAAGACACGAGAACGATGAGACTGTCCCGTCCCTGCGACTGGCATTCAAGCCCCTTCACTAACAAAACTCTTTAAACTCGTCTTCCAGCTAGAGATGAGACCTTTCTTGCTGTTACGACAGAAATCCCAGAATGTCACTTCCATTTTCTTTTAGTGTTAAAAGCAGGCCTACTGAAATTTGATTTGCTTCACAGAAATACTCTATTATTCCAGTATATTGTAATGACAAAATGGAATGTGTGTGTGTGTGTGCGTGTGTGTGATGACACAGGTATGATAATAAAATCACTCAGTTACTCATTGCTTTGTTCAGATTGGCTACGAATCTCAAAATCAGATTTTAACCGGTATTGCGTCTCTTTATGGCGTCGGTTTTCATTGTTATCATCCCTGACGCCCAATTTTAATTTTGATCTCAAATTAATTGAAACTGAAAATATCCATTTCGGTGAGAATGGGATAGCACTGATATAATTGAGGTATGAATCATGGTTACAATCAAATTACTTCAGAATGTATCTCTCTCTCTCTCTCTCTCTCTCGTCTCTCTCTCTCTCTCCTCTCTCATCTCTCTCTCTCTCTCTCTCATATGCTCAAACAGATGACTGTAGTGAGATGAGGGTTAATAGGCAATTTAACTCCAAGATACGAAGGCGGAAACATTATATGGAGTTATTAATGATCCCAGACGATAGCGAGTGACACGAAAATCGTTTCAGGTTAAATTTCGGAGGGCGTTTCATTTTTTTATGTCACTATTTTGAGTTCAAAGTATAAAATCCTCCTTTCAGATTAAGATTAATGCGTTTTTCATTTGTGTATATCACGAAGATAGGGTTTGTTACAGGATTTTGCTTTTAAAGTAACCGTCCTAACCTTTTTGTCGCTATGGCATCAAGTCTCTCTCTCTCTCTCTCTCTCTCTCTCTCTCTCTCTCTTAATCTAAAATTTCTTCATTAAATCCTTCATAAAATGAAAGGAAATGTATGTCGCCTTTCCTCACTCTTTCTCTCTGTCTTGTTTTACTTTTAGCGCTCCCTTCTGAAGCTGTAAAACTTGGTGGGTATTACACTTTTCCGATAAGAGCGGTTTACCTTCGCACTTGACTGTGAAGCAATGTGAAAGATGCTGCAGTTCCGTATTTCCTTTAAAAGCGCTCTCCACCTTCATAGTCGTTCAGAAATGAAAGGAGAGTGTTTGTCTGCAAAGTATATGCCGCAACAGACACAACCAGGAACGTAGTTACGAAGCAAGCGCGGTAAAACATCGCCAGTATGGTGGCATGAATACCTCTCTGCATCATGTCAGTTTTATAATATGGAAGAAATAAGGGGAGTATAAATGAATCGTATACTATTCACAGTGGTAGGTTGGCTCATAGTAAACTGATGTTGCAAAACCACAAAGTTGTATGTTCCAAAAAAATATTATTTATAACCATCAAGTATCCAGCTGGGAAAAATGAGACAAAGAAGTTAGAGTAGAAATAACCAATGGTATAGGACAGTCAATTTTTTCGATGGTTAAAGGCTACATGACGATGCAGTAATTAGATGCAAAAAATAAAGCTTCGATTAATATCCCCCAGAGACTGGACCTGAAACAACATAAAAGAGTAGATAACCTGAAGACTTTTATTACGTATGAGCTGGCCCTTGATTTGTCAGGTTTGTGATGGAACCACTGGCAGTGTGTGTGTATATATATATATATATATATATATATATATATATATATATATATATATATATATATATATATATATATATATATATATATATATATATATTATATGTATCTTTCACATCGTTCAACTCTACATATTACATGTATATCTTTCCCTGACACTTCCGCAGGCGTCATTTTGGTTCATGAAGTTGAATATCATTCTGCACCAGATATTTTTGTTGAGCAGGCTGAAATAAGACTCACTATTGTAATTAATTTCCTTGATTATTTTTCTTATTTTTTGCTACTTATTTGCTTTTGTCCTTTACTTCTCCTTCATAATTTGTTCTTTACTTCTCATTGTCCTTTTCATTGCTGGGCTGATATTCCTACTGGGCGGGCCATTGGACTTCCACAAAAAAGGCCGCATGTTTTGATTATAAGTATAAAGCACATGCAGCCAGTTCATTGAAATTAGTATTCAGATAATGCCCCTCCAATTCTGATACAAATAACGTCCTTAGGTAAATAAACCCACACGCAAACATATACATATAACATGTACGATTGATCCATGCAGCGAATTATCTAAAAGAGAGAAGTGTGGATTGGCAGCGTCATTCCAACATTGTCGTATTTAAGAAGATAACTGAATATACGAGCAATTAGCAAAGAGAGGAAAATTATATTTATTATAATATATATATATATATATATAGTGACCAACGAGATATCTACAGTACCAAGAAACCCAAAAGCTTCACCGTTCCAAGAAGGTTCGCATGTCCAAATCAAGGATTAAGGTCATTTAAATCTCATTCTTCGACCAAAGGGAGTGGTGCATCACGAGTTCATGCCTCAGTGTCAGACAGCCAACCAGCACTTCTACCAGCAGGTCCTCAGTCGCCTCCATGACGGGGTGTGGCGCAGCAGGCGCCGTCTAGGACAGAGAATTCGTGGCTGCTTCACCACGACAACGCACCTGCACAACTGGTGCTCAGTGTGAGGCAGTTCTTGGCCAACAAACAGATTGTGGTTCTGGAACACCCTCCTTATTCCCAAAATCTCGCACCTCGCGACTTCTGGTTCTTCTTCAGGCTAAAGACTGAGGTCCAACGAACCTATTTCGCCTCTGTAGAAGAGATCAAGACCACTGTGGACGAGGGAGCTAGTGACCTCAAAAGGGAGGCCTTCGACGAGTGCTTCCGTGAGTGGCAGATGCGAATGCATGGGTACATTTACTCTTGGGGAGGATTACTGTGAGGGGAGACCAATGCGTTATTTCTCTGTAGGTTTTGTAATAAGACTATTTTTGAGATATATCTCGAGTCTTTATTGTCACACCTAAATGTGTCTCGCTGTCGAACTCCTCAGTTTCAAGAGGTCCTTTATTCCTCACTACTGTGGGATTGTGGAGCAGCCTCCCAGAGGATGTGTGGCAGTTGGAACTTCAGAAGTTCGTGCGAAGGTGCAATGCATTACTGCCCTGATTACTGTTCTTCTTGCGTTTTGGTGCATTTTTACCTGTTTACCTATTTATTCATTTGTATTTTCTTTTTTAATTAGCGGGATATCGTCGTTCTTCATTTTTCTTTACTTCCTCTTACTTCTTCCTAATGAACACCATATTCTTTGGTAGCTTGAATTTCAAGTTAGTGGCCCCTTTGGTGGGCTTGTTCCATATGAATTGGTTTCATCTACTTAATAATAATAATAATAATAATAATAATAATAATAATAATAATAATAATAATAATAATAATAATCCGAATGAACCATTTCCTTGCGTTTGCAGAGTTAAAACAAGACAGTCGACCTTTATTTCTTGATGAAAACGTGTCCCTTGGAGAGCTTGAGAAACCTCAGACTCTGATATTGAGAAAATGGACGGTTGAAAAGCAGCAATCCCGATTCGTGCAAAGTTTCCGTCATTTGTTTCCGAGAAGTTTAAAAGAAATCCTGGGCCTTCGTTAGCGAATGAAACTTTGGTTTCACTCACTTTTCTCTATTTTTCTTTTAATCTTAAGGTGTGGAAAGATCTTTGACGACGAGCAATAATGTGAGCATTTGTACCACTGGATTTCGTGCGCAGGTCTTTGAACCTAAAGGTGGAGTGAACATTATGTAAATTTTTTTTTTAATCCAAAGTAAAATTTAAGGCTGTTTTGATTACGCATCCTTATACAATATAAATTTTCGTTACGATAAAAAAAAACTGTTTCTGGCTCACCCCTGAAAGAATTTTTATCTTCATTAAAACCCACCTTATTAAACATTTGATTACTATAAGTAGTATTGTTACGAAAACGGAATCCACGAATGCATTTCTAATAACGACACTAAAATAAAAAATAAAAACTTACCCATTTAACAGAAGTATTTCATTTATACTGGGTACAAGCAAACCTGCTACTTTCTTTCTCTGCACACCTCGCCAAGCAAGATTACATTATACATCCAAGAGGAAAAGTTTGTATTGAATAAAATGAAAATGGCGACTCCCGACAATCGTATGATTTTTGTATGCATATTTGACTTCATGTCAGCTAACGTTTTATTATTATTATTATTATTATTATTATTATTATTATTATTATTTTATTAAAAGTAATTGCTGTCTCAGCTGCATTAATTTTTACAGGTTCTTCTCTATTTTTCTAATTATTGCTTTCTCATTGTTGCTTAAACTGGTGAGCAACGCACCGAAGGTTGACACATACCATACATATATATATCATACATATTTTTTTTTTTTTTTTAATTAGTCAGTATATATCCTACCTTGTCGGGGGGGTCACAATTGACCTTTGGCTCAAGTCTACTCCACCAGTAGTGATCTCTGACTTGGTTGATGGTGAGATCTCTAGTGGTTGTGAATAAGTTTTCATCCTCTAAACTTAATTTGTCCCAAGTTTTCTGCCCAAGTCTATGGAGCCTGACATTCAGAGGCTCCAAATTTGAGTGATTATGCACTATCTTATTGTGTTGAAGTAGGGGGGACTTTCCCTATATGCTTGCCTCAGCTTTATTCTGAACTGCTTGCATTTACTTAGTACTGTTTTGCTAAGAGCTCCAAATATGATGGCTGGGTATTCTAGCTGTGGCCTGGCTAGTGATTTGTATAGTTTGAGTTGAGTTTTTGCCGAGAGTCCTCTGAATCTTTTTAATCTACTGACCGTTTTCCCTCGCGGTAGCTATTCTCGCCTGTACATGGGGAAGAATGCCTGATTTTTGAAATTGCACCCAGGAATTGCGACTTGTTGGTTTATATGGAATTCTCCTATTGTTGACTATGATATCCATGGGACGTCGAGCAAAATTGAGAGTAGCTGGAATTTATTGATATTTGTAGTTACTTTCCATTTCTTTCCGGGAATATTTGTTGATTTTTCCTTTTTCTGTATTTCTCTAATAGTCTTTCCTTGCAGCATACCTTTGGCTTTGGTAGGATATGTTATTACTTGGGTGTGATCATCTGCGAACATAATTTGAAGGCAACCTTGAGATGGAGGTGGGTGTCTTTAATGTAGAAGTTGTAGAGTGATGGAGAGAGAATACTACCTTGAGGGACCCCTGACTGTAACTGGAACTCTGGTCCTATGAAGTCTTTAATTTTAATTCTTGCCACCCGGTTGTCAAGAAAGTTACATAGCAGTCTGGTTGGTAAATCTGGCAATTGCGCCTCCAAAAGTTTGTATTTTAGACCGTCATGCCAGACTTTATCGAAGGCTCGACTGACATCCCTAGAGATAAGGTTGCAGCCGTGTCCTAAGCTCTTCTTGACTGCTATGTACTCATATAGTCTAGTTAATGCAAGCTGAGTTTCCTTTGCCTTGAGTAAACCCATATTGATTATTATTGGTTAGTAGATTATCTTCGAGGAACTCATTAAACCTTATCTGAATGATTTTTTTTCCAGGATCTTACCAGGTATTTCTAGAAGGGAAATTGGTCTATAGTTTGAAACCGTAGTTAGATCTTTACCTTTTTCCCCACAAAGGGAAGTAGTGCTTTCTTGAAAAAGACTGGCCAGTAGCCCATACTTATGGTTTCATTGAAAATGACTCTTAGGAAGACCAGCATGGAGTTGGGAAGATGCTTAATAATAATTTTGTTTACTCTAGAATGGCCAGGTGCTTTGTTTTTAAAATTATTGATTATTTTGATGATGTCTTGCAGTTGAATTGGTTTAATAAACTGGTCTTCAACATCTAATCTATCGAGGTCTACCGTGTCGTATGGTATTATTTGGTCATCATGTTCATGTAGTGCTGCAATCACTCGTTGTTCATGTTGCAAGTCAAACCTTAGATTCTCCCATCGGGTTTTATTTTGAAGATATTAACCAGTATTCTCTGAAAATTGGTTCCTGATCCTGGGGTGAAAAGATCTTCCTGTTGTTATGGAGGATGTAAGCTGTAGGTTCAGTATCTGAACCCAGAAGCCTTCTGATCATTTTCCGAACTTTCCTGGGTCTCTGTAGATTCCTTCGATTTTATTTAGAAGTGTCTCCCAAGTCGAATTTATGAGTTCCTTAGCTCTATTTTAATTCTTTCTTTAATATTTTGTAAGTATTTCTAATAGCTGCAGTGATGGGCCATGATTATTAATTAAAACTATGGCTTGTTTATAGCAATATTGTAATTGCTTAAGATTCTCTGTTTCTTTAGAATATGGTAAGATCCTGAAAGAAGTTTTTTGAGGGTATACAAACGTTCTGTGGCTTCTTTGATCATCCTGTACCAAAAAGTTATTTTGTCATCGATATAGGTTTTATCCTTTCTGATGTTATCAGGTTCGTCATAGGTTGGAGAGAGGAGTCGTCGAGAATATCCTTGAGCGTCCAGTTGGCATTGGTCAAATCGAGTGTTGGGCTGATGGCTACCATAATAGGTCTCACAGTAAGTTTTAATAGTATAGGTATGTGGTCTGAGGAAGTTAAAGGACCTGAGTGATTGAATAATTGAAAATGTGGTATCTGTTAGACAGAAGGATGTCAGGTTTGCCCTTGGATCTTCTGCTGAAACAAATATGTTTGAAAATCTGGTCCTAGAAAGTAAACTAGATTCCTGTTCATAAGACCTTGAATTAAGGTGCCTCTGGGATTAGTACTATTGTGGCCCAGGGCCGGGTGAGTTGTTTGCATTTAGGTCTGCTAGTAAATAGACTGGGATATTGCGTCTCATTAAGGACAAAGATATCCTGCTGAGGAAATACTGGGTTCCTGGGAGGTAAATAAGTCGTTGCTATGATACTGGTCCCCGAACTGTCTGTAGTTCTACTGCGATTAGGTCATGATTGAATCCGTCTATTAATTTGACTGAGATATCCCGTCTTACTGCTATTGCTGTCCCGGCATTTTGATCGTTAGTGATGTTGCATTGGAAAAAGCGTTGTAGTTCCAGATCTTAATGCGCGTGGTAGTTGGGTATCCCTGTGGAATTGAGAAGTATAAGATGTGGGGAGGGAGAAAGAAGAATAAATGTTGCTTAGTTTCCTTACTACGAAGGAAGGTCCACTTCAGTACGTTATGTTGGATGACTGTGAGAGTGTCCATTTATGGTGTTTTTCCTTTCGTTAAGTCAAAGAATCCTGAGTTTTAATTTTTTTTTGGAATTATCGTGGTTTAATCCTCGTGATCCTGTTACTATATTTGTCAAGTTCTATTGTTCCATCAGTAATATATTGTTTGACTGTATTATTATCTAATTCCTCTGTGAAATGTACTTCATCGTTTTATATTCAAAAATCATCCTCTTGAGGGTATTGTGGGTAGGGTTTTTGGGTTTTTTGGGGTTTGCCGTGTTAATGGAAATGTAAAGTCTAAGTCCAATTTTGGGGTTCTTGGTCTGGTTGATGGAAGGGAGGCTTGGAAGAGCCATAGCTCCTTGTGTTTCAGGGTCTGTATTATTGTAGGATGAGGTTGTTGCTTGTGATAGTTGAAGTGGCTGTTTTTTTGCCGGGTGTGAAGGCATTTCAAAACTTCAGAGTCTGAATCGCTTTGTATTCTTTTCCTCTTGGCTTCTTAAATTTCCATGTCGTCATCAATTGTCAGGGGCTGATTGGGGCTGGTGTTGTTTTGATTTCTGACTTTTTTAGCAATGTTGAGACTTTTCTTAGCTAGCTGGATAGCCTCTGTAGGAATTTTAATCACGGTAGGCCATTAGCTTTGTAGAAAGCGTCCATCATTGTTTGGAAAGTGCCTGGTTCAACTGTTTTCACTCAAATTTGCAGTTATTATAGCTGTGTTGATTACAGTGAGCTGATGAAGTGAGATGTTGTTGTTGGGTGTGTTTGAACTATTCGGCGCAGTTTGAGGGCTGTGGCTTGGGCGAAGGTCTGTTTTGAGTGATCTGGGATTGTTTGGTTCCTGATCGTTTTAGCCTGGTCCTTGGTCAAAAACAAAGCTTTCCTGGTTGGGCATCTTGCAGCCATGGTTGGGTGATCCCCATTGCAAGTGATGCACTTTGGATTTTCCTGGTTGGTGCAATCGGTCCAATAGTGTTCCTCAGAGGCACATATTGAGCAGATTTTATAGTTACTTGGCTTGGGGCAGTTCTTTTTTGTGTGCTCATAGCTGTAGCATCTCATACACCTGGGGTGGAACAGCGTAGATCTCCTGGCTTAGGAATCTAGGTGGAAAGGATTGGCCAGAGATGAGAAGTCCTTTGATGAGACAGTCTCTCACCATTTGGGTAGACTCTAGTTTTACCTTGAATGTGGTTTTGGTGTTGGGAAGCTTGATGATTGCAGTAACCTTTACACCATTACGTTGTTCAATTTCATACTTGAGCTCCTCATCGGATAGATTATATACCAAACTGTCAGCCTGGGTTATGACCAATGTGCGTGAAGCATTCAGATGAGGGGGTCCAGAACTTCAAACTTATTATTGTGTAGAGCCAGTTTGGTGTCAGGAATGAATTATTTTTTCAATTGTTGCTTCATCAGCTATAGCTAAGTAGTTAATTATTAGCTTTAGTGAGCTTGTGGATAAAGCATAATTTTTCCTGAAGAGTATTCCATATTTGCCAGGCGACGTGATTCTTCATCAAGTCCCTGACTAGTGTCCTTAATTTTAACTTTACCCATTATGTCATGATTAAGCAAGAATTTTACCCTCTGAAAGAAGAATAATTAATTCCCTCTGTGAAAAATACTAAATTAATCTAGGGGATTTGCACAACCTTTTTGATAAATATGTAAATTTCAAAATTCAAAATTTGGGAATATTTTTTGAGAAAATTTGATGACAACAATGTGGGATGACTTTTGAAAAAAGGGGGGAAGGTGGCAAAAAAATATTAACTTTTAACAAAACTTCAAATAAAAGTGGAGAATTTCAAATATTTATTGGCGGTAGAACCAAAAAAACGTTTTTTTTTTTTTTTTTTTAAAGGAAATTAGAGTTACAGTAATAGTTTAGCAGTCACTTTATGGAAGGCAGTGACCAATACCTAACTCCTATGCAGGCACTACTGAAGAGTATGAGCCTGGACGATGCAGAACTCCCAGTGCCCCTAGAGAGTTTTAAGACCACAACGGCTACTCCAGGGGCAAAGGGCTACTGATGGTGTTAGTTGGAGGAAGTTGAGAAGTTGAGAATGAGGTCTGAAACAATAGAATAGGTAGACAAGGCAGGGATTGCCTTAACTAGTGGTTAGGATGGGAAGAATATAAAGCTGGGAAGGTAGTAGGAATGGGACTAGGAATGTGGTGATAGTGGTGGAAGTTTGGGGGGGGGGAAATGGTGGTAGGGAAGGATGGATGGGGATGGACGGGAGGGTGGAATTTCACTTTATAAGTTTTTGGGCGCCAATTTGGCAGCAGTCGTAAAAGTGGCTTGAAGAGCTGTATTCAGCAGCCAATGAGAAGGCAGCTCTGGCAGAAGTGATCTCCAGACAATAGGAGGCAAGTTCAACTTTTCTTCAAGCTTGGTTGCTGAGAACAAGCTTGAAGGTTTCGGTTGTCAGCCAATGGGAGGGAGGATTTCTCTCTACCAATAGGCGGCGAGGAGGCGGGAGCGATCTCTCGGCACGTCTGCTCTCTGCGAGGTCTGCTGGTAGAATGTGATGGAAGTGAGAAGGTGAGTCCAGCTGCTTATATTACGGTGCGCAGCGGGGGGCGTCGTGCCGCTGCCTTTTCATTGGCTCGTGGGTGGGGAGCTTCTTTTTTCATTGGCTGCCTGGCTGCGCTCAAGCAGCGCGCCGATCTCTTAGCTGCATATCATCACGCCGGGCTTCGTTTTGATTGGGTAAAGGCCAAAACGAAGCCCGGCGTGATGAGATTGCAGCTAAGAAGATCGGTGCGCCTGCTGAGCATGCTTAGTGGTACCTTATGTTGAAAGCAAACAACAATTAGTTTTGCTGTATGATAAAGACGAATGTTAATATTTGTCAATGGTGGTAAGAATTTTGCAAAAATCTTTGTTTTATATTCGCAATAACCAAAACTGTAAAAAAGTGGGCCAACTAGACCCGGTCTCCCCTATAGTTGCTTCCCGATACATGTTGTATAGAAATAATGTAACTTGTTCATCGAAATGGAAGGTGACTGCTAGTATAATGAGGTTGTACATTTTTTCGTAATGCATAGCAATGTATTTCATATCCATTTGGTGTTATTATGAATGAAAACTTACTGATAAACTCTATACACACCAGACGATAGGAGACATTCCCTCTTGCCTCAAACCATCTGTTTATGCGAGTTCAGACCTGATGCAATGTTGTATATTAAGAAAACATTTTCATAAATATAACTATGAAAGAATAATGGTAAAATCTTGTGTCAGAAGATGATTAAATTTTTTTGCTAAATTAAGCTTTATAGTGTGGAACACTGTTAGCCCATAGTCAAAGAACGTGCATGAAAAATGTTTTTTTTTTATATACTTAGCTTAAAGCCATGAAACCGAAAAACAAGTCGTTAAGGGTGAGATCGCTTTGTCCAGCTATGACAAAGTGCTTTTTATAAAAGGTCTAATGTAAAAGTTTACCTCCTGAAGGATGGTTAAAGAAGCATCCCTGACATGTTGCATTTTGTTAAAGTTTTCAGATACGTAATTGTGTTTCGTTGATCCAGAAGAGCTGGGAATTGTGATTCGGGTTTTGTTCACTGCAGCATCTCATCTGCATATGCTGATACCAGACATGGATATTTTGTGATGAATGTTAAACGCAAGATGTTACAAAGAATGTAGTCATTATTAGGTCACGCGAGAAACTTTCGTAAAAAATATTTTAGTATTTTTAGTCAGTGTTAGCGAAAAATTGCTGTTGTTCACTTTTATGAAGATACAGCAACACTGTCCCGAACACACCTGATTGTAGTTTAGAAACATTTCATTGGTCATGGCAATGTTTTGCGCTAAGATACTAAAAGATTCTAGAAAGGTGCTTGCGTGAAGAGACCTCAAAATTATTAGAGAAAGAAGACAAACGGAAAAAGCAGTTCAAATCTGGCTACATGAATGTATTTAAACGAATCTTATTGAGCTTTTTGTTTAATGTATTTTTCGTACTTATAATGCTCTTATATTTTTCACGGGGCTACCAGCTTGAATATTTTATTACTGACAACATTTCTGTCTGTCGGGGTTTGCGACATATTTCGATTTTTGTTTTTTCTTTTAAGCGAATGTATTATTACATGGAGCATTAAACTATCATTGTCAGTGCTTGCATAATGACCCATTAAACGAAATCACGAGCAGATTATCTATGCATCTTTTTTTTCAGAGTACAATAAGTAAATAATAACGTTCGGGGATAAAGGAATACGATTCCCAATCTTTCCCAGATCCCTTTAATGGCAGCTGTTATAGAACCATCTAAACTCATTCTATGCAAACGATATATGCCATCAGTACACTCCCGCGAATTTACCAGATTCATCCTCCCCATCAGGAGGAAGTTGCCCCAGGGACTCGTCTCTCCTTACGGGATTCTGCTTAATGGGAAGAGCTCTCTCCCTCTTATCACAATCTCAATGTGCCATTTAGGTAATGAAGAATATGAGACTTTGTTGATGGGATATGCAATTACATCAACGACCCCATCAGCTTGATAAAAGTGCTCATTTAATTCTTTATTATCATGGTATATTTATTAAAGGTAAGTATGTGTGTATGTATGTAAGAGCCTGTGCACAAAATTCTCTCTCTCTCTCTCTCTCATCTCTCTCTCGTCTCTCTCTCATCTCGTCTCTCGTCTCTCTCATTCTCTTCTTCTCTCTCTCTCTCTCTTTCTTGTGAGTTAAGAAATTTTATTGTTATGTGGTAGGTGAGGAAAGAATGTTTAGGCCTAAATTTTTAGTGTAAGAAAATTCTGATAACTAATCATATTAATTTTCATTAATCTATTTTTTTTCCGTCCCACTAATGGGAAACACAAACAAAAGCAACATTACACATTCTCACAGTCAATAAGCCTTCGTTAGTAGAAGGCAAAAACAAACACGAGCCATTACCTAGTAAGTATACTAGCCAGTCCACAGTTCTCCGCGAAATACGAACGGTAAAGTCGTGCCCCTTTTAATTGGAAGGAGAAACTACCGCTTTCTTTCCGGGTTCACATTTTTTTCCTTTTCCTCATCGATCCCAACTACAGAAAGATCGACTTGTTACTATCAAAGAAAGCAAGAAATAAGTGTAATAGTTTTTTTTCCAGTAGACTTTTACAGTAGAGTTTTTTTCCTACATCCTACCTTACGATCATTTTCCCTCTTAAGGGGGTAGTGGCTTCAGTGCACCTCATGCAATGCACTGTAGGCATTCCTTTAGGTTCTTTTCAGCGTCACTTCGGCCTCTAGCCCCAACGCCTTTCATTCTTTATTCTGCACCTCTGTTCATATTCTCTTTCTTCCATCTTACTTTCCATCCTCTCCTGACAATTGTTTCACAGTGCAATTGCGATGGTTCCCTCCTGTTATACCTTTAAAAAACCTTTCTAGTATCAATTCGCTTTCAGCGCCGAATGACCTCATAGATCCTAGCTCTTCGACGTAGGCCAAAATTCTATATTCCATTCCCTACGATCAGTTTCTTCATTTTCCTTTTCCTTACTGACTACCAACGACTCTCCGAGACTTATTCATCTCTCTCTCTCTCTCTCTCTCTCTCTCATCTCATCGCTCTCTCTCTCACTCTCTCTCTCTCTCTCTCGTCTCTCTCTCTCATATTCATTGGCACCTTAGTAAATGTTTGCAGTCGTGCCTGTTAAACTATTCGATTTTATCATAACCACTGATACCTCTTTCACATTATCATCGTCAGTCATGAACTGCTTTGTAAGCACCATGCCATTCTGTCATAAAGCCAGCTTTATGTAACCTGTTACTCAATTCACGTTTTCACATTCATTGTGACCAAGAACCTCGGAAAAGGTTAGGAAAATGGGGAATAACTCAGCGTTCTACTTCCAAAACAACCTTGAAGACGACCAGTTTCGTTCAGTTGACTAACCTGCTGCTCCTTCGGACTTTCGAGTAAAGTACCTTTATGACTTTTGAGTTTTAGTCACATTCTAATGAAATATGAATATCAGCCACTCGCTTTTCCTCCAGGTGTGGCACGTAAAAAGAATTTATATAAAAGTATTAAATGTAGATTACATAATGTACAAGAAATTCCTGCAGGTGTAGTGACAACAGTTGATAAACCTATTAATCTAAATATATATATTACTTTTATTTTGGCAGCTTTTGCCCTTCTCAGCAGAGTTAAGCTAAACCGGTGATTTTCAATTTTTGCGGTAATATGAGCTCCTTAGGGATGTTTTTGAGGTTATTGGTGGATTGGCACAGTTTTTAGAGTCGGATCACGAGGAGCATTAGGGGTATAATATTTTTGCCATGTGGTATTTTGTTTTGTTCGATTCCCGCTCTGTGAATGTGGAATCAGAGGAATTTGTTTCTGGGGTTAGAAATTCATTTCTCGATATAATGTGGTTTGGATCCGACAATAAGCTGTAGGTCCCGTTGCTAGGTGACCAATTGATTCCTAGCCACGTAAAAATATCTAATCCTTCTGGCCAGCCATAGGAGACCTGTTAATCAGCTCAGTGGTCTTTTTAAACTAAGATATATAGAGCGGCAGCCCGGACCGTTGAGATACAACGAACGAGATACCGACTGTAAACCCTACCGGTTATTTAGGAGTAGACTTGTAAACTGTGAAACTGACCGTCTGCCGAAAATATATGGGTGGCTTACTTAACAAGCACCACTAATTGGTCGTTAGATTTTGGGCCTAGATCCAATATATGAGATACCAGATGAAACTATATAATATATCTGCACACTCTACTGATTTATAGGATGACCAGTGACAGACATTTGGAGGGTGGGTTCCCCCTGACAGACGCACTGAATAGGGGGGGGGGTTAATTGGATCTAGATCCAACTTAGAAGATACCGACTAAAATTTACACCTACAATAGCGCTGCACATCCTAGAATGACAGACGTTTTAGTGGGTGGTTTACCTGACAGACACCCACAACGAGTGGGGAGAGACAGGATCTGCATCCAACATTGGAGATACCAAGTAAAATCTGTACTACAATAGTTCTGCACATCCCAGAGTACTGCGGTGGTAATACCAGACATTTTAGTGGGTAGTTATCCCCTGAGAGACACCCCACAATGAGTGGGGGGAAGGGGGTAAGGGAGGGGGAGACAGGATATCCCTCCAACATCGGAGATACAGGTAAAAATTTGTACTACAATAGCACTGCACATCTTAGAGTACTGTGGTGGTGATGACAGATATTTTAGTGGGTGGTTTCCCCCTGACAGACACCCCACAACGAGTGGGGAGGGGGAGAGGGAGGGGGAGACAGGAACTGCATCCAGCATTGGATATACCAAGTAAAATTTGTACTACAATAGCACTGCACATCCTAGAACGCGTGATGGTAATGCCAGCCATTTTAGTGGGTGGTTAGCCCTTCACAGACATAACCTACGATTGGAAGGAGAGATGGGACACCTTGAAATATTTCAAAATCTATCATAGGCAATATTAATATTAGAAATATGGTATAAGTATCTGAAAATCGTGAGCCTGATAAAATGTAAAAGGCAAACAATTCAAGAAGTATTGTGATGTTTCAGGATAAGAATGACTGCCGGAGTTATTTTTTAAAATTCCTATCGAAGTATGGAATATTTCACTTCATTAATTCCATCACATCTATATAAATACTATATGCGAGACTTACTATGTGTGAGACTTGCTAATACTATATATATATATATATATATATATATATATATAATATATATATATATATATATATATATATATATATATATGTAATGGGGAGATTCCCGCATTACATAGGTAAGCGTGTAGCACGAACGTCAGGCAAACCAACACACAGTATTACACACAGCCCCTCTCTCTCTCTCTCTCTCTCCCTCTCTCTCTCTCTCTCTCTCTCTCTAGCACCGACACCTCTCTCTCTCTAAGCAATCTCTCTCTCTCCACTCACCTCTTTCTCTCCATTCTAACAGGTAACGAAAATGAGAGAGTTGCATCATAACATTAACATTTATTAACAATGAATAAATAAATTAATCAATCAAGTAATCAAGTCTTACAGACTAACTCAAAAAACCCCGAACAGTAAAATGTCTAATAGTAATGGTAGTCATCATTAGTCACCCAAAAAGTCTACACCCCTCTGGGAACTATCTGTCCCTCCATTGCCAGTTCTGCCAGAACCGTCTGTTTCAAAGACACAGAACACATCCCGGTAAGTACACACACAAGATTAACAATCAGAGGTTAAATATTGGATATCATCATAAAAAAATGTCAAATAGATAATAAGCCAGCCTCCGGCTAAAACACTTCAACACTCACCCAAGCAACCGGAACACTATAAACACTTTATAACAAAGACTCCCGGTGAGCGCCACGGCATCTTGCCTTTCTCTCGAAGACGCCTCTATCAAAAATCCCCCATAGACTTGGGTAGTTTCAACTTATTTTAACAGAAAGAGGCGCACACGCACATACGAACACACAGTTCGTTAACGCCTCGCAATTCCAGCTGCATCCAGTTTCACAAAGGCACTTTGAGAAGAGTTAATAAACTCAGTACATTGACTTGTCCAACTAAGCATTTTTATCTCACGTCACCCATAGAATACTCATTCATCAGCTTTCTCAGGTCGTTGCTTCTCACTGTTCTTCACATTCATAGGTCACAGAGAACACATGGACAATATATTATTAATCAAAAACCCTAGGCCTACATATATATATATATATAATATATATATATATATATATATATATATATATATATATTATATATATATATATATATATATATATATCACTATATATAATATATATTATTAGCACTATCCTTTGGTTTGGAGTTATTACTTCACACAAAGTATTTTATCTGAATGGGAGGGTGTCACAATTGGCAACAGCTAAAAGTAATGTGTGCTGAGCCATTTTTGAATAATTAAACTAGTCATATGGTGCCACTCTCAATTCCTCTAAAAAAAGAAATGTAAGATAAGTATTCTCGTTTTAATAGCGTGCTTTCTTGCCTATAGTTAGGACTCTGCAGCCATGTCGAGTTCGTAGCCCAACGTGTCTTACCATAACTGAATTGTCTTTAGTTGCTGTTGGTTCGTGTGGATGAAATGAAATTTTTTATCGGATATGGGAGTTCGATTGATATTAAGACCAAAGTCCCATCATAGAGAGCCTTTTAACAGCCGCACATTCACAAAGAGATGATGTATCACAACAAATAATTACTGGAAACGGAAATGTGAATGAATTGTTCAGGATAAGCTAACTATAAAGATTAAAACATTTTCCCCCATTTTATTCCCCTCCCGAAGTTGACGATCATACAACTTGGAGCTCCTGACTCCAAATTAAGGTTGGCCTTAATATCATGTCAATTATCTAATAGTCAGTCCACTTTTTTCGGCTGCTTCACTCAAATTGATCTGTACACTATCACCAAGTATCAGGTACCATATATATTCAGGGAAGAAAATCTAAACTCAAATAAAAATGATACGCAGTTTGATGTTTAAAGCCAGCTGAGTGCGTTTTTGTCTCTTAACTTCCCGCCGGCACGCACCACAGGCAGCCTATGTAATGTGTTTCAATACATTTTATTGATGCTGGCTTTGACGACCATTATTCGGCTAATTTTCTCCCTAGTAATAAAATTTTTTTCTTTATTTGTTCATTATATCCAGTAGACAGGCACTAACAAAATCATATTATATCCTCACGTCTGTTCAATGTACTTTACCATTGTTAATATGATTTATAATGCGTCTCCAACAGTCATAAAAATCGGACAACCGAATGTGCAAATATGTCAGCTGTGTGCAAGGCATAGGGCGTCAATCATTAGAGTAGCGTTCTCCCTGCCGAGAGTGACTTCGGAAGGCCATATTGAAAGGTCTCGGTCCAGCTCTTAGTACTATATTTTATTACTATTACTTTTTTTTAATTTTTATTATTATTATTATTATTATTATTAGTATTATTATTATTATTATTATTATTATTATTATTACGACCCAATTTCACAGAGAAAAATTACCTTACGAAAACACACCAAAAGCTCCAACTATTGGATTTAAGCAGTGTCAAGCATAAATGGTTTGTGTAAATACAAGACTTTCTTTGCATATGGTAGCGAAGAACTAAATAAACAGTAATGTAGTACAATCACTAAACACCAA
The DNA here is from genome assembly GCF_015104395.2 of Macrobrachium nipponense. Classification (NCBI taxonomy): domain Eukaryota; kingdom Metazoa; phylum Arthropoda; class Malacostraca; order Decapoda; family Palaemonidae; genus Macrobrachium; species Macrobrachium nipponense. The sequence continues at coordinate 92,713,679 of NC_087206.1, forward strand.
CACTCACAATACACTACTCAGTGAAATCACACTTGCATACATTCACTATACACACACACACACACACACACTCATACACACACACACACACTTAACATACTCTCACACATACTCTCAATAACACAAAACACTCTGATACCCAACACTCACTAGGCACTCACTGTACATAAATGCTCACTAAACACTTAAAACACTAAATTTACTAAATACATTATACCCAAACACCCGGTAAACATTCACAAACACTCACTTAATCCTAAACATTAATTAAACACTAAACATTCACTAAACCCTAAGCACTCATTAATTACTAAATGTTTACCAAACCCTAAATACTTATTAAATACTAACAGGGAATGAACATCCACTCATAAAAATATAATAAACACTTGCATACTAAACATTTTCTAGACACTAACATTCACAAGTCATTCACTAAACGCTCACTTAAAAATTCACAAAACTTTCACTAAAACCCTAAACACTCACTGAATACTTCCACACTAATATTCACTAAACACTTTCATTCACAAGTCATTCACTAAACGTCACTTAACTTTCACAAAAATTTACTAAAACCCTAAAGACAAAACATTCACGGAATACTTACACAATAAACATTCAATAACATTCACAAAACATTCACTAAACCCTAAAGACTCAGTAAACATTCACTGAATGCTGACACATTAAACAGTCACTAAACCCTTAACATTCATCAAACACTTACTCATAAAAATTCACTAAACGCTTACTCACTAAACCCTAACAATTCGCTAAAACACTAACTCCTAAACATTAACGATAGAAAAAATCGACAATCACACCAATTTTAATTTCTCTTGTTTTCTTTACATTAATGCTAGGTGAGAATAGAAATGTTCGAAATAACTTGGTGTGGAGAGATTGTTTAAAAAACAGAGATCCTCTGTGCCCTTCCTCAGCCAAGTGTATTATATCTGACGAATTTTACACCAGCCGCAAAAAAAAATCGACTATAGTAACAATACTATTCATTCATAAACTGATAATACACAAAAATGTATCCATGATTTCATTAGCATGGAAGCTAGTTGAAACCAAAAGAAGGTAGTCCTGCTTCGATAAAACAAACCGAGTAGGCTGTAGCACAATTATTATGATCTGTACCCTGACTATAGCGTATATATTACATATGTATTACTATCTATTTAATGGGTGCGTATAACTCTATTTAACAAATGTTATGTACATAGCATTTTACAGCAATAACTAATAATGATAAGAACTTATATGCTACTTTATAGTGCCAGTCTTCCAACCACCGCTACATTAATTTTCATCTCGTAAACAAAGCTAAAGCGAGTAGGGGAGACCGGGGCTAGTTGGCACACTTTTTACAGTTTTGTTTATTGCGAATATAAAACAAAACTTTTTGCAAAATTCTTACCACCATTGACAAATATTAACATTCGTCTTTATCATAGAGCAAAATAATTGTTGTTTGCTTCAACATAAGGTAACAATAAGTAGAAAAAATAAGCTTTAGAAAAAAAAAATAACTTTTCGTGCCGAACTTTTGCCCCACGGGGTAAGTTGACACACATTATGGGTAAGTTGGCACATTGATAATTAAAGAAAAGAAAATTACTGCATTGCATTTAAGTCAAATAGCAAAATTACCCTCTGAATTTCCAAAATACAAAATATAAGGCATTAGTATTACTTCAGATCATCATCTAGTGTAATTGTGGCAGGTGTGAGATAAATCCTCGTCATAGTCTTCATGCTCCCACATGTTACATGCCCTGCACTGGACCTACACTTCTCCTGGCTTACTAAACACAGGCTCTCTTCAGCTGAGCTTTCTTCTGTCAACAGGAGCAGTTCTTAAACTCTGTATCACGCTGATGACTGATCCGAAGCCCATGTGTCTTTTCGGACATCTCTCAATCTGTTACATAACCACCCGTAAAATCAAAATCTTGAAATACTCTGTAATTCAAAGTTGAAATTCCATCAATCCTAAACCAACTGAAAATATTAGAATAGGTGACAGCTAGAGGTAAAGCCGAGTAAATCTTACAGGAATGTCACAGGTGGGCATACTTGATCCTGGATTACCAGTCATCCACGAATTACATGCCTGTTAATACATCTCTTCAGATGTCTATAAACACTAAAATCCAGGGACTGCAACTTGTGAGAACAATGTGGAGGAAATGATAGGACACTAATCTCATTATCCTTCCAAAAATCCAGAAACAAAACGTAAATTATATAAATAAATAGGCTTACTATCGTTATCAAATAACGTGTGCCAACTTGCCCCATTTATTTTGAGCCAACTTGCCCCATCCCTACCATTTGGTACAAAAACGCTTACCAGTCCACACCAAGAAGCCTTGAATTAATTATTTTAAAGGTATAGTATCTTTAAACCATAAGGAAAACTATGCTATAATTGAAAAATAATCTTTATGAATGTATAGATGTTATAGCAAATAACAGAAAGATTAAAATATTTACTCACTACCATCAAAATAGAAAAATTTTGCTGGTAATTGAGGAACACGTGGCAATTACACAGTATATGTATTAGAGTCATCTATTGGTAAACTTTAAAGTCATTTTGAATATGCCAACTTACCCCTGTAGCCAACTAGCCCCGGGCTCCCCTACTATAAATGAAGTCAGTTGTTTGCTTGACAAAACAATAATATGACTGAATTATTATGGGCCTACAGATGACTGTTATTTATATGAAACAAATAAATAATTTTTGTGTTAGATCAGCCATTGTTTACCGGGGTTCCGCGGAACCTTAGTCCGTGAACGATCGCCAGGTGCTCTGTAAGAATTCATGTTTTATTTAATTATTTGTTATTTATAAGTATATATTTTTCGTTAAACATGGCGTGAGAAATCGTAGTCCTATAATTTATTTTATTGTAACATATCGTGCGAGATTTTTTCCCTCTGTTTTACTAAAGGTAATTAATACAAATGCTTACATATATATATATATATACATATATATATATATATATATATGAAGACATAGGGTTTTGATTAATTATATATTGTTCGTGCATTCTCTGTAACCTGTGGAATGTGGAGGACAGTGCAGAGATAACGCACCTGAGAGTAGCTGATGAATGAGTTTCTGGGGGATGGCGTGAGATAAAAGTGCTTAGTTCGTCGAGTCAATGTACGACAGTTTATGACTCTTCCCAAGTGCCTTTGTGAAACTAGATGCAGCTAGAAACGCGAGGCGCTAGCGAACTGTGTGTTCGTATGTGGCGTGTGCGCCTCTTCTATTCATAATGCCAAGTTTATGGGAAGACTTGCACAGACATTCGGGGAGGAAGGCGAAGCCATGATGGCAGATGCCAAAGTGTTTTTATTTATCAGTGAGTGATATTCCGGTTGGGAATGGATGGTTTCTGGATTTCGGTGGGACAGAGTTCCCAGGGAAAGGTGTGACTTTTGGTGACTTGACAATGAGTTGTTTTAAGTTAGTCTGTAAGACTGGATTACTTAGTTAATTGATTTAGTTATTGTAAATAAACGTTATGTTATGATGCAACTCTCTCAATTTTCATTACCTGTTAGAATGGAGAAAGAGGTGGAGAGAGAGAGAGAGAGAGAGAGAGAGATGGGGTGATTGCCGGGGAGAGAGAGAGAGAGCCTGTCTGTGTAGTGGGTGTGGGGGTCTGCCTTCCGTTTCGTGTCCACGCTTACCTATGAATACATGGGGTTTTTCCCATGTTTATAGTGGTGTCAGCGGTTAAGAGGGGATATAGAAAGTCTTCTTTCTTTTTTCTATGCCTAGGAACGCCAATGTAGAGATGGTTGGCCAGTTAGGAAATAAAAGGGGTAGAGAAAATGTCCGTCCGTGAGATGGGGGGAAGAGGAAAGATTTTCTATTAGGGTCATCAAATTTGCTCGTACCAAGATTCTTCAGGGTGGGAGTCGTGAGACAAGCAACTCAGTCTAGTTTGTAAGAGTGTTGCTAGGGGCATCTCACCGGTCGCGTTTTGTATTGTGCCCACGAGATTTACGCGTTTTTACGAAGAATTTCGAGTTCCTTTTGTTCCCATTATGGAGTGGTGAGTGTTAAACTTATTGTTTTGAAAGGAGTGGGTTTTGTCTAAATATTTCAGGGTTATGGGATTGGTTCAAGAGGTCAAAACAATTTTTCTTTCCCCATAGTGAAGTGTTTTCTTTATTTGCACGTGTTTATAATAGACGTATGCATTCGTCTTTGTTTAAAACAGGAGTGTATTTTTTCTATGCATGGGAACTGTGCTTAGATAAGCATTTTTGGCTTAGTGACACAGAGCGGCCACAATTTTAAGGCTCAGCATATTTCTGCAGAGAGGCGCCTTGCATTGCGAGGGTGTAGGGCATCCTTGGGAGGGTAGTTGCATGGGTACCACTAGCCTCACTCGTGAGATAGTGCAGGGGAGGGTATTGTGAGATGGGGGGATACTACTGGTATGCCTCGGGCTGTTCTGCTGCTCGACTGAGGGGTTGTTCTCAGAAATTTTTTTTTTTCCTCAGTGTGGGTGAATTCCTCTTTCCTTTTTTTTTTCTTAGTTGGAGATGGGTCTGGCCTTGACATGGATGCTAAGATATCAGCTGATTGATTAGTTGATGAGTGAAATGCCCGTAGAGTCTTTTTTTTTAGAAAAGATATTTTTTTTTCTCCCCTTGGATGAAGAGAAAAGGAAATAAAAAGAGATTTTTCTTTTCCGAAAATGAGGGGAAAAGTAGTTAACATGCACGGGATGTGTTTATGTGTTTCTTTGTGCCTTGAAAGACAAATATAAGGGGGATACACAGATTATTTTTTTTTTTATTGTTGTTGGAGAAATTACTTTGAAATGCGATGATTGGTGTTGTATCTGTGTTGTGTGGCAATGGTGTTATGTCATGGTGTTGCATGCGGGAGAAATTGATGTCTATAGGATTCAGCAATACTGTGTAGCTATTTGAATTTCACCCTTACTTGAGAATTATTGCTGTGGAGAGATTATATTGTTATTTATTAATAATTGTTATACTTGAGATGTGTCACGGGAGGTTTGCCTAAGTATAACTTATCATTACGGGAGAATTGTTTTACGAGAGATTTGAGATATTTCATGGGAGATTATTCAATAATTATTACAGATATTATTAAGGAGAATCATTACAATGAATTAATGGGAGAAGTCTTGTGTTAATTATTTGTTGAGTTTTTGTAACTTTGGAGAAATTTCAGTCAGATTCACGGGGATGAGTTTTGCTGAATCTGATGAATCTGACTGATCTTGGTGAATTGTGTGAAATTTTGCTGAATTTTTGGAGAATGGACAAGCATTAACTTTGGTGTTAATTTTTGTACTGATACTGATGATTTTGATGATAGCAATTTTTTTTTTTTGGTGATTTTGTATAATGATACTTCTGATACTGATTTTTATGTACTAATACGTGGGTGTTTTAATGCTGTCAAGGGAGGTGAAATCTTTTGTGATTATGGGAAGAACTAACAACACATTGTTAGTTTTTTAGTTTTTTTTTTTCTTTTTTTATGAGTTCAGCAGATAATTGCTTGACATCTAGTGAGTTACGGGAGAGTTAATGGTGCCGTTGATTTTTCTTTCTCCTTTTTGAAAATTAGCCATCGCTGACACAAGTTTTTTTTTACCAAGGGTGAATTTGAATTGTTTTTTTCTCTCCAGTTAGTGTGAATATTATCTCATCATGACTTAGAGTCATTGTTCGGGAACGTGTTTCTGTGTTTTAGCTATTTGATGCTTATAGAGTAATATAGGGGAGAATTTCTACATGTTTTGAATGCATACGTAATGGCACGGACATTTTTCTCTGGATATTTGTGTTCCAGAAATTGTGAGTTTTCTTGCACAATACTTTGTTGTATTTGTGACAACTTTGTGAGAGATAGGAAACTTGGTTAAGTTTTCTAATGGCTATGTCGTAGTGCATATGGGGAAGTCTTTGCTTAGACACTGTGAATTTGGAGTTCTGTTATAATGACTTGTGGCACATTGGTGATTTTTTCTAGAATTTTCTAGACAGTTTTATTTGCCGAGTTTTTGCCCTTTTTTAGCAGTTATGCTAAATGGAGTGAGTTTTTATAGTTTTTACTATAACATTGAGTTATTCTCTGGAGAATTGGAGTTATAATTGAGATATATTATTTTGGGGAGATAATTGGAGGTATATATTATTTTGGAGTTATATTTTGAGATATATATAGGGAGATATATATTTTTGGCCATTTTTGATATTTGCCAATGTGGTATGAGCTATGTTTAGTTCAATTATTTTGCAGCCATCTTTGTTGCAAATGGAGACACATATTTGGAGATTATGGGGCAATATTTGGGAGTGTGAGTTAGATGCCTTGAGTGCACTTTTTTGGAGATATATTATTTGGAGCTTGTTTTGTTCCACATGGAGTTATTGTGGAAATAGAGGTAAATATTTTGTATTTGCCGAAATAGAGGTGATTATTCTCTATTCCTGAGTGGTGTTTTTTTTTTTCTACTGACATGTGGCTATTGGAGAAAATAAGAGAATAATATAAGGGGGTTGGTTATTAACTAAATGGAGGAAATATTTTTATAACCGGAGTGGTGTTATATTGATATGTGTCTCATAATGGAGTTGGAATTAATCTTGGGCGGGTAACCCTTTTTTTTGTGGTTATGGAGTTTTTTCGAGACAAGAGAAGTTTTCTGTGGTTCTCTTTTTTGATTTCGTGTCTATTTAGAGAGAAGTGGCATTACTGCATTACGAGTCATATGGAGATGTGTGTGCATTTTTTATGTTCACAAGTGTGTTATTCTTGGAGAAATATAATTGGGGAAAAGTCATGTTGAGAGAATAAGTCCTTCGAGACAAATTTTTGAACACATTAGTCATATCCTGGAGTTTAATTCTGTGAAATGTGTCAGTTAGACCTTTTTTTTTCTTGAGAATCATGAGTTTCCAAACTTACGTGTCTGACTGGACAATTTTTTGTGCTGTTGTTTTGAGCATGCGTCCGCAGGTGATTTTTCTGCTGACAAGCGATGTGATGAGCCGTGTGCTGAGCTGTGCTGTTTCTTTTCTTCTGATGGTGATAGATCAGAATTTTTGCAATATCTGGGAAATGTGGCTATAGCATTTCACGAAAGCGCATGTGTGAGAGTTTGCTTTCTGGCAAATTCCATAACTTTCATGGAGCAATTTCTTGGGAAACGCGGGGGGGAGTTATGCATATTATGCATGTATTATTGTATTTTGTGATTGGGGAAATCTACTTGTGATTATTCTTTTTTTATTATTTTTTCTTCCTTCTCCTTGAGAGATATGATTGGGGATTGAGTTTAACATAACATTTCTTTTTTTACGGGAGGTGTAATTTTCGAGGGTTATTACTTACGTAAATGGGAGTTTGACATTAAGTCTCATTGTGATTAATTATTGAGCAGTAAAGGGGTTTTTGCTGTCAAAAGTTGGAGATTTTTACTGATTTTGTGGGTTGTTTAAATGTCAGAACTAGAGAGAATTTTTTGGGTCTGGGTGTTACGTGATTCTTTTCTTTCTTGGGCTCGTTACGAATTTTTTCTTTTTTTGTGTGTGAGCACATTCGAGTTCGAAATGTGAGTGCAGAATTCCGTGGAGTTGCTGTGATTTCTGAGTTGTGTGTGTGCTGATGTGCGAGTTTGGAGAATTGAGTTGGAGAACTTGATGTTTCTTTTTCTTAGAGAGTTGTGATAATGACTTATCATTTAGTAGTCATATTTAAGGGAGTTAATTGGGAGACGTTCAGTTAGTATTTCTGACCTTTTTGAGATCATTGTTTGATAGAGGTAGTATGTGGGTTAATTTAATTTTCTTAGATTGACCAGAGACCTGACTGACATACTAACGCCCCAAAAAGTCGTTCCCGACACCAGCAAAAGACGTCCACCAGCCGTGAAGAGAGGTTGCTGCCATGTTGCCCAGGGTGATTACAAGTATTTCCATGATGGGTGATCGAGAGAATTCTACAGCGTGTTTTTTTGGGGATCTACAAGAAGCCGTGAGAGAGTCTTCTACGATGAGGGAGGCATTCCGTCTTCCTACCGTTGCTACAGCATGTGATAGCCTGTTGCTTGTCTGTCAGCTACTTGCAGACAAGCGAAGAGGGATATTCAAGAATCCTAATGCAGAAAATATGAGAGAAAATGCGTTTTTGTGTTATTGGGAGATAAGCGTGATAAGACTTTATTTTATAATGCCAGAGACGTGCAGTTTTAATTACTTATTTTATTTTAAGCCGGCCAAGTTTTATATTGTATAAGCAATTTTGCTAGGCGGGGGAGCTAGCATATAGGTGCGAGGCCGAGCAATCTGTAAGACATAGGGTTTTTGATTAATTATATATTGTTCGTGCATCTCTGTAACCGTGGAATGTGGAGGACAGTGCAGAGATAACGACCTGAGAGTAGCTGATGAATGAGTTTCTGGGGGATGCGTGAGATAAAAGTGCTTAGTTCGTTCGAGTCAATGTACGGACAGTTTGAATTCTCTTCCCAAAGTGCTTTGTGAAACTAGATGCAGCTAGAACCGCGAGGCGCTAGCGAACTGTGGCGTTCGTATGTGCGTGTGCGCCTCTTCTATTTCATAATGCCAAGTTTATGGGAAGACTTGCACAGACATTCGGGGAGGAACCTTGGCGAAGCCATGATGGCAGATGCCAAAGTGTTTTTATTTATCAGTGAGTGATATTCCGGTTGGGATGGATGGTTCTGGATTTCGGTGGGACAGAGTTTCCTTCCCAGGGAAAGGTGTGACCTTTTGGGTGACTTGACAATGAGTTGTTTTAAAAGTTAGTCTGTAAGACTGGATTACTTAGTTAATTGATTTAGTTATTGTAAATCAAAACGTTATGTTATGATGCAACTCTCTCATTTTGCTCATTACCTGTTAGAATGGAGAAAGAGGTGGAGAGAGAGAGAGAGAGAGAGAGAGAGAGATGGGGTGATTGCCGGGAGAGAGAGAGAGAGCTGTCTGTGTAGTGGGTGTGGGGTCTGCCTTCCGTTTCGTGTCCACAGCTTACCGTATGAATACATGGGGTTTTTCCATTGTTTTATATATATTATATATATATATATATATATATATATATATATATATATGTATATATATATATATATGTGTGTGTGTGTGTGTGTGTGTGTGTGTGTGTATTGGGGTTCCTTGGGATAAGAAAAATTGTCTCGGGTTCCTCAAAGTGTCAAAGGTTGGGAAAACACGGTGTTAAATAAATACAAAGGATATAGGAAGGATAAAAATATTTATTAAGTATATCAACGATAAATGTATAATACGGCGGGTCAATAGTAGCCCACTATACTAATCTAGACATTCATTATTAGGGCTTGCACTTCCCCCTGCCCACCTGTTAGGGTGTGTCTGTCAGGGGGAAACCACCTACTAAAAATGTTCTGTCATTACCATCACAGCATTCTAGGATATGAAGTGCTATTGTAGTACAAATTTTACTTGGTATCTCCAATGTTGGATGCAGTTCCTGTCTCCCCCTCCCCCTTCGACCCCACCTCATTGTGGGGTGTCGCTAGGGGGTGACTACCCACTAAAATATCTGTCATTACCACTGCAGTACTCTAGGAAGTGCAGTGCTATTGCAGTACAAATTTTACCTGGTATCTCCGATGTTGGAGGGAGATCCTGTCTCCCCCTCCCTTTCCCCCTTCCCCCCACACATTGTGGGGTGTCTCTCAGGGGGTAACTACCCACTAAAATGTCTGGTATTACCACCGCAGTATTCTAGGATGTGCAGAACTATTGTAGTACAGATTTTACTTGGTATCTCCATGTTAGATGCAGATCCTGTCTCCCCCTCCCCCCTCCCCACTCGTTGTGAGGCGTCTGTTAGGGGGTAACCACCCACTAAAACGTCTGTCATTACCACCACAGTATTCTAGGATGTGCAGTGCTATTGTAGTAAATATTTTACTCGGTATTCTCCTAAGTTGGATCTAGATCCAATTACCCCCCCTTTTCATTGCGTCTGTCAGGGGGAACCCACCCTCAAAATGTCGTCACTGATCATTCTATAATCAGTAGAGTCTGCAGATATATTATATATTAGTTTCATCTGGTATCTCATAATTGGATCTAGACCTCCCAAATTCTAACAAGCAATTAGTGGTGCTTGTTAAGTAAGCCACCCATATATTTCGGCAGACGGTCAGTTTCACAGTTTACAAGCGTACTCCTAAATACCAGTAGTGGTTACAATCGGTATTTCGATCGTTGTATCTCAATGGTCCGGGCTGCCGGTCTACCTACCTAACTTTTATATGTATTAGCCTTTTGAGATTCAGAGAACGTCAAATGACGTCATCCTGTTTCCAGCCCTTGAGGTTCTTCCGAAAATTATGGGTAGGCTTTGCATCCTTATACTTTTTTATTTATATTGTTTTCCACTTTTTAATATTATACAATAAAGGGCAGATATTCATCTTCAAAATGACGACAAAACCAGTTTTACATCCCGAAAAATTGGTTCATCAAACAATAATAGAAAAACGTTGCAATGTGTATTTAGTCACAGACAGATTGAAGGACCTTAAATCTCAAAGGGTCAATGTTATAGTGGAACCATGAAGCTGGTACACAACAATAGGAAGTGATGAATAATATAATAAACTACTCTTCTTTATGAGTTAGAACCCATAATACAATAGCCAACTTTGCCCTTTGAAATGGAAAGACCAAACTTGAAATCAAATGTTAGGAAGCTGTTTTGAACTAAGGTAAAAAGTTTTGATTAGACTTATTGTCATTGAAGGGTTTACCCTCATACTCAGTGACACTCACCAAAATAGATTAAGAACCAAATTACTGAACTGGATAGATTTAATATGTAGCATAAACTTCGTATAAGATGCAAGACATTAAAGGAAAAGGGACATGGGTTTGGCTAACTGTCAAGAAGAGACATCCGACAAGAAAGGACATAAAGGTGGATTGATGGCTGATAATGTGTGCCTCGTGTACATACTGCTATTAAGTTTAATACAGATTACTTTGGTTTCTGTGAGGTGTTTAAATACCCTAGACATGACAAATACTAAAGGCCAGTAGGGCCACAGAAATCTTTCGTAATTAGATAACATAGTTTTAACAAATTATTTTTCAAACATCTTGATATCTCGAAGTATCCTTTGAAACAGTTTATTTAGTTTCAAGTGATCCTTCTCGAACTTACTTACTTAGACGCAGTTCGTGGAGTTATGGGTTGCTTATGAGAGACATCTACCATACTCATTTTGAGGAATGATTCACCCGATATGATCAGGTGGGAATGAAAATATCTCGATCTAAAATTAGAGTGAAGGATAAAGGCTAATTTACTATGATGGTAAGGACAGCGGGTCAGTGATACCATAGAGCTAAACAAACTGTAATCGTAACATTTGCCGCCATTGGATTCTCTCTCTCTCTCTCTCTCTCTCTCTCTCTCTCTCTCTCTCTCTCTCTCTCTCTCTCTCTCTCAAACAATAGGCGATAGAAAGCGAAAGTTAGCTGGTTCTCGTCCCGAATGGATGCAAGTAACATTAAGCCCCTTTCACTCTTCGATCCGGAAATACCCACAAGTGAAAGGCATTTAGTACCCACTTAGAAATCGGAACTAAAAACTAGGACCTATTTTCCTATTTCATTTCTGTGACCAGACCAGTTGACGAGAATACTTATATCATCGTATAAGGAAATACTGCTACAAATATATGACGAGGAAAGTTTTTTTTTTCTTTTGTTTATATGAGCAGGAAATTGTATCACACGCATAGTAGGGCCAAGAAGAAAGTAGTGTTCTTAGGAAAGTCGTGTTGCAAGCGTAGGCCTATATTTTTTAGTTAAAACTTGCGTGTCATTTGAACAAAGGTTAAAATGAACAAGAAGATCGAACAAATTACCATTATGTTGTCAGTTACCAATCATGTTTGTTATAATATTCGTTCCTCTGAGTGTTAATTGACGAAACCTACTTTGAATTTTTCTTTGGTAGCTCTCAAAGTTATTCTTCGTAGGGGGATCGTGCCGTCAGTGCACCTCATTCGGTGCGATGTAGGTATTACTTAAGGTCCTTTGAAACGTTCCTTCGGCCCCTAGCTGCAACCCCTTTCATTCCTTTTAATGTACCTCTGTTCATATTCTCTTTCTTCCATCTTACTGCCCACCCTTTCCTAACAATTTTTTCGTAGTGCAACTGCTTTGAGGTTTTCCTCCTGTTACACCTTTCAAACCTTATACTGTCTCTTTCCGTTTCAGCGCTGAATGGCCTTAGTTGCCCCAGTGCTTGGCATAATGCCAAAAAATCTATATCTATATATAACAACATATGAGCTTATGACTCAAAGTTCATTTATTACTCGAGGTTAATAAAAAAAATAGTAATTAATTACGTCACATATCTTTATGTTCAATTTAATCATTGGTCAGCTGACACGCAAGCTTTAACTTATAACAAGCAAAATAAAAAAAAAAAAACATCTATCCTCAGTAGTTTTCAAGATCTGAGGACGGACAGAAAAAGTGCTTACGGACAGACAAAACATTTCAGTAGATTTCTTTAACAAAAAAAAAAAAAAAAAAAAAAAAAAAAAAAAAAAAAAAAAAAAAAGTTTATAAATATGCTTGCAACGCACACAACGTTTCCTGATGCTACTGTGCCCCAGACAAATTCCTTCCTATCTAAAATAAAAATAACTTTTCCTATACAACATACATACATACATACGTATGCATGTTTGTTATAAGTATAAAAAAAAGGATAGTAAAACTATAAAATGCTACCAAGGTCTCTCTCCAATAGGCTGGCAGAACTAAACTAGATTCATTTTGTGTGTCTGGTAGTTACCGATCAAGAAAAGAGCGATAGTATTAAATTGTTTAAAAAAAACTGACAACTACTGCTGACGATAGTTTCCTAAATAAGGCAGAACAAGCTTCGTCTGTAGGACCCCTTTTCATGCTTCAGCCTTGTAGGGTAATAGTCCTAGTCATCGTTATCGTACCCTTAACCATCTCGTTGTCTTCCAAGCAGAGTCTATTCGCCATTTTATCTATCTTTAATTAAAAGAGATCTGAAAGTTAACATAAAATTTCTGCCTAATTAACTCTTGGTTTTCAACTTGATTTCGTTGTTTCGGTATGAGCTGACAGCGTTGCTATTTCTTGTGATCATTTGAAAGTGACATTCACTCATGTTACGAAGACAGATAGTAAAATGGCAGTACTATAAGGATTTGCTTGTGCGTGTGAGCGTGCGTGCGTGTGTGTGTGTGTGTGTTTGTATTTGTGCGTGCATACTTGTTGCAAAAGTTCAATTGAATTGAAGAATGATTTGAGTAGGGGGACATTTGTTAATTGTAAATTGTTTATGAAAATGACTTTAAAAAATTAACCATTGCAAACAAAATTCGCAATGAATCTCTCTCTCTCTCTCTCTCTCTCTCTCTCTCTCTCTCTCTCTCTCTCTGTGTGTGTGTGTGTGTGTGTGTGTGTGTGTGTGTGTGTGTGTGTGTGATTAGCGATCTCTTCATACTGTATTTCCCATTACCTTCTGTTATTACTTCTACTCCAATGAACGGCAGAATACTATTCTTTGGAAGCTTGAATTTCAAGACAAGGGCTCCTGTGGTGATGGGCTTGTTCTATATGAATAAGGTTCATCTTTACAATAATAATAATAATAACTTTGAGACTACAACGGCCTCCTAGAAAGGCTAAAAAGGTTAAAATAGAACGGATTATAAACTAGCCCACGAAATCAGGAAACAGAAAAATTAATTGCATCAGACATCCGGTGTCTACGTATCTTGAAGAATCAAGTGCCCAACGTTGCGCACGAGTTTTGCGTTAGTGAATTATTATTAGCCAATAATTCACGTTACCCATTGGCATAATGATCGTTGACGGACTTGCGAATTGTTAGGGGCAGTTGGCACGCGCAACCAGTGGTCCTGTTCTTGCCCAGGTCCGAAAAAATAAGAAAAAGGTAGAAAGGAAGAGTGGGTTTATAAAATCCCTTTTCTTGTATGTTTATTATTATTATTATTATTATTATTATTATTATTATTATTATTATTATTATTATTATTATTATTATTATCCTGAAGATGAACCCTATTCATATGGAACTAGCCCACCAAAGGGGCTACTGACTTAAAATTCAAGGTTCCAAAGAAGAAGCAGAGGATTCAGTAGGATTGGTAGAGAGCCAGGACAAAATGTAGAGGATTAAGAGAAGCCCCAGGAGAATTGGGAGGATTCAAGTGGCGTATTCTGGTTCTAAGTAACAGCATAGGTGTTGCTCTGTGCAGGGACTGGTGGGCGATGCCCGCCACTGGTCCCGGGACGGGCGGGCGGGCGGGCCGGGCCCGCCCGCCGCTGTCCCAGGATTGGCTGGCGATGTCCGCCACATATCCTGGGACAGGCAGGCCGGGCCCACCGTGTGTCCCGGAATGCATGTTGCGATGTCCACCACGGGTTGCAGGACGGGTCCGCCGGGCCTGCCGCTGGTCCCAGGAGGGGCGGGCCGGCCATACCACAGCTCCTGGGATGGGCATGCGATGTCTGCCACGTGTCCCAGGATGGGCGGGACGGGCCTGCCATGCCACAGGTCCCAGAAGGGGCGGGCCCTGGGAGGGGCTGGCCCCAGGACGGGTGTGCGATGTCCACCACGTGTCCCATAAGACGATCGGGCAATGCCACCTTGTGTGCCGGGACGGCGGGCGAGCAGGGCCTGCCTTGTGTCCCAGAACGGACGGGAAGGCCCCAGCGCAGGTCCCGGGACAGGCTGGAAATGTCTGCCACATGTCCGGGACATGTGGGGGGAGACCCGCCACTGGGTCTCGGGATTGGCAGGTGATATCCGCCATGTGTCCCAGGACGGCCGGGCCGGGCCCGCCGCAGGTCATCGGATGGTGGTGGGCGACGTCCCCCACAGGTCCTGGGAAGGCAGGCCCGCCACGGTACCCAACCCAGGAGGGGCAGGCAATGTCCATCACAGTTCCCGGGACGGGCGGGGCCACAATGTCTGCACGGTTCCCAGGACGGGCTGGGGGGCCCGGCAGGCGACATCCGCCAAGAGTCCCGAGGGCGGGCCAGGCGGCCGATGTCCGCCATGGGCCCTGGGACGGGCAGGTGATGTCCTCCACGGGTCCTGGGATGGGAGGGGACCGGGCCCACAGCGGGTCCTGGGACAGATGGCCAATATCCGCCATGGGTCCCGGGAATGGCGGGCCGGGTCCCTGGACGGGCGGGCGGTGTCCGCTACGGGTCCTGGTAGGGGCAGGCCAGGCCCACCGCGGCTCCCGGGATGGTCAGGCGATGTTTGCCATGGGGTCCTGGGAGGGGTGGGCCCAGGCCACTGCTGGTCAAGGGACGGGCTGGCAATGTCCACCATGGGTCCCGGGAGGGTCAGGCCCCGGAACGGTCGGGCGATGTCCGCCACATGTCCTGCGGGACGGGCAGGCGATGTTCCTGTTTAAATACTT
>NC_087206.1:92734232-92737626 GCF_015104395.2 Macrobrachium nipponense
GTTGCTCTGCAAGCATGTCCACAGTGAAACATGCATGTATTTATTTCATAGCAAACAGTGCTATTCGAATCTATATTTAGAAGCTAGATAGGCAGAGTTAGATGACATCTAAAAAACTATCATATAAATTAAAATAATATATAATATATATATATATATATATATATATATATATATATATATATATATATATATATGTATGTATATAGTATATATATATATAATATATATATATATATATATATATATATATATATATATTTAAATTTATATGATAGTTTTTAGATGTCATCTAACTCTGCCTATCTAGCTTCTAAAATATAGATTCGAATAGCACTCGTTTGCTATGAAATCAAATACACGCAATGTTTCACTGTGGACAGGCTTTGAAGAGCAACAACGACATAAACTAGGAAGGATTCGCTGAATGACTAGAAAAAAAAACTCATGTCCAGGTCATTTCATATGATCATTATGAGGTAATTTCTATTCGCACTTAAGCAACGAACACAATTTAATGAATGATCCATTTGCTGATGAATACTACACTGAATCTGCTATTGAACAAAACCTGCGCAGTTAAAATTAAAAATTCAATTTTTCGTATTGCACTTCCTACATATGGGGAGAGATGTTATTTCCATCTATCGTTCTTTGAACATATCTGGTTCTGCAGGGAGGGCCTGATCTTGTGCTGCTGTTATCATTTCTTCAGTTTCCTTCTTGAGCTCTCCCCTCTATAGTCATTGCCGTGTGTCATCGCTGGCTAGTTCTTTAGTCTGTCTCACGTATTGTCCGTGCATTGGTTTGTTGTGCCAGTCCTCTGTTCTGTTTGTCATTCTCCTGTCTCTGTATATTTCTGGGTCTTCGTCTACTTTTATCAGTCCTTCTTCCATGCACTCTTGAGCCACTCGTCTTCACTGTTTACAGATATTACCCCCCAGTGCTCTGTTCTCGATGCTGACGCAGTCCTCTATGCTTAGTAGTCCTCTCCCTCCTTCCTTTTGTGTAATGCATAGTCTGTCCGTATTTACTCTTGGATGTAGTGCTTTGCCTGTTACCATATGTTTACTAGTTTTCTGGTCTATGCTGCGGATTACTGCTTTATTATTAATATTATTATATTATTGGTCTATCGCCAGTCCTCCAATTCGACTGGGTGGTATTCATAGTGTGGGGTTTTGGGTTGCATCTTGCCTAACCTTATGGAGTCCATCACTTTTCTTATATATATATATAATATATATATATATATATTATATATATATATATATATATATATATATTATATTATATATATATAGACGGATAGTGGCCAGAATGCTCATCCGTTAAATGTTGCACCAAGGAGAAACACCTCGTGCATAAAATTTCCCATGATAACAGCTGATTCAATAATTTTGCACACTATCACCTTTTTTTTGGGGGGGGGCGGGGGGACGGGGAGGGGGGGGGAGCGGAGGGCCGTTGGATGCAGAGGTGTGGGGAAGAATGAGGAAAAACGTAATCTATAATATTAATAGAACTGGAAGCACTGATTTCGTCAGTGGACAAATTCCTCAGGGGTTATGGCTTTACCTAAAATTCTTATATTCACAACCGGGGAACCAGAAGTCCATTCACATTTACTCACCCTCACTCACTCACTCCAGTGGCTCTACGACCTCTTGGTGGACCGTGGCCACTTGCACCAGGCCTCTCTCCACGTTCCCCTGCATCTCTAATACTGAAAGGCATAACACAAGTAGACAGTGACCTGTTTACATTAAACGAAAACCAGACAAGAAATAATGGATGGAAACTAGAACTGAGGAGATACAACACATCCCATTGTGGGATCTTCTTTCCATACAAGATATGTGACACGTGGAATAAACTGCCACCAGAAGTTGTAAAAAGCAACAGTGTGGAAGAGTTTAAAAGAAAGCTAGACAAAATCATTGGGACACTGAATTCACAGTAAAACCTGCTCCTACAGATAAGTGAGCACACGATGTCATCCTAATCCTTGTAACTCCTTGTAACTCTAGTTATTCTCCAGATCCTCCAGTCCCAATTCTCTTAGATCTCTGAACACATTATCTCTCCATCTCATCCTCGGTTTCCCCAGAGGTCTTCAATCCTATAACCACTTGAGGCATTCTGCCTTCTTCCATTCTAACCACATGTCCAGCCCAACGTTGATATATAATCGTATTACTGACACATATTTAATTAAATCACACATTTTCCCTTTTCTGAGGGGCCGTATAGAACGTGTTTTGCCCTCGTGTGATAATTCGGGCTTATATAGAAAATTAAATAATAGATATCAAGACTCAACTGCACAGATTTATGTTCACAACTTAGGTATGCGAAAGGATAACATTTTGAGGCGAAGTGTAGTTGAATAACCAACACATGCAAACGATGGTCAGTTTTGCTTATATTATGGCATTTCTCCTTTTATCCACTAGTTCCCTGTGTATTTTTACTATTTCCCTTTCTAACACCCTTTACTACTTTTCCCGTTACCGTATCCTAATTTAACTAATAATAATACAGTAAATAAAAAGATTAATAAATATATAGAATATCCTTTGGAAACGAGTGAAGGTCGTTCGGAAAATTATTTCCATATATAATATAGATTTAAATATTGCAAATCATTGGTATAATCTACACCTCCTAAAAAGCCATACCCTGATGGTAAAATTTTTTTTTTACTAGTTTGTCATTGGTTGGGTCTTCCTGATATGCTGCGATTAAACCTTACCCCTAAGTCCTCAACCAGAAATACGTTGGTTCTCATTTGAGTTTCATAATGCAGAATTTACAGAACTATAAATTATCATTATTATTTTTGTTGGTGTTGTGCCTTTGAGTTATTCTTGGTGTCATTGGATTCATATTTAATTATTATTATTATTATTATTACTATTATTATTATTATTATTATTATTATTATTACAGAAATTTACCAATATTTTCTAAAAGCATATTCATCTGCTGCTTCATATGAGTGACTCGCCTAGTGTTTTTTTTAGTATGTCATTGATGTTTACCCTATAGTAGTATTCTTTTTCAAATAAGTCATATGTGACTAAGTCTACGGAAATGACCAGCCCGTTTCACGGGCAAGGGAACAGAAACACGCTCCGTTTCAGGGAATCCCTTTTCGGAGGGGGGGAGGTAGGTAGGATGAAACCCCATTATAAATCATCTTATGGGTCCCCCACTATAACCCTGGTAAGTTTCATGCCCATCGGACCAGCCGTTTGGCCGTGACTGAATGACAGACTGATGGACAGACATAACGCCCATTATAGCATAGTAAGATTATTACTTTCATCAGTACAACTAAAACTACTTCAGCTAAAAACTACTTCATACCACTAAAATTTCGCTGAGATCC
>NC_087206.1:92738126-92755165 GCF_015104395.2 Macrobrachium nipponense
GATGCATTCAATGGCAAGTTGCCCCCCAAAAAAAAAATGGGGGCCCTGAAAAAAAAAAAAAAAAAAAAGGTGGGCTTTTCCCCTGAGGTGCTCAAGTTAATGAATGAGACCTATGACCTCTCAAAAATAACTCTCTAACTTGACCATAACAGTATCATAGGCAGAGGTCCCTCAAATCCTACAGAATCTGCTCTTGACCAAGAAAGACTGCAACAGGAGATGCAGCACTGATACTGCACCTATTCAAAGTACCATAGCAAACATCTAGAATGAGCCCCAAGCACCCAAATTCCAATCCAAAAGGTGTCAAGAAAATGACACCTTTCACCTTCATGCCTTAAAAAAAAAAAACTGGACACAAAACGGACAGGCTGGGGCCCTCAGCTAATCTAGGTGGAGCTGGAATTGCATACTGCCTTTCCCGCGTGAAGTTGTAGTGGACCACTCGCATTCAAGGTCAGTTCTGGGTTGAGTATGTTCCAGGATGGGACCAGGCTGAACATGGGACTACAGTCATATTTGTGATAGACAAGAGACTTGTCACAAACAATTCCTGGGATGTACCGAACTGTCTCCATAAACCCAGGACGATCGATAGCCCAAAGTTAGTCCTCCTTTCCAGGGAAGACAGAGAGAGTGACCAGGTACGAGCAGGCTCATGCACCAGTGATTGGTCATAAGCAAACCCATAAACTTATCCACCTGCTTCATCCACACCCTCCTCTCCCAGGCCCAGCCATAGGGTTGCTTGTGCCCTGAGCCAGCTGAGTTTCAGTGCCCACAAGTTAATAAATTTTTTAAATTTTCACAAGGAGAAAACTGAAAAAAGTAGAATTAAGTGTTTATCTACAATATAAAGCTAAACGAAAAACGGCTTGAAACGTGACATCAAAGGTTCAAATCCTTTCATTATTATAACTAGGAGAGAGAGATTTGTTATGATTGTATCTACATTACTGGCAATGCTCACTCATTGTTACCAACAAACACTAAGTAGAGGATGGTAAAGTGAGAGAGACCGTAGTACTTCAGCATTTAAGTTACACCCCAGATAGTGACTTATAAATAAATCTATAATCAAACTCACTGTTATAGATAATGAATAATGATACTGTATTCATTGTGCGAAAGAAAAGCAATTAATAATATAGCAAGTTAAAAAACAAGTAAAAACAAACAAAAATTAGGCATTCAAGTCGGTAAAGAATCTGAACAAACTGACGGAGGGTTTTCTGGATCCTTAGGGTATCTGATTTTCATCTACAGTACTTTTCCTGTGAATAAACACTGAACAGTAATAGTACATTATTTTTTAATGGTATTTGGACAGCTTGCAATAAAATACATGACTTATGTTTATATATGACTTACAAATAAACTATAGTTAGTCTCAGTGGGGACAGGTAACGGAATGCTAACAAATTGACCATTTTCTTTTTTTTTTTGGCATTCATGGTTAAACAAAACAAAAGAAATAGCATTAAAAAAAAAAAAATTTAATAAAATAACGTAAAAAAAACAAATTACAACAAAAAAAACCGGGGCATTTTAAAAATCTACAAAATCTGAACAAAAAAACTGAGAAGCATGCTAGTATATAACAAGTTCCTGATGATAAGAAACATAGCCGTAACAAATTTTTTCCTAGTGCAAAGTATGACCAGATGTTGGAAACATTAATTTCTTACTCTAGACATTTTTTTCTAGCCTTTAGATCTGCAAATCTTTTCATAGCACTTTTTATATCTTTCTTCTTTGCAAGATAATGTTCTATTGACCAAATTGCCATAGGATTTAATCTGTTTCTTGCATCAATGGGGTACGACTAAGTAATAAATGTCATTATAAGCTTTAGTTTACTAAAAAAACGCTTTCTCTCTCTGTGGTCACAGTAAGTAATAAGTCATAAGCATTATTCTTAATGCAACCCACAGATTCGGCAAGACTTCCTGTAACTTGTTAGTGTTTATGAACTTAGCCACTCTTATTTGAAGTTTTACATCTCCAAGAAATAATTCTTTTGTAGTATCCAGTTAGGTCAAGAGATCACACCAATTATGTAATATGACATTCTTATAATAAAATTAGGTTTTTATATATATATAATATATATATATATATATATATATATATATATAAATATATATATATATATATATATATATATATATATATTATATATATATATATAATATAATATATATATATATATATATATATATATAATATATGATGTATATGGTTATATGTTATGTATATGTATATGTTATGTATATGTATATGTATATGATATGTATGTATATTATATATATATATATATATATATATATATATATATATATATATATATATATAAATATAATATATATATAAAAATATATTATATATATATATATATATATATATATATATATATATATATATATATATATATATATGTATATGTATTGTATATGTATATGTATATATTGTATATGTAGTATATGTATGATATATATATAATATATATATATATTATATATATATATATATATATATATATATATATAATATATATATATATATACTTACCAAGTAATTACATAGCTATGGTTCCCTTAAAAACCTACAGCAGCTAAAGATTCCAAAAAAGAATTCATGGTTTGGCGCATCTTTCGTTTGTATGTAGGTAGACAGGTCCTGCCCACTATCCAAGACTTAGGGAAGCAAATTAGCAAAGAGCTCAATTCATTTCCTGCTCTAATATCTATATGAGGGGAGGAGGCCGGGCTCCAATCATGTAATTACTATATAAAACCTAATTTATCATAAAAATGTCCTTTTTATATAAGAAATTTACCAATTAATTACATAGCTGACTCCACAATGATGGGAGGTGAAAAAGCAAGGACATAATCTACTCCAAAGTATTATGTAAGTAATGATTTTGGAATAGAGGGTTGCCAGCAGTAAATAAATGCTTGTTTGTTTCCTTACCTGTTGAGAGAGCTCCTGCAGGTTGTTACTGCCTCTGATCAGCCCTTCTCTCAACTTGCAGTGGAGCCAAGGGTCACCCCTACATTAGTGGGAACTTTGCAGCACAGGAAGTAAACCGTGTACTAAAGTTGCCCTGGGCATATACCAGAAAAACAAATAAACACTAACACCTACACCATAGGATAAAAAACACCACTACCCAATCATTAAAAAACAATTAAAGAACTGGTGGGTACTCTGGGTACAAAGTATCCCCAGGCTTCCCATACACACAAACCTTGATTTAAGACAAGTGCATAGCAGAGGAACTGCAAGTTCCCTATGCATCCCCCACTAACAACATGCCAGCCAGTATTACAATTATTAAACACTGTCTCTATATCAGGTAGTGTGAAGCAAAGATTGTCTTGCATCTCCAGAACGTAGACTGCAAAATTGACGACAGGGATAAATTGTTAGAAGGCTAGGAAAGTAGCTACTGACTTGACTTCTTGAGCTTTTACCTTTAATAAGGTAAAAGAGTCCTCTCCAATCTCTGAGAGTGAGCTTTTAAAATTAGCTCCCTCACAAAAAATGAAATGGCATTTTTTAGAAAGGGGACGAACTGGACTTCTTACGGAACACCACAGGTGGTTCAAAGTCCTCCAGATCTTCTCTGTCCTGTTAAGATACCTTAATGACCTCACTGAAAATAGAAGTCTCTCTTCTTTCTATGCCCCTAAAATCTCTATGAGATTTTTAGTAACAAAGGAACAAGGCCAAGGATGGAAGGGACTCTCATTCTTTGCTAGAAAGTAAAGTCCTTTTCTTTCCCACCGGTATCCCTACATTAAGGGGTTGGTTGCCCGATGTGCCTTCTCTACTGCCTTCTATCAAAGGCATCTTCCTCCACCAAACCTCTTCTCTCCATATCTTCCTTCACTTTATCCTGCCACCAAATTCTGTCTCCCTCTCAATCTTCTTCTTTTAACAGGTTCTTCCCAAGCCCTCTTCACTCCCTCTTTGTCATTGATCCTTAACACATGCCCATACCATCTCAGTCATGACACTCTTATCACCTCTGAAATCTTTACTAAGCCTGTTCTTTTTCTCTTCTGATTTCATCATTTTCCAATCTCTCAAGCAGCAATATTCCCATAATCCACCTAAGCATTCTCATCTCTTTTCTCTCAAACTTTACTTCCTCTTTTCTTCTTGGAGCCCCTGTTTCCGATCCATAAATTAACTCTGGTCTTATCACTGTGCTACAGTGATAGGACTTTTAGCTTGATGGGCATTTTCTTATCACATACTACTCCAGCTACATCTCACCACTTTCCCTATGCTGCTTTTATCCTACTGTCAACTTCACCCTCAAACCCTCCCTCTTGGCTTAAAGTAGAGCCTAAGCATTTAAAATTTCCAGCCTGTTTTATAATCAAACCTCTTCTTTCTTCCATTACTATTCTGCCTCTCTCTTCTCTACTGCTCACCAGTATTATTCACATTCACCTTTAAGCCAACCCTCTCTAAAGACTCCTGCCACCCTCCAACCCTTCTATGTAGGTCTTCCTCATTTTTGGCAGTAATCACCATATCATCAGCATACAACTCCCGCAGCTCTTCATTCCCGAGTGATCTCTTCACTTAACACATCCTATTAGTGGATTATTCCAAAGTTACTCCCTTTAAAACAGTCTCTGCTCAGGCAACCCCACTTTCACCAATTCCCCCAAGGGTTGGCCACTGGCCCTGAGGTGTCGAGCTCTTGGCCATAGCCCAAGAGAAACCCAGAGTACTTTAACCCATTCACCTTGACAAGATGTTTTAAAGCAGCTGCTATGTTTCAAGAGGAGAGGAAGGAACAGCAGATGAGTCAATGGAAGTAGCAGGCACTGCCATTGCACTGTACACAGTCCTGCACTGCGAGTATCTAGGTCTGTCACTATCTGGTCTGCACATTCCCTCCTAAATCAAATTAGGAGAGAACAGACTGGCATCATCAAATTGACAAAAGCAGACACAATTATTTTGGATGTTTGTTGAAGGCCTAAAGGAGAAAAATTCTATTTTCATAATCAAATCAAAATTCATATACAGTAGTGCCTCAGGTTACGAAATTAATCAGTTCCGAAGCGGCCTTCGTAACCTGATTTTTTCGTATCTAGAACTACGTTTTACATGTAAATTGCCTAATTCGTTCCAAGCCCTACAAAAACACCACAGTAAATTTTATAATAAAGCTAAATTGACCAATAAACAATGAAATACAACAATTTGGACCATTCAATACCTAACCTAACTGTGACTGTACCTGTAAATAAAGTGTATTAGTGTACATGGTACAAGAAATACTGTACGTACGTATGTAGTAAAATGTGGAACCTTACCTTTCGAGTGAGGCGATGTCCGAAAGTGGCAACAGAGGAGGAGGACAAATGGCAGCAAACACGAACACTTAACTTTGCGAAACATTAAAAAATGGCAGAAAATATTAACACTAAACTTTACGAAACACATTAACAAATGGCAGAAAACATTAACATTTCTTGATTATCTCCATCTTCATCTCCATAGAAAGCATCTTCTTCTTTCCGTGAATAACGTAAGTACGTAATTAAGTTCACACACAACACGATAAAGTAACTTACAGTACAACGAAAGCAAACTCACTAACACGAATTTACGTTAACAAACGAAATCTATGTGAACGAACAAATTCCAGGTGTTTACGTAACGCTGCCGCAACGAAATAGTCAAGGAACGCCTCTACATAGAGGCATGATGGGACAGATGCTGACCAATAGGAGAGCAGGATCTTACAGCAGTGACTAGCATCAGAACCCAATGGGGAGAGAGCCAGGACTTACGGGGGGCAGTGGGGGGGAAAACTAGCATTTCAGGAAAAACCAAAAATGGGAGAGCGGGAGGATGGTGGCAAGTCTACTGAGTTGGCGGCACGCGAGTTTTAAAATTGTTCTTGGCGGCCCGGGCAAATCTCGGACTTTACAGTACATACACCCTTTCACAACCTGAATTATTTTTGTACACAGAAGCAAAAAAATCTTCATCTTTGCCTTCATAACCTGGATTTTTCGTACGTAGTGACTTTCGTATGTAGGGGTATGACTGTATACTTACCAAGTAATTACATAGCTGATACTCTCCACTTGTGTGGTAGCTTAAGGGTGCCGGCCAGCCAATATAAGGTGAAAAATGCAAAATCATAAAAAAATTCATGGAGCTTCATAAGGTAATGGAGAATGTGTATACAAAATATTTCGTCAAAATTCCTTTTACTTTCATAGTTACAGGGTAATTAGGAACCTAGCCACCTGGGGGGGCAACCAAGTCCTTATGGGTGCCGGTCCCAAGCCCGGATAAATAGGGAGGGTTGGTGTCAGGAAGGGCATCCGGCTGTAAAAATCTGTGCCAAAACCAAAAATGGAATGAGCCGAAATATGGAAAGAGGTAATGCTAGGGCGTACTCCGTAAACGACGCACAGAGACATCGCCCTAACTCTGTGGTAAGGCGAGGGCTACTGCATCAGGAGCGGGTGCAGCTAAAGAAGCGAGCTCACATTGGGTTCAGAGTATGTCAGCGCTTTAAAAAAAAGTGGGGTTGGGTTTTCCATGACTGGGAGAGGTAGAGAATTGGCTGACTTGATGAGAGAAAAGAAAGTAGATGTTGTGTGTGTGCAAGAAACGCGGTGGAAAGGAAATAAAGCTAAAGAGTTGGGAGATGGATATAAGCTATATTATAGTGGAGCAAATAAACAAGGTAGAAATGGAGTTGGCATAGTACTGTCTAGTGAACTAAAGAACTCGGTAATAGAAGTGCATAGAAAGAATGACCGTATCATCAGATTGAAGATATGTTATGGAGGAGAGATTCTGAATATTATAAGCGCATATGCACCACAAGTTGGTTGCACAGAAGAAGAGAAGGGAAATTTCTGGAGAGACATGGATGGAATAATGCAAGAACTGGAAGAGCATGAGAGGGTGATAGTTGGGGCAGATTTGAATGGCCATGTCGGAAGTGAAAATGAGGCGATTGGGCGGGTGCATGGGGGCCATGGAATTGGGGAGAGAAACCCAGAAGAGAGTGTAGTGGACTTTGCTGTGTCATTCGACATGGCAATAGTAAACACATTTTTTTGAGAAGAAAAGGGAACACCTAATAACATATAGGAGTGGGGAAGATTCTCCCAGATAGACTATTTCTTGTATAAAAGGATAAATCTGGTGGAGTCAAGAACTGCAAAGTTATTCCAGGCGACCATGTAGCCCCCCAACACAGGCTGCTATGTATGGACTTGAAGTTGAAAAGGGAAAGAAAAACCAAAGCTAAAGGGATAAGGAAAATTAAATGGTACGAATTACAGAAGGAAGGGGATAAGAAGAGAGAGTTTAAGAGGAGGGTTTTGGAGGATATTGATATAGGGATTGAAGATGTTTCAAGAATGGTGGGCACGAAATGCAGCAGTAATAAGAAGGCATGGAAAGGAGCTGCTAGGAGAGACATCTGGTATCATATGGGAAGAAAAGGATAGTTGGTGGTGGGATGAAGACATTGAGAAAGTAGTAAAAGATAAGAAGGAGGCAAAGAAAAGATGGAAGAGTCACAGTCAGTGGAAGACAGAAATAGGTACAGAGAGAAAAACAAGGTGGTGAAAAAGGTGGTAGCCCAAGCTAAAGCAAAGTCGTATGATGATGTGTATAATGAGCTGGGGACAAAGGAAGGATTAAAGAAGATGATGAAGCTATCAAAGGCTAGAAATAAGAGCACCAAAGATATAACACACATCAAACAAATAAAGAATCAAGAGGGTGTAGTGCTTAGAAAGGAGGAAGACATTGTGAAGAGATGGAAAGAATATTTCGAACAGTTGTTAAATGAAGAAAATAATAGACTAATAAGAGAGGATGGGCAAGTGAACATTGGCATGTAATGAGGTTTTCTAGGCAAGAGGTACTAAATGCACTGAAGAAGATGAAGAATGGGAAGGCAACCGGACCAGACATGATCCCGGTGGAGGCATGGAAAGCATTAGGAGATGAAGGATGGATATACTGTACGATCTTATGATAAAGATCCTTGAACAGGAAAAGATACCAAATGAGTGGCGTGGGAGTATATTGATCCCAATTTTTAAAGGGAAAGGCGATGTCCAAGAGTGTGGTAATTATAGGGGCATTAAATTGATGTCCCACACTTTGAAGATACTGGAAAGGATGATAGATGCTAGACTGAGAGAAGAAGTACAAATAGGTAAAGAGCAGATGGGATTTATGAAGGGAAGGGAACAACAGATGGTATATTTTGTCTGAGGCAAATAATGGAGAAATTCGGGGAAAGACAAAGGGACCTACATATGGTATTCATTGACCTTGAAAAGGCTTTATGACAGAGTCCCGAGACAAGAGGTATGGAGGAGCCTGAGGGAGAAGATGGTGCCAGAGAAGTATGTGCGATTGATACAAGAGATGTACCGGAATGTATTTACCAGAGTGAGGAGCAGTGTTGGGGAGACAGAAGGTTTTGAGGTGAGAGTAGGATTACACCAGGGGTCGGCTCTGAGCCCATTTATCTTTAACATAGTGATGGATGTTATAATAGAGGAAGTAAGGGAGACAGTACCATGGAACATATTGTATGCGGATGATATTGTTCTGTGTGCAGAGAGCAGGGAAGACCTGGAAGTGAAATTGGAAAGATGGAGACAAGTACTGGAGGACAGAGGAATGAGAATAAGTAGATCCAAGACAGAATATATGTGTACCACCACTGAGGGGGATGATAGAGAAAGTATTCAGCTTGGTGGAGAGCAAATAAGGAGAGTTGATAAGTTTAAGTATTTGGGATCTTTTGTTAACGCTGGAGGAAGTATGGAAGAAGAAGTAAAACATCGGGTACAGGCAGGCTGGAACAACTGGAGAGCGGCCTCGGGAGTTCTTTGTGACAAAAGAGTGCCGCTTAGGTTAAAAGGAAAATTTCACAAGACGGTGGTAAGAACAGCAATGCTGTATGGTACGGAAACAGCAAGCATGAGAAAAGCAGAGCAGAAGAAGATGGATGTGGCAGAAATGAGAATGCTTAGGTGGATGTCTGGGGTAACAAGAGTGGATAGGATCAGAAATGACTACATAAGGGGGTCAACTAAGGTGGTGGAAGTATCAAAGAAAGTGCAGGAGGGGAGGCTGAGATGGTATGGACACCTGTTGAGGAGAGATGAGGACCACGCTGGGAGACATACTATGGGAGTGGAGGTGCAAGGAAGAAGAAAGAGAGGGAGACCAAGAAAGAGATGGAAGGACTGTGTGAGAGGAGATTTACATGAGAAGGGAATTGATGAGGCAGAAGCGCAAGATAGAAATAGATGGAAACGGCTCATCCGAAACGGCGACCCCATATAAAAATGGGAAAAAGCTGGGAAGAAGAAGAAGAAGAGTTACAGGGTAATTAGTAAAAGTAACTCAATATGCCAAAAGCATTGATCTGTACAAGAAAATGCAGTATTTCTTCGGTTATTGTAAATTTTGATAATTATTATCAAACAAATTGTGAGCAATGGCATCTGTGGAGATTCCATGAGTCACAAGACGGGAAGACAGCTTTACACACTTCAGTGCGAGCAGAAACATGAAGGAGAGTACACGTTCAAGTTTCACCTCTGACATTCGCTTGCTTTTACACCTGTTTTTCTTTGTTTCGGCAAGGTTTTCATCATGCCAAAGAGGAAAAGACAAGCAAAACATCTCGCCAACATTTAGAAGAAGAAAATTCGCTCTAATAAGGGTTCAGAAGATCCTAATATCAGCAATATTAGCAGAGTTAGTGAAGGAAAGAGGGGGAGTGTTGCGTAAGAAGGAACTCCCTGTCTTGCCTGATGCAGTGCCCCAGGCTACGAACTTTGAGCAAAGGGATCTTCATTTATGATTAAATTATGATAAATAACATAGTTTTGGTTTATTGATACCTAAAATGGAATACAAAATTCATAATAATCATGATTTATTAACACTGTCTTTGTAAAAATACATAGAAAAACTTTGAACGCCCGTATCTCAAAACTATACTTATTGACCTTCAAATTCTATCTCCTCCCTTAGTTTTAAAGCTATAGCACTGAAATTTGGTATATAACTTAGAAAGACATTATAGAACAATCAAATGTAGCCCCTTTTTTCCAGCTTTTGTTTAATTTTTTTTCTTATATTTTTTTCCTGATTTATAGGGTTTACTTTTTTACCATAATGAAAAAATTCTTATCTAACAAAATAATGACTTTTAGAAAAAAAACTCTACATTTGATTGGAGGTCTACATCAGGTCTATATTGGTAGTAATCCCAGGTCTTAATATTAAGTATCAAGGGAGGAGATAGAATTTGAAAAATGGTTATTTTCGTGATTAAATCGCACTGGTAGCGAATGCAAATGGGCACCGTTATTACTCTACTCGGTAA
This sequence comes from Macrobrachium nipponense, assembly GCF_015104395.2. Taxonomy (NCBI): domain Eukaryota; kingdom Metazoa; phylum Arthropoda; class Malacostraca; order Decapoda; family Palaemonidae; genus Macrobrachium; species Macrobrachium nipponense. The sequence continues at coordinate 92,748,553 of NC_087206.1, forward strand.
AAGGTGAGTTAATCAATTCATTGCAAATTCGCTTACTGTAGCGAAATATGATAAACATGAATTAGATCTTAATAACAAAGCAGATCTTAAAAACAAAGCAATCAAATACTGATCCTGAAAGTTGTAAGCCTGAAGACTACTCAAAATCAGTGACATTTCACTGAAATCCGGCTAATCAATTGGCGAATAATAAACAACGCTGCTGCATACACTCAATGTTAACACCGAGTGCAGCAGAAAGAGAATGAGGTTGTCTGCTATGTCGTTCCTAGTATTCCTGTTAGTGGGCAGGCTAGTCACCTACACTAAACAATCGGGCACTACTGTGAATTTCAAATTTAAGCTGCCCCACAAGTGGAAAGTATTAATTATGTAATTACTTGTTAGGTTACTTATATGAGACAGTGGTTTATTCACCTTAAAAGACACTAACATGCCTTCCTTCCCCTTGGACCTGTACTTCTTCCACTAGCAGCCAACCAAGACAGTCAATCGATGCAGCTGACAAGAGTAAAATAAGGTTCAACAATCAACACTGACACAAACCTGATACATTAAATTTCACATCAGAACACCTATACTGTTCTATTCTTCAAACAAGAGCAAAGTCAGGTTCTACAATCATTCTTACCGCAGTCACAACTAAAATCAAATTACAAGCCAAAGCTGAGAACAGAAACTTTGGAACAGTTGGCCAGCAAGTTGCTGGGTTCCCCATGCCTTTAGTACAGGCGGTCCCCGGGTTACGACGGGGGTTCCGTTCTTTAGACGCGTCGTAAGCTGAAAATCGTTGTAAGCCGGAACATCGTCAAAAATCGTAAGAAAACTTTACTTTTAATGCTTTGGGTTCATTGAAAACTATGTAAACTGCTTCTTATGACATTTTTCATAAAAAAAACTTCAAATATTGATTATTTTCCATTTTTGGTGTCATATTTCATCTCCCAGATGAGCGTTGTAGGCGCCGTAACCCTGGAACATGCGTCGTAACCCTAGAACATCTGTCGTAACCCTGGAAATAACGTCTATTGACAAGCGTCATAACCTCGGAACGTCGTAAGCCGAGACCGTTGTAACCCGGGGACTGCCTGTACTCACCTTCTGTTAGTTAACTACTTTGTCACCTAGTTTCCTTGACCAAATCAGCTTTTGTTTAAGACAAATCCATATAAAAGACAAAAAGATCAAAAAAAAAAAAAAAAAAAAAGAATCTTACCTGTTTAAGAACTCTCCAAATGAAACCTTCTTCAAGAAAAGTTGAAGTTTGTCGACATTTGGTGATAAGGCGTTTAAGATCACCTCCAGGGCAATACTCCATCAAGATATATAATGTGGTATTTTTTCTTTCAACAATATGATGAAGAAATTTCACAACATTTGGATGCCTTAATTCACGTAACAAATTTACCTCTGTCACGAGACCCTGAAAGACAAAACAACTTCAGTACAATCTTAGAATTTAATATTTAAAAATTTACAAGGACCTGAAATTAACACAAGTTCATTAAACTAAACATAGCTAATGTTTCTAACATGCAGCTAAATATGTAAAATACTGCAGGCAGTCCCCAATTATCGGCAATCTACTTTTACAAGACTTGTTTAGCGCTGAAAATTGGCATTTTCTGCACCAAAATGAGACTCCAGCCGTAGGCATAATAATGTTTATAATTTTTTATTCAAAGGTGCACTACTCCAACAATTTTCTTGTAGATCACTCAACTTTGTTTCATTTTGCAGCTAAGCAACTGCTCTATAATGTGGCAATAAGTCTCCACAACAACTTTATGTAGTGGTGTAATCAGAAAAAAATTGCAAAATAGGAGAAAACTAGGCCTTCCCCAAAAAGAATTTACTAAAAATTATTTGCAATAAAGTCTTTGTATTTTATACATCAATATAAATTACTACCGAGTTATTGCAATGCAAAAATTTTATAGTAAGAAAAATTTGATAAAATAAATGACAAGCATCATTAAAAAAAGGGGGCACTTTCTCTCTCTCTCAAAGATAAATGATTTAACTATAGAAAAAAATGATATTGTTATAATACAATAAAGTTTCATACATACTTACCTGGCAGATATATACTTAGCTAAGACTCCGTCGTCTCCGACAGAAATTCAAATTTCGCGCCACTCGCTACCGGTAGGTCAGGTGATCTACCTGCCTGCCCTGGCGGCAGGACTAGGAACCATTCCCGTTTCTATCATATTTTCTCTCTCCACCTGTTCCTGCGGGGAGGCTGGGTGGGCCATTAATCGTATATATCTGCCAGGTAAGTATGTATGAAACTTTATTGTATTATAACAATATCATTTTCATACAATGAACTTACCTGTCAGATATATACTTAGCTGATTGGCACCCTTTGGTGGAGGGTCAGAGACAGCTAATACGGAATAGACAGGTAAACAACATCTGTTGTAGGTATAAAAGAAAAACCTTGGTTCCAACCTGATAGGTGGTAGACTTCGTGGCTGTAGCCCGGTAGTCTGCATCACCTCAAGACTTTAGCGAGATATTAGATCTATGGCTAGAGTTCTTGTGGGTCTGTCGATGGGTATATGAACCGCTTACTCGGCAGAGCCTGAAAGGACTTTGTCAATGGGTACTGGACCACTTCTATGACAACACACCTTATGAAGAAGCATAACCAATCCCTGGGTATGTGAGTTTGGAAGAGGTCTAGGCCTGGGAGCATCGCAGGGACGGTCAGACGCCCCCTCCACAACACTGGGAACACTCACTTCACTAAGTAATTCACAATCACTTCCCTTACCTTGCATGGCCGCCATCTTTGTCTTCATTTTACGAAGAGTAGCCTTCAGATTGGCGATTTCCGAAGCCGAATCCGAATGCAAAGCCTGTGAGGATTCAGATACATAGGGAGAATCATATTCATTAATAAAAGGAGAGTTAGACTCAGAAAAAGGCTCAATAGGCCTTGTACTCACACTCTTTTGTGCAGCCCGTCTAATTCTATCCCTCTCTAACTTCTTCAAGTAAGAAGTTAGAGTCTTCCATTCATTAGCATTCAACTTTTCACACTCAATACAGGTGTTAGCCAAAGAACAGTCAAACCCCCTACATTTACGACATACAGTGTGAGGATCAACCGAAGCCTTCGGTATCCTCACCTTGCAGCCTACATTCACACACACTCTCACACTAACACTTGAATCAGACATTCTATTAGAAAAATCAAAAGCAAGTCCAAATCCAGTCCACAGTAGCGAATGCCAAAACAACGATCCAGTACGTCACCAAGAAATCTAATATAGATGATCAAAAAAGTCTTGAAAAGCGAATTCCAGTCAGGAGGTAGTAACAACAATGTTGATACCACCGGCGACAGAGAAAATATGATAGAAAACGGGAATGGTTCCTAGTCCTGCCGCCCAGGGCAGGCAGGTAGATCACCTGACCTACCGGTAGCGAGTGGCGCGAAATTTGAATTTCTGTCAGAGACGACGGAGTCTTAGCTAAGTATATATCTGCCAGGTAAGTTCATTGTATGAAAATGTTAAACTATGCAAAACAAACATAAAAGTTACACATGTGTCCAAAAAAAATTTCAGGAACACTTTACCAAAAATGATACTTATCTTGGCTGCTGGTTTGTGCAATATTTTTTTGTTTCTTTTGATGTTTGCATGCTAAAGGTTAAAATGCAAAGAACTTTACTTTGCATGACATCTACATAAATCATCAGTAAGTGAAAAAGTGAAACTTGATGCTTCTCTGTCGAAGAGGAGCTTGGAGACTACACAACTTGCTGGGCAGTCACCACAGGTCCTATGGAGGAGGGTCCAAAGAATTGTGTGGGTGACATACTGAGATAAAATGAAGTAAAGGTAGCATGGTACCTATCCTCATTATCTGTGAACTAAAAGTTCTCCAGAAAGCTAGGGACGAATCATCTTCCTCCTTGGATGAACTGTATGTCTGCTTCATCACTCCATAAAGCCAGAGAGAAGTGTTCTAGACACTATGTACTTGCTGGTATAACAGAGAGACCCCAACACTGGCCTAAAGGGTTAGATTTTACTTGATAATGCCTAAAGGCTTTGTACTGGGCACCAAACCTCCTTATCCGGGCACCAAGATATCCTCAAGTATCCCGTCAGAAAGTGATGGGTTCTGAGTTTGTCAAAAATTCATGAATAAGAGGAGGAATCCTAAGCCCACCGAAAGTCAAATAATATTTCGGCCATGCAACTCATCTAAAGGTTACACAAGTAAGGCCAGTAGAACAAGCCATGAAGGTGGGAACTTGCTCCAAGGCCTCCACAAGGGCTTTTCAGTGTCTGAGCTGTGAAGAGAGAGCTCTAACTCCAGAGGCCAAAGCTAATTAGGTGGGAAAAACTGTTAAAAGCTTCCTAGATCACGGACAACTCTACCAAGAAAGAAATGTTAATGCCCTTTAGTTGGAAGATCTGGCCCATGGCAAAGCAACAGGTTTCACCAAAGAGACTGAGGAGGAGCTTGTCTCAACAAAGGTGGATGAGTAAGTCAGCAATGTGCTGTAAAATCACTCTAAACAAAGAGAGAGGTATGTCTCTAAGATGGTCTATTCCCTGGTACATGGTAGTTGAAGTCAATTAAAATGTGTAGCTAACAGATAAGAGTACACTGAAAGGGATTTTCTGGATGCCTTGACCTGAAGATATAGTGGATCAAATAACACTTGGCATATTGTCAATGAGGATCTACCAAAGGCACCTGAGACCCAGAGTAATAACACTTGATTGATCGTTCACTTATCAGAAGAAGGTGAAGATATCCAAATCTCCCATGGGATGCCGGAAAATGTTTTCTACAGCAGCCTGGGGTCGGGAACAGAAGAGACAAAAACGAGCTTCCAATAAAGCAGTTTGTTCAATAAAACTCATCAAAGTTCAAAAAGCTTTCCCTAAGCAAGATAGTAGGGACCAGTTTGTCCACACAAACTTGCCCTGGTTGTTGACCTGGTTTGCCACAATATTCCCTCTAGCTAGAGAGTACCTGGCTGACATATTGACTGGGAAACGAACCACCTACTCACACATGTGCTTTAACAGCTGACAGAGGTAAAGAAAAATTTTACCTTCTAGTTTCTTGATGTATGCCAGTACTGTCGTGTTGTCGTTCATTAACAACATGGCTATACATAGGAGGGAATCCATAAGCATGGAGGACATAAGGAAACCAAACACTCACCTTTGTCCTTCACACCTTTTTTTCATTTTTCTTGAGTGCCTTCACTTAGAAAATACACATATGAAATAATGGAAGAGTATCAACAGCAAAGTGTCCATATTCAACACCAGCCAAAGAGAAGTGCTTGATGTTGGCTGTGAGTGGAGAGTTCTCCCCATTCACCTCCCTAGCAAGTTAACTACCTTATGACGAAGTTTCAAAAACCAATTCCAGCTCATGCTGAGGAGTACTACTGCATAAAAGGCAATGGTTTGCATTCCTGTAGTAACAATTAAGTGCTGTCTTTGTAGTGAAAGTCGCACCTTTAAAGTTAAATATAGTACCATACCTTTTTCAAACATTATGAATGCTAATACCGACATGGCAAATACAAACTTAAAAAAAAATATAATTTCATACTTTTAATACCTCACCTGCTTTTCGGATTCACTCATAGAGCCATAATTCAGCTCCTTCCATACTAATATTTGTCCATCCTGTCGACGACGGACCTTCCTGACAGTGCCATGGGAGCCACTTCCAATAGTTGACAACACTTCAAAGTCATCTAATTTTGGACCCATGGCTGTCAGCTGATTTCAAAAAATCTCACTGAATGAAAAGAATAATAATATAATATGGTATGCTGGTATCACAAACAGGTTCATTACACAACAAACAGTATCAATTCTACAAAGCCCTATTGAATGAAAATATGAACTTCTGTATCTTTAATCTGACATTGGAAGATATAGCATCATCATATAATAGTGAACATAAATACTCTCATTATTGTACAGTACCCCTGAATAAAAACCCAAAAAGTTATTTTGTCTTATAAAAAAAAATAAAACATCAAAATACTGTATTACACACATAAGCTGAAGTAGTTCAAAACAAATTCATTTAGAATTTACAAGACCTCCACCCTTGAATAAACACACATGAAAAATACTCAAATATTTGATGGACAAGACCTGTGAGGCAATTAGAAAAAAAAAGGACTAATAACCTAGTACTGTACAAAGAATAAATTTCACTTGTTTATTTATTTGATTTACTCTACTTTAGTTGTACTTCTGCATTTCTTTTTCTGTATAAGAGGAAGGGCATCAAATCCTATGCATACATTATAAAATATAACATGCTGCAAATGTTCTGAATAACACAAATATGTTTAATAGGGAAAAACTCTCTATCACGAGAGTATATATAATGTTCTAAAGGGTCCACAATAATACAAAGTGTAAAAAGTCTTCCAAAATTATACACAGACTTTTTTACACTTTGTATTATTGTGGACCCTTTAGAACAAATATGTTTATCTTGGATAAAGATTGACTGACTGATTGTAAGTTATCCAACATCACAACTACAATGGCCAGTGACCCCAGTTTGCTTTTGAAACCACAAATACCAAGGTCAGTGACGC
>NC_087206.1:92755665-92833165 GCF_015104395.2 Macrobrachium nipponense
TCGGAAAACGAGAAAGCAGTAATTTAGAGCCAAAGTTTTAGTAGACGTAGCATGCATTCAGAATGCCAGATCCTCAGCTATGGGTAAGAAAAAAATAATTAATTTTGTGCTGGAAGGAACACTATCGTTTTTAGTAGGGTGAAAGTTTAAGTTTACTTCAGAAAATGATGAATGACATAAACTGAGGACAGTCATATGCAGGCAAGAATTCAATACAGGTGTAGAGTAACTCTTGCATATATCTTTGATTTAGTTATATTCCCAACTACTGCTAAAGATAGAAGGCAATTTTAATACGGGAGTAAATCGAGTTATGAACATACATTCTTTTAGTCCAGACAACGCATGTTGGTGGTGGAACTCACGGTGAAGGATAGTTGGCAAATACTTATAACAACATTCTGAATAATACCCAGGTATTTTGAGCAAAGTCCTTGGACGCGTTCTGATCAGTTTAGGTACATATACCAAAGCTGAATCGAGGTTAACATACTTTTTACAGGTCATGTGCTTCACAAGGTCATGGTACTTCACTTCATGTGTTAAGAAGATATAAATATAATGTTCGTATAAGGAGAGTTTAGCCATCCTGAAGTCTTAAAATGAAGTGACTTTTATAATGTATCATATTAGCTGTAAGTGTTTTCCAGGTTTAACTGATTTGACAAATGATAAAGGTTTTTGTCTTTACAAAGAATGAAACGTGAACTGAAATATTAATGGACTTATATTACCAAGAATACCAAGAAATTTGTAATGTTTTTAAGTCAAATGTAATGAGCATTCAGGTTTGGAGAGTGTTGTGTTCGTGAAATGTTATCTATTGTTGACTGGAGAGGAAAGCGTCTATGTGTTGTTCGTTTCGCTTTGGCGAAAGACTGGTTTGTCTTTTCTTACGACTGTAGTTCGTAAGCATTACTGGTGGAGCAAACGAGGTTTAGCATCAGAAGAGAAAGGGGGGAGAGAGATGGGGGAAACTGCCTTTGATTGCCAAGCAAAGGAGAGGCCTAAGAAAATATTTAGGACTTAAAGAGTGTTTAATCATTGACGAAGGTTTGTTATTTGAAGATGAAAAGTTCTACTCTGTTTCATTTCATTATATCAACTAGTCGAAATAAACGCAACTGATTTGTGAAACACTGCACTTTTTAAAAATAAATGCCTTACAAAGGCATTTTAGTTAGGAAATGGACCACTGCTTACCATTCTTATAGAATTCGTCAGTATCGTTCAATATCAGAAACTGGTAGCAGAATAGTTAATCAGTTGAGTTAGTCATTACTGAATGGTATTTAAACATATCTGATTTTTGCGTTACGTGATGCCAGTCATGTGTAATAAAGAGGAATTTAGTGGTTGCCATTTCCCCAAAGATTACATAGCATGAGGAGTTATCTGGTGCAGTTTTGTAGTTGTAGGTCTTTTTATAATTATGCGTAACAAACTCTTTTCCTAATAAGTAGAGATATTTTTTTACAGAAAAGGTTTCGCTTCAAAGCCTACGGCCATTTCGAATCAAGTCGTTTCAGTACATCCATAAGACAGTTAGATACAACTCGCTTGGGCACTTTTATATTAGAGCGTTCAAGGCTCTCGATTACTAGATCAAACAAAATAACCCAGTCTCTTAGCTGAGAAGTAATAAATGTCCCTCAATAAAGCGAAAACTGATACGCGATCTATTATTGCAAATGCTTTGTTTTGAAATAAAAAAAAACTTTTTTATAGAAAGGCATTCTTCTCTGTAATAAAATTGTCGTCTTTTTGAGTAAATAAATGAGTATCGGGAAATCAACAAGTAGATTAACTGCACCGTTGCAAAAATATAATTGCGAAATCAACATAGTAGTACATCAAGCGAGTTATTATTCTAACACGAAATTGTTATAATAAAAGTAATAATGAGCGATAGCAAAGTCAGCAAATAATTTTTGAGAGTTGCAAAAGGTATTAGATATCTGAATTATGAAAGCTTCGCTTTAATTGTCAGCAATGAATGTATGTAAATGTGTCAGACGAGTGCCTAGAAATATAACACAATTACAATATTTATTAAATTAAATAACTGTGGAATATTTGAAGAAATCCATTTTAGTGTTGAACTAGTTTGTCTGGAAACGAAGTAGGTTGTATCAAATTGAGTTTTAAGATGTATTGGAGCAACTTTAGTTTGAATCAACACCAGGGCAGGAGTGCACTCGTAGGAGGAGCCAGGAACTGAGTAACATCGAAATATGTAACTGGCGCCGAGGTAAAATGCCATTCAGCTTTCATGGCAATTGGCAGGGCAAGAGTCGACAATTGAACTCGGTAAGGCTTTCATTTGGTTAGATAATTCTTCAAGATAGTCCATTGATTTGTCGATAACTCTAGGTTATAGATACGCAGGCAAAAATACTTACGTTTAGTAAAAACCGTATGAATCATTTTTGCCATAAACACTGACGTTACGAAAAATTTTACATGTAGTTCTTGCATGAATGTATGACAGAAAAAGGTTAACATATTTAGATAGAACTGAAGTTTAAACTTTTTACCGGAAGGATCATCTTCAATATGCAATGGTGGGATCCGAAAACTTTTGGTGAACCCTGTTCCATTCGAAAACTGACGGGAGGACTTACCCGAGTTAATAAATGGTGCCAAAGGAGTGACTTGAACAAGAAGGGGGAGAAAAACCATAGGTAAATACCTGCATAATCGTGAAGAAATCTTCAGGCATTTAATAATACGAAAGTCTGTTATATCTTTTTATAAGATTATTCAGATGTGTAGCACTTTTATTATCCTTAGGGGTATATACTGTTAACTCCAAGAATTTCTGTAGTCTAATTTAATGTTTTCTTTGAAGTCTGAGGTTTCAAAGAAAACGGGCGCATTGAGGAACTGAAGGAAATGTATACTCCAGCGGACTAAACCTATTTTAATTGACACCTGGATCTACGGCCTATAAAGGTAAGACAATGATCAAATTGTAAATTCTCTAATGACAATATATAGCAAAACGTGGTAAATGAATATGATGGAATAAAAAAATTAAAATCGGTAAATTGAAATTCAGACTGGCTGAATAAATTTGGAATCGGGTGCAATTTGCAACGCTTTTGTTTTCCACGAACACCAGTCATAAATGCCCAAACGGTTGTGTTGGGAGTTTTGAGAAGTAATTTTAACCTGATAAAGTGCTGTAGTACTACTGGTAAAAATTTTTAATAAAAAAAAAAACTGCAAAACAAGTATAGCAGTAGGTACTACAGCATCAAGGACTATAATGGATTTAGAACGAAAGTAATGACTTGAGTGAATAAAATGTAGAGTTGTGTTAATAAACTAGGCCGACGACTATAAATTGGAAGTACATTTTGCAACAGCTTTGTAGAGCGGAATATGGTCTGTGAAACTACGAATAGTTAGTCCTTGATATAGATTTCGTAGGGAACTGGTTCGTGTTCAGATCCGATGAAATTAGAGAATGTTCCTTGCATGTGAAACTGAGTACTCCTAATTTGGTGCACTGAAATCATATTAGATAGCCGTTTCGTTTTTGTAATTTTGTCAAATGAACCAATTCTACGGTATCTATATAATTAATATAAGTAAAATGTGATTCTAGTGAAGAAAAAAAAAATGTTTTTCGAAATTTTTCATAATCGTGCAAAAATTAAACGGCATAATATAAAGAAAAAGTGCACCTCTTTCAGTTAAAATTAATTATTAATAAGCATCCCCAAATTATGTGAGAATCTGCATCCTCGGTTTTCACATGGTGTCTAAAATTAATGCTCTGTGTATACTACTACTATAAGCGTTTTTCATGATTTTGACAGTTATTTTTCAATCATTTAATGGACTAGATATAGTTACACAGGAATATCCTGTATACACTTCGAGTAGCGTGACACACAGGTAATAACTTAATTTCCTGGATAAAGACAATAGACCTTATTCTTAAAATTTAAATTCCCCAGGGGAATACTGCCGTCAGTGAACCTCACGCGGTGCACTGTAGGCATTATTAAATTGCGTTTGGAGTGCCCTCTGGTCCCGAGTTGCATCTACTTTTTACCCTTATACTTTACTTCCATTCCTAGTTCCTTTCTTCAGTCTTGCTGCCAACCACCTCTTAACTTCAAGTTCATTGATACCTAGCAGACTCGGTAGAGTCACTGTCCGTTCCTGATTTCGTTCCCTGTCCAACTGGACGGTGGTTCGATCCCATGGGGGACGAACCTATCATAGACTGGTATTCAATAATATTTATTTCCTTAGTACCATCAGCCTCTCTGGGACTTCGTAGCACCGCTTTTTACACATTATACTCCCTATTTTATCCTGAAAAATGTATAAGTAAGGTTCTTTGCAGCATCCCTTCGGCCCCTAGCTGAAACTACTTTCATTCCTTTTACTGTACCTCCGTTCATATTCTCTTTCTTCCATCTTACCCTCCACCCTCTCCTAACAATTGTTTCATAGTGCAACTGCGAGGCTCTCTTCCTGTTACACAATTCAAACCTTTTACTATCAATTTTCATTTCAGCGCTGAATGGCCTTAGTTGCCCCAGTGCTTGGCATAATGCCAAAATTCTGTATATATCAAATCAAAATCAAATCACTGCAGTATTTGGGACATTTGGCGCTTGAGAGTCAGGCTCTCTCTCTCTCTCTCTCTCTCTCTCTCTCTCTCTCTCTCTCTGTGGTGTTGCAATTATAATCGGGTCGGCGGTTGTTTGACGTCATCGTTGAAGACCCAAGACTTTTTAAAAAAAAAATGCCCCTAAGGTGTAGTGGCGTCAATGAACCTCATGTGGGGCACTGTAGCAGTACTTATCCCAGCCCGTAGCTGCAATTCCTTTTACTGTATCTCTCTTCATATTGTCTTTTTTCCATCTTACTACTGTCCACCCTCTCCTAGATATGTTTCATAGCGCAACAGCTAGTTTTTTTTTTTTTTTTTTTTTGCTGTGACATCTTTCAGAACTCTTTTACTCCCAATTTCCTTTTCAGTGTGAATGATCTTACAGGTCCCAGCACTTGGCCTTTGGGCTGAATTCTGTATTCCAATTTCAATGCCAGTTCCGAGCGCAATTTTCATGATACCACATTCTAGCTCTTCGTTGTATATGGCACGACAATTAGCTTTATGCAGGGAGGGATCATATCTAAGCAATATCTTTTTAAATAGAAGATTGGTGTGTGAAAGAGTCTGTACTGTACTGGCATAATGCAAGTTTAATCTTCAGATTTATTTAAACTTTCTGCCGACGATGGCCAGGAACCACCAAAAGATAAAGAATTCTGTAATTAGACAAAATATTATAAGAAAATCTTCACAAACAAGGTCTTGTCTCCAGCAAACTTGTTAGTCTTAAAATGAATAATGAAACAGTGGTACTACATGAGTAACTTTGCTTCCTGGTCAATTCTGTGCCTGGGTTCATCCAGGACAGCTGTCCTCGTCTGAAGGTCAGCTTCAACTGTACATACATTTCTATGGTTTTATACTCTTTCATCTTTGATTAATTGAGTGTGTGTGTGTGTGTTTATATGTGTCAACAGCAGCCTGAAAACGCTCATTCCCACATCATAGTCACACCTCTACCGATTCTGCTCGGTACATTCTTTTTCTGTGGGTTGTTTTAGAATGTCATTCCACAATTGGCTGCACCTTGTTTCCATTTTATACAACTCTTTTAATTCCAGTGATAGAAGCTACGCAGGTAAATAAATCAAAATAAGTTATATTTAGGGATGTGGATGGTGTGTAGAGATAAAAAAAAATATTAGGCTAAATATCTTAAATTGTAAAGAATGAAAAAATTGCAAACCAAGAGATGTATTATAATGTTCAGATTGATAACAGTAGAAAAGCAAAGAAATAAAACATTTTGACAAAAAAGGAGGAGGCGCCGTTACAAAGTCAACGCCCTTCATCAGCTGATGTGAAGTATGTGCAGCTGTGTCTGGTCAATATGTGGGCCAATCACAAGCGAGATGCTTCAAAGTTTCGGCCAATCAAGTGAATGGAAGTTTTGAAGCCATGTTTAAAGGCCTGCACATCGGTTGTCAGTCAAACTAGTGCGTTTAAAGTGAACTAGCTTCGAAATCGTATTTGTTATTGATGCTGATAACTATCACAGTGAGGTTAGGATATTTTGTTTTTGATACCTATTAACAGTTTTAATGGTGTTTATCTGTTTTTGGGTTATTATAGCCGAATATAGGTACACCAAGTACCTAGGTAGGTAGCTATAGGCTACTAGCTATTTGGTTGTTTGGGGTAGTTGGGAAGTTGTAGTACCTTTTTTAATTAATAAACATACCTAGATTTGTTGACAAAAGTGAAGAATGCAGTTTACTAGATGCAGCTAATCTTTATGCATGAATGTCAAAAGCCAAGGCATGATATCCTAGTATAGGTAGGTAGCTAGATCCAGTTTTAAATAAACAAAAGTTCGTTTCCGGTCCGAACTCCAATTCCACATTAACTTGACCCTACTAGCTACCTAGGTAACCTAACAAACATTTGTTCGAGATTTCACCATGTTTAGCTAGTACTAGGCAAGTACTACCTATCCCCTGGGATCAATAGCTACCTAGTAGTAGTAGGTACCTAGCTACTATATGATTTGATTTTTGTTTCGCATACCTAGGGTAAAAACCACATGGTACAGGGGTGGACCATGTATGTACAATCAATGTGTACAACCCCAAGAAAAGTACATTATAACGCGTCCTGACACCGGAGGAGAGGTCTTTAGCTCCGTTTCTCACCAACAAGAAGTCGCGTATGATGCCCATCTCCGATGTCAATACCTAGGATGTCCCTGTGGCTCAGTGTTAGAGCGGTTGACTTGTAATAGTACTACCTAGCTATTTATATGCGTGTGCCTGTCTTAGGTTCCTCTGCTAATAATCAATGTAAAGGAGCCCAAGGGCACTTGAAGATGAAGATACAGTGATAGCAATGTGATTACTGGCATAAGTCACACACGTTAGATAATGAGAAACTCTTTTGGAATATAGTCTAGTGTATAATGATCTCAGACAATTGTGGTATGAGATAATAGAGAATATATTCTTAAAGTATTAACATATTACTAGTAATTGGTAGATCTATACCTATTACTATTCTGCAGCGGCCTCGACTATGGCAGTTGTGATTTTTCTATGCAGTTTTACCTCCTGAACAAGAATTTTAAGTAATATTTATTCGGACGACTGTAATTAACCTCCAAGGGCTCGTACTAAACACGGCGAAATACATTTGACGCCCCAATTCCTGGTGGCTTTCGTATTCGCGGGGACGAACGATGCGGTCATAGATGCTTATATAGAAATACCTAATAATTTAATATCATAATATTTGCTTACCTGGGTAGGGACTTCTCAAAGCTGTAGTAACTAGGGATAGGTACTTTGGCAGAGGGGCAAACTTGAATTTCTTATGCTTTGGCATTTTGATAACTTGTATAACAGCCAAGAGACAACTGACAGAATCTGAACCTTTTCTCTGTATGCTGACATGAGGCCACATGAACAACCACTGCCCAGGTCTAATTACAGTAATCAAACACGTTTATAATAATAAAACAAACATATCTAGGGCCGTTTCAGTCTTTTTGGTTGTTTCGGTAAATAGTGGGACCCCTAGGTAATAGGTAGGGTAAATGAGCGAGCGGCGACATAGTGGCCACCTTCCCGAAAAAGTACTTGAATTCGCTGCCATGAGCATCGGGCAAGAGTTGTGGCCCATCCTGGCAGCACACCAAGACTTTCCTCTTGAAGTAAGTATTTTCACCTAAATTACAAAATAGTAATGGCATAATTCAAGCACTTTTTCGGGAAGTGGCCGTGTTCTGAGAGAGTTGCCTGACATGTCGCCGTTTGGTCATTTACCTTACTATTTAACACTGACAAACTTCCTGGTCCAGTGTTGCAGGTGACTAGGACTAGGCTGTACTAAGCTTATTAATTCAGTACAGAAAGCTATTAAATTAGGGGTACTGAACTATCATTGGTTGGTCTTTCAAATTCCCTAGTGTAAAACTGAAGACTACTGGTGTGACCTAGTTCTCGCCAGCCGGCGACTGTAAGACATGTATTTACAGCCTTTTGCTCTTGCTTTTATTTTTTATGTTTTTTTATGGTAATTATGTACAGTCTTGTGTTAATGTTTTTTATGTCCAACCCCAAGGGGCTGGTACTAAACTGGTTGTTACCAAATCAGAGGGGTGCGGTAGTAATCTTCTGTTTTACCATCATCCTTCATTTAGCCTAATCTAAGTATAAAAGATGTTTCTCTTACACAGTATATATTGGTATGCACAGCAAATCAAATATATTGCTATATTTTCATATGTTTTCACCCCATAGTTCGAGGTAGGCCAGGGCAGGGCATACACATGTCGGTGCTTTTTGTAGATGTTTCTGAATGCCAAAGAACTGTTACCTATTCTTATAAGAAAGAGACTATAGCAGTAAGAAAAAAAAGGTGCAATTACTTTCTATGAAGCACTGGAGAGAGTAGATAACAGTCTCGGTCCAAATTTCAGTTCATAGGGTAAACGACCAGGCTGCGACATAGCGGCCACCTCTCTCGTAACGTGGTCACTTCCCGAAAAAGGAGTGTAGAGGTCTCGGTGTGCTGCCTGTATAGGCAACAACTCTCGACTGATGCTTATGGCAGCGAATTCAAGTACTCTTTCGGGAAGGTGGCCACGTTCTGTTAGATGTGGCTGTTAGGTTGCAGCCTGGTTGTTTACCCTATACAAATATATAGTGAAGAGGGAAGAATCAAGTTCTTGTACAGCAAAAAAAAATTTCAATGTGAGAGAGTCTCATAAGAGACTGTGATCAGAATCAGCCCTTGAATCCCAATTAACACTAGATATGTCAAGACAACAAAACAGTAAAGCTAAATCCACAGACTGTCATAATTTTAGACACCTTCCCAGAATGTTGGTGCACCCGTGGCAGTTGGTGCATCTGCCTATGTGGAGCTTAACCGCAGTTGTTGGTACAATGTGTTTTACTCTGTAAAATTTATTCAGAATCTTATTATATGTTTAATTTGATTCTTTTATAGCGTCACTGACCTTGGTATTTGTGGTTTCAAAAGCAAACCTTTATGGGGTCACTGGCCATTGTAGTTGTGATGTTGGATAACTTACAATCAGTCAGTCAATCTTTATCCAAGATAAACATATTTGTGTTATTCAGAACATTTGCAGCATGTTATATTTTATAATGTACGCATCGGATTTGATGCCCTTCCTCTTATACAGAAAAAGAAATGCAGAAGTACAATTAAAGTAGAGTAAATCAAATAAATAAACAAGTGAAATTTATTCTTTGTACAGTACTAGGTTATTAGTCATTGTTTTTTCTAATTGCCTCACAGGTCTTGTCCATCAAATATTTGAGTAATTTTCATGCGTGTTTATTCAAGGGTGGGGTCTTGTAAATTCTAAATGAATTTGTTTTGAACTACTTCAGCTTATGTGTGTAATACAGTATTTTGATGTTTTATTTTTTTTTTATAAGACAAATAACTTTTTGGGTTTTTATTCAGGGGTACTGTACAATAATGAGAGCATTCATGTTCACTAGTATATGATGATGTTACATCTTCAAATGTCAGATTAAAGATACAGTAGTTCATATTTTCATTCAATAGGGCTTTGTAGAATTGATACTGTTTGTTGTGTAATGAACCTGTTGTGATACCAGATACCATATTAAATATTATTATTCTTTTCATTCAGTGAGATTTTTGAAATCAGCTGACAGCCATGGGTCCAAAATTAGATGACTTTGAAGTGTTGTCAACTATTGGAAGTGGCTCCCATGGCACTGTCAGGAAGGTCCGTCGTCGACAGGATGGACAAATATTAGTATGGAAGGAGCTGAATTATGGCTCCATGAGTGAATCCGAAAAGCAGGTGAGGTATTAAAAGTATGAAATTATATTTTTTTTTAGTTTGTATTTGCCATGTCGGTATTAGCATTCATAATGTTTGAAAAAGGTATGGTACCATATTTAACTTTTAAGGTGTGACTTTCACTACAAAGACAGTACCTAATTGTTACTACAGGAATGCAAACCATTGCCTTTTATGCAGTAGTACTCCTCAGCATGAGCTGGAATTGGTTTTTGAAACTTCGTCATAAGGTAGTTAACTTGCTAGGCAGGTGAATGGGGAGAACTCTCCACTCACAGCCAACACCGAGCACTTCTCTTTGGCTGGTGTTGAATATGAACACTTTGCTGTTGATACTCTTCCATTATTTCATATGTGTATTTTCTAAGTGAAGGCACTCAAGAAAAATGAAAAAAAGGTGTGAAGGACAAAGGTGAGTGTTTGGTTTCCTTATGTCCTCCATGCTTATGGATTCCCTCCTATGTATAGTCATGTTGTTAATGAACGACAACACGACAGTACTGGCATACATCAAGAAACTAGAAGGTATAATTTTTCTTTACCTCTGACAGCTGTTAAAGCACATGTGTGGGTAGGTGGTTCGATTCGCAGTCGATCTGTCAGCCAGGTACTCTCTAGCTTAGGGAATATTGTGGCAAACCAGCTCAACAACCAGGGCAAGTTTGTGTGGACAAACTGGTCCCTACTATCTTGCTTAGGGAAAGCTTTTTGAACTTTGATGAGTTTTATTGAACAAACTGCTTTATTGGAAGCTCGTTTTTGTCTCTTCTGTTCCCAACCCCAGGCTGCTGTAGAAAACATTTTCCAGCATCCCATGGGAGATTTGGATATCTTCACCTTCTTCTGATATGTGAACGATCAATCAAGTGTTATTACTCTGGGTCTCAGGTGCCTTTGGTAGATCCTCATTGATACTATGCCAAGTGTTATTTGATCCACTATATCTTCTGGTCAAGGCATCCAGAAAATCCCTTTCAGAGTACTCTTATCTGTTAGCTACACATTTGTTCCGACACGGCATACAAACCTCGTCCTTTTACAATAGAAGGTACTAGCGGCAGCTGGATAGGTCGTAAGCTTTCGAACAAGGGGTTCGGTAGTTAACTGCTTGTCCGACAGCGCGCGCGCGCGACTGGTAGGTAAACCAACCACTTTTGCTTTCGGCCTGCTGGCGTGTGGACGTGTATCATCGCTCTCTGCCCGCTTCATCGTCGTTGCTTTCGCATGATTGTGTTTTTCTTTTTCTATTTATCTAGTGAAACTGAATTGTAAGTACAATCATTTCATATTTATTTCCATTGAATTCAATTGTGAATTAAAGGATCTTGGTTTCACCACGCCCTCCCCGATTACCCGAGTGCCGGAGACTGAAGGGCGTAAGTGCGGGAATTCATTTTCCCAGAAATGATCCTCGTATTGTGTATGCTCGGTGCCGAGGGCGGGAGAGCGCTCGCTCCGAGCGTTAATATTTTCGGTTGGAACATGTGTAGAAGAAAATCGTTAAGTAAAAAGTGCTCTTTTATTTATATTTTTTTTGCCTTGGTATGGTAGTTGCCGAGCGAATGCGCTCGGCACGGAAAACTTATTCTGTATGGAAGTGGAATCGCAAGTACAGTATTCTTTTTCATTTTCATATATTTATTTGATTGTAGCAATACTCATTTTGGATCAGTTTCCGAGCTTACCCGGAAATTGATCCTTACCCACCCTTTTTATTTGAATGAAGTGAAATCGCAAGTGCAGTTCTTTTTCATTTTCATATTTTTTTGAGATTGCATTGTTTACGGGGATCAATGTTTCCGCTATTTCCCGGGAATTGATCCTTCCCCTTTTTATTTGTATGAAGTGAAATCGCAAGCGCAGTATTCTTTTTTTTTTTCATATATATTTTGATTGCATCAATTCATTATGGATCAAGGTTTCCATAAACCTTGATCCATAAAGGTAAGGAATGGATCCTTTTGCCCTTGCGCTCGTACCGAGGCGCAATGCGCTCGATCCGAGCCCTTATTCATTGTGAAGTGAATCGTAATGCAAGATTCTTTTTCATTTTATTCCATTTTATTATTGATTGCATCAATATTTATTTGGTTCAAGTTCCGCTCAGTCAGGGAATTGATCCTTATGCCCTTGCATTCGGGGCCGATGGCACGATTGCTCTCGGGCTCTTATATTATTGTTGGGTACATGGGTGCTGTGCGGGGGTGGCGGGGGGGGAACGAGAACCCCCCCCCCCCCCCCGCTCAGCTCCCACAGATGGCCCTTCCCCCTTGGGGGGGGGGGGGGGGGGGGGGGTGGGGGGGGGGGGGGGGGGGAGGTTATCGGCGTTCTTCTCCTCGCCCGATCCGTCGAGCGCGGGGGAGGGCGCTCGGTGCCCGATGTACAATTGTATTCGGGGTCTTCCACTCGTTCGCAGAGGGCTCACCCCCCCGCGCGAGGGGACTTCCCCCCCACTAATCGCTATTACTGTTATTTCCGCAGGTGCTACTGCCACGAGGGTGGACCTTGGTGAGGTATGGGCGTCCTTCCATTTGCAGGCGTGCTAGTGTCCAGGGGCTGCGGTTCTATGTCTGGGCCTACTGCGGTCACCCATAGAGTGGTGACCACGCTCCAGGTGACGACGTCCCTCCTCACCTGGTGTACTCGCCTCACGGGGTAACAGGTCCTTGCCTACATCCAGCTGTGAAGTGCCGTGCGCCCGTACCGAGAGGGGGCGTGCCGCCGCCGCTCGTGGTTGCCGCGCTGCCGCGACCACACTTCCGCTGCCCTAGAGCTCGCCCCTGGACCTGCCGCCGGTACCAGGATGTTGCTGGCTGCTGCTCCACTTCCTGTGTTTCCGGTGCTGCCTGCCGTACCTGCCGATTCTGGGCTGACTGTCCATGCAGTTTGCTGCGCTGGCTGTCCCTGCCGTTGCTGCGCTGGCTGTCCCTGCCGTTGCTGCGCTGGCTGTCCCTACCGATGCTGTGCTGGCTGTGCCTGCTGTTCCTGAGATGCCCATACCTGCTGATGTCGTCCCTGTTCGTGGTGGTGGTACTACCCCAGACTTTGGTCTGTCTGTACAGGTGCGTCCGGCCCTGTGGCTTCGGCTACAGCAGCCCCGGCTCCGCCCTGGATAGCAGATCTTACGTCTGTCCTGAGGAAGCTGACGAAGAAGAGGAGGAAGGTGTCGTCGTCGTCGTCTTCATCTTCTTCATCGTCGTTGGCTGCCGCCTCTTCCCCTTCGACTTCTAAGGCTTCACAGCCGAGGAAGAAGAAGGTTGCCTCCTCCCTCCTAAGAAGTTCTCCCTCGGGAGCTTCTAGGGACCCGTCTCACCTCGGTGGGTACGGGAGGGTTCCTTCCGCTGGTCCTCCTGCTCCCTTCGGGAGCGGGGCCCGTCTCTTCTTCCGCAAGGAAGAAGACTACGGGACCAGAGGGTACCGGCTAACACCGGTACTTCTCGCCTGGTGTCAGTGGTTCTGCCACTGCATCAGGGTCCGTCTCGCCTCTCGTTCGCGGGAGGTACCAAGTGTACGGTCGCCTACCAGCGACCGTGCAGCCAGGAACCAGACCTCTGAGTCCGCTCAGCGTCAGGTTCACGGCACGGGGCGGAAGACTGGTGACAACCGCTCATGCGACTCTCACCAGACCAGCTCTCACTCTCGCGGCGAACAGGCTGGCTACCCAGGGGGGACGTGACGGTCCACGGGACCGACCACGGGGCTGAGGCTGGGAAGAGGTACCTTTTCCCGTTTCGCCGGTGCCAGCCACGGCTGGAACCAGCGACGTGACGTGCCGTGAGGACAAAAAGCGCCCGGTCTCACTTGTGACAGTGGAGCCTGCAGGTCGCCTGACCGTCGCTCTCACAGAAAGCGACCGGGTACGGCACCAGCACCAGCTCCTTCTGACACTCGAGATTGGGGCCGCTGTGCTCAGTCCAGGCCGTTCTCCACAGCGAGACGGTTCGACCAGGCCTGCAGCTCGATCGCCACCGCGGGTTGACGATCGCCTGCAGCCCTCCAAGCCTGCTGGTTCTGCCAGCGAGCAACGAGGGAGCGTCAGGTCTGCCTCTCCCGTACCTTCAACCTCCTCGGGTTACACCGGGTGGAGCGAGGTATTGAGGAGTGATCGTGAGGGGTGCGCCCCTCATGATCCCACCACGACGCCCTACGTGCCAGGCACGGTTCTTGGACCGGCCAGGACGTATGCGCAAGTGGATGGGGAAGACCGAGAGGGCTGTCGCTGTTCCCCCTTCTTGAGGAGGAAGGTTCTCGGAATATGCTCTTGTTCGAAGGGCTTAACGGTCCCACTCTGCAAGATGCTGTGACTTCCGAGATCCAGAGGAACTTTGCCGAGGTTATGGCGCTGATTCGTCAGCACAATGACCTCGGGGAAGGATCGCCGCTCCCACCAGCAGAGCCACGCCTCGGCTCGAGTCGTTTTGGGGCCCGAGAGGGAACCCAAATCGACGGTGGGTCTGCCGCGATCGGAGCTTGCCGACTGTGTTGAACCAGGTAGTCTCTCGTCTCCGGACAAGAAGGCTCTCTCAGTTCTGGCCGGTCGAACAAGCTACTTCACCTCCTCTACTGCGACAGAGGCGTTTCTACGTGTCTTCGGACACCGTATTTGAATACCCCTTCGGTCCTCCTGAGGTTTCGACCTCGACGAGGACTGGAATGAGTCGGGAGCGGTATCGGCTCTCTCCTGTCAGGTGTCGATCAGCCCCACCCAGACGACGTTCACAGTGGCGGCAGACACTTACCTGACAGTTATGATTCGTAACCCTCCTCGGGAAAACGTTTTCTCCTGACGATACGTTTTCCCAGGCTCTGAGAGGCCATCGCCGTAAGGCGATGGCTGCTCCTTTTCTTCTCCAACTGCTAGTTCCGCTGGGAAGGCGAGCCAGTATCCAATTCCTCCCCCCATTCCCTCTCTCCTTACGGCTACGAGGGAAAGGGGAGGGATCCTACAGAGATTTCTCTGTAAGATCCCACGTTAGGGACTGCGCTACCGGGGGACCTTCGGGTCCTACCTGACGTAAGCCCCGGTCATTGAGGAGGGATCCTGCCCCTTTCTCGATTTCTACGGGAATCGAGGACCACCAGCCGATATCGTTTGACGAATTCGGTGGGGGGTTTCGCAGAGTGCTTAGAATTCTACGGAATTTTATAGCGCACTCAGTAGTGTTCGAGTTTTTACGATCTCCAAACACTTAGGACGAGACCACGGTCCAAAGTGAGCGAGAATCCCCGATAATTGTTACACGATAATCGGGAACCTCGCTTATGCTCGAATTCCTGTAATTTCTAGCATTTGGAAGAAGACTGCTGCTGAAAGAAGAGTATCTCACAGTAGGCGCTTAACCTGGAATAGAGAAGAACGGACTGGGAACTTCCAGTTTGGCTTGAACTATCGTCTTCGGTATTCTGTTCACCATTGAAGCTTTCCTTTGGGAAAGACTTCTCCTTCACTCTCTTGACTAGAGAACGAAGGCGGTCGATCTCCAATCCTTATTCTCATTCCTCGAGGGGAAAAGATTTTAGGATGGAGGTCGTGGTACAGAACCTACAAATATAACTACGTATATTACCCTCGCGCGACATGATTCTTTTAACAGTTGAATTGTCCGTGGGGTAGGCGCATACCGTAGTTAACTCTACGGTTTGTGACCGAGACGAATTGTATCTAATTGAACTGCAACTCGGGGTTGCCTGCAACCTCCCAGCAGTTATCAGTTTCGATTTTAGATACTTGGTATTGTCATGACAACACCAAATCAGCTTTTGTATTTACCGAAATCCGTTTCGGTTAAATATAATTGCTCGAGCGTATTCTTTATGCTCGATGGTTCTAGCCGAACGCATTCCTTTGTGGAATAATGGATTACCTGGCAACTCAGGATGACGAGTCACCGAGATCTACTGCGTATTGAACTGCCTGATAGCGGCTCAGTATCAGCTAGGTCTCGGAGATGCACGGTCGGTTACGTCTCTCTCTCCCCTGGTTGGATTGACTACCGAACCAGTATCTCTGCCCAACAATCATGGACTTAGGTCTCTGATTAACGGGGATTCTCGCAATAATGAAGGACCATCTACTGCTGTGACGCTCGATTTCATCGCCTTCGACATTGCGAGAATTTTCAACAGAGATATCTCTTGGACTCTTTCATCTTTCTGTTTACCGCACGGTAACAGAAGTCTGTACTAGTCAACCGCTGCATCGCACTGCGATAATGCGAATGATTTTTGCAGACATCTGAGTTTGTCTTCAAAATATCTCGTATTCGTAGGTGTGCAATTTCATTGCTCGCCCCGAATTAACAGATATGTCAGAAGACATCGCCTACTCTCCGACCTGACAGCTCCTACGTTCCAATGTTCAGCCCATGAGAAGCAGTTCTTCAGGCAGTGATTCCCTGTCTTCATTACTGGAAAGCGCTCCGCTTTTATTGGCAACTACGATCCTCACCGGACAGCAATGAATAGCGGTTAAGCGTTCTCAGTCTTTGTAGCACAGGTTTCAGAATCTTGAGAATCCTTCTCTCGGTTCAGCTGTGAAGACGTAGGTTGCATTTTCTGTACACCTTCGTCTTCAACGTCACATAGTGTTGTTTCTCCTTACCCGAGAATCAACTATACTATGAGATATCTTGCCATCAGGGACCTCGGTCCCTCTAGAAGGCAATTGACTTTCGCCTGTTGGGCACATGCCTTAAGAGAGTCATCACCTTGCTTCTGGCATCGGTGACGAACAAATTATTTGTTTAGTCTCTTGGCATAACCCTTTTAAGGGCGAAGTAACGTGACTTGCTCGGGTGCTTGGACAACTTGCCTCCTACCGAACGCAGTCAGTAGGCAGCTGTCAGAGCGCCCAAGTCTGTTACGAACTTCGCTGTGGACTTAGTTCGGTTGTTCCATAACAATCTTTTCTTCGTCCTAACGGCTTGTCACAGTACCCATACCATCGACACCCACCATTGAGTGTCGGTGTCCTATCCACTACGAGAACAACAACTTCGCTGCAGACGGGATGAACCAGTATGGGTACAGGACATCACCGAAGTCGAGAAGAGGGATAGGTCATACGACCATTCCCTTCTTTTCCTCTGAGGTAATTGCATGACTTTTCCTGCGAAGTCAAGCATCCAGGGGATGGGGATTCGTGACGCTTCGATTTCGTACCGAATTCGTAGCGAAGACTCTGAACCCTTCGGTTCCTGACGATCGGTTAGAGTCCTTCACAATCCCCTCCCTAATGGACTTCACCGCCTTCGATGCGAAGGAGTATGCTGCTTTGTCCTGTGAAAGCGCGACCGCGCTTTCTGAAGAAACTCGACATCCCAGGCTGAGTGTTGAAGACTCTTCGTCAGCACCAAGATGACCTAGAAGTACACTCCCTCGAGTTACACAAGAACTTCTCCGTGGCGCAGGTACTGAAGGCAGGGGTCTGGTACAACCAGACCACTGGCACCTCCTTCTACCTTTTGGATATTGCCCACAGGTCCTTGGATCGTTTTCCTTAGGACCCGTGGTGGCTGCTCAACACGTTGTCTAGCTACCCAGACCCTAGCAGGTTCTGAACAGCATCGAGTCCTGGTGTGACTGTAAGAATAGATAAGTGAATGAGAGAGTGACTGGCTTCTCTTCCTATCTTTTTCTACCCCTCTACCTGTGGGTAGAGGGATACGGTCATCACCTTGCTGGATAAGGACGAGATGCCGGTGAGCTACTCGACAGAGCCCCCATCCTTATCCCTTTCACTAGGGATGGGAGCGAATATCCACCACTTCCTCCTACAAGGGGGGGTGGGGGAAGTGGATGCAACAAGAGACAAACCATAACGTTATGTTGCCTCTTGCAAATAGGAACTTGTTCTTGTTTGCTGGTACGAAGAGATACGCTTGCCTCTCTCTTAGTACTTGGTCCAGAGGTCTGACCATTGATCCTGCGGTGCACACCCCGATCAATCGGACAGAGGCTTGGATCCCTCCCTCGCTCTTACGACCAGGGAGGCATTCCAAGGTTGGGCGAACACCAGTCTGTTCACAAAAGACTCAGATTCCTCCCACCAAGAAGTGAGTCTTCCTATTGTAAAAGGACCGAAGGTTTGTATGCCGTGTCGGAACAAATGACAATTTGTCCAAAATTGCATTTTTCCTAACTATACAAACCTGAGTCCTTTTACACATAGCCCCACCTCATGCCACCCCTCACTCTGCAGTTTTTGCTTGGGCCAAAAGCAAAAGTGATTGGTTTACCTACCAGTCGCGCGCGCGCGCCTGTCGGACAAGCAGTTAACTACCGAACCCCTTGTTCGAAAGCTTACGACCTATCCAGCTGCCGCTAGTACCTTCCTATTGTAAAGGACCTCAGGTTTGTATAGTTAGGAAAAATGCAATTTTGGACAAATTGTCATTTTAATTAACTTCAACTACCATGTACCAGGGAATAGACCATCTTAGAGACATACCTCTCTCTTTGTTTAGAGTAATTTTGCAGCACATTGCTGACTTACTCATCCACCTTTGTTGAGACAAGCTCCTCAGTCTCTTTGGTGAAACCTGTTGCTTTTTCTGCTGGCCTTAGTCTTGTTAACCTTTAGATGAGTTGCATGGCCAAAATATTATTTGACTTTCGGTGGGCTTAGGATTCCTCCTCTTATTCATGAATTTTTGACAAACTCAGAATCCATCACTTTCTTACGGGATACTTGAGGATCTCTTGGTGCCCAGATAAGGAGTGATGAAGCAGACATACAGTTCATCCAAGCAGGAAGATGATTTTCCAGTCTGGGTGAGAGGGCGTGAAGCCAGGGGCACAGATTCGTCTCTAGCTGTCTGGAGAACTTTTAGTTCACAGATAATGAGGATAGGTACCACACTACCTTTACTTCATTTTATCTCAGTATGTCAGTATGTCACCCACACAATTCTTTGGACCCTCCTCCATAGGACCTGTGGTGACTGCCCAGCAAGTTGTGTAGTCTCCAAGCTCCTCTTGGACAGAAAAACATCAAGTTTCACTTTTTCACTTACTGATGATTTATGTAGATGTCATGCAAAGTAAAGTTCTTTGCATTTTAACCTTTAGCATGCAAACGTCAAAAGAAACAAAAAAATATTGCACAAACCAGCAGCCAAGATAATTATCATTTTTGGTAAAGTGTTCCTGAAATTTTTTTTGTACACATGTGTAACTTGTATGTTTGTTTTGCATAGTTTAAAATTTTTTTCTATAGTTAAATCATTTATCTTTGAGAGAGAGAGAGAGAGAGAGAGAGAGAGAGAGAGAGAGAGAGAGAGAGAGAGAGAGAGAGAGAAAAGTGCCCCCTTATTTTAATGATGCTTGTCATTTATTTTATCAAATTTTTTCTTACTGTAAATTTTTGCATTGCAATAACTCTGTAGTAATTTATATTGATGTACAAAAATACAAAGACTTTATTGCAAATAATTTTTAGTAAATTCTTTTGGAGGAAGGCGTAGTTTTCTCCTATTTTGCAATTTTTTTTCTGATTACACAACTACATAAAGTTGTTGTGGAGACTTTTTTTATGCCACACTATAGAGCAGTTGTTTAGCTGCAAAATGAAACAAAGTTGAGCAATCTACAAGAAAATTGTTGGAGTTGTGCACCTTTGAATAAAAAAATTATAAACATTTTTATGCCTACGGCTGGAGTCGCATTTTGGTGCAGAAAATCGCCAATTTTCAGCGCTAAACAAGCCTTGTAAAACTAGATTGCCGATAACTGGGGACTGCCTGCAGTATTTTACATATTTAGCTGCATTTTAGAAACATTAGCTATGTTTAGTTTAATGAACTTGTGTTAATTTCAGGTCCTTGTAAATTTTTAAATATTAAATTCTAAGATTGTACTGAAGTTGTTTTGTCTTGCAGGGTCTCGTGACAGAGGTAAATTTGTTACGTGAATTAAGACATCCAAATGTTGTGAAATTTCTTCATCATATTGTTGAAAGAAAAAACACCACATTATATATCTTGATGGAGTATTGCCCTGGAGGTGATCTTAAACGCCTTATCACCAAATGTCGACAAACTTCAACTTTTCTTGAAGAAGGTTTCATTTGGAGAGTTCTTAAACAGTAAAAGATTCTTTTTTTTTTTTTTTTTTTGATCCCTTTGTCTTTTATATGGATATGTCTTAAACAAAACCTGATTTGGTCAAGGAAGCTAGGTGACAAAGTAGTTAACTAACAAGAAGGTGAGTACAGGCAGTCCCCGGGTTACAACGGTCTCGGCTTACGACGTTCCGAGGTTACGGCGCAGCTTGTCAATAGACATTATTTCCAGGGTTACGACGCAATGTTCTAGGGTTACGACGCATGTTCCAGGGTTACGGCGCCTACAACGCTCATCTGGGAGATGAAATATGACACCAAAAATGCAAAATAATCAATTTTTGAAGTTTTTTTTTATGAAAAATGTCATAAGAAGCAGTTTACATAGTTTTCAATGCACCCAAAGCATTAAAAGTAAGGTTTTCTTACGATTTTTGACGATGTTCCGGCTTACAACGATTTTCAGCTTACGACGCGTCTAAAGAACGGAACCCCCGTCGTAACCCGGGGACCGCCTGTACTAAAGGCATGGGGAACCCAGCAATTTGCTGGTCAACTGTTCCAGAGTTCTGTTCACAGCTTTGGCTTGTAATTTGATTTTAGTTGCGACTGCGGTAAGAATGATGGTAGTACCTGACTTTGCTCTTGTTTGAAAAACAGAACAGTATCGGTGTTCTGGTGTGAACTTTTATGTGTCAGGTTTGTGTCAGTGTTGATTGTTGAACCTTATTCTACTCTTGTCAGCTGCATCGATTGACTGTCTTGGTTGGCTGCTTAGTGGAAGAATTACAGGTCCAAGGGAAAGGAAGGCATGTTGGTGTTTTTTAAGGTGAATAAACCACTGTTTCATATAAACCTAACAAGTAATTACATAATTAATACTTTCCACTTGTGGGGCAGCTTAAATTTGAAATTCACAGTAGTGCCAGATTGTTTAGTGTGGGTGACTAGCCCGCCCACTAACAGGAATACTAGGAATGACATAGCAGACAACCTCATTCTCTTTCTGCTGCACTCGGTGTTAACATCGAGTGTATGCAGCAGTGTTGTTTATTATTCGCCAATTGATTAGCCGGATTTCAGTGAAATGTCACTGATTTCGAGTAGTCTTCAGGCTTACAACTTTCAGGATCAGTATTTGATTGCTTTGTTATTAAGATCTGCTTTGTTATTAAGATTCTGCTTTGTTATCAAGATCTGCTTTGTTATTAAGATCTCATTCATGTTTATCATATTTTGCTACAGTAGCAAATTTGCAATAAATTGATCAACTCACCTTTACCGAGTAGCATAATAAGGTGCCATTTGCATTCGGTAACAGTGCGATTTATCCTGAAAATAACCATTTTTCAAATTCTATCTCCTCCCTTGATACTTAATAGTAAGACCTAGGATTACTACCAATATAGACCTGATGTAGACCTCCAATCAAATGTAGAGTTTTTTTTCTAAAAGTCATTATTTTGCTAGATAAGAATTTTTTCATTATGGTAAAAATGTAAACCCTATAAATTGGGAAAAAAATATAAGAAAAAAAATTAAACAAAAACTGGAAAAAAGGGGCTATATTTGATTGTTCTATAATGTCTTTCTAAGTTATATACCAAATTTCAGTGCTATAGCTTTAAAACTAAGGGAGGAGATAGAATTTGAAGGTCAATAAGTATAGTTTTGAGATACGGGCGTTCAAAGTTTTTCTTTGTATTTTTACAAAGACAGTGTTAATAAATCATGATTATTATGAATTTTGTATTCCATTTTAGGTATCAATAAACCAAAACTATGTTATTTATCATAATTTAATCATAAATGAAGATCCCTTTGCTCAAAGTTCGTAGCCTGGGGCACTGCATCAGGAAAGACAGGGAGTTCCTTCTTACGCAACACTCCCCCTCTTTCCTTCACTAACTCTGCTAATATTGCTGATATTAGGATCTTCTGAACCCTTATTAGAGCGAATTTTCTTCTTCTGAATGTTGGCGAGATGTTTTGCTTGTCTTTTCCTCTTTGGCGTGATGAAAACCTTGCCGAAACAAAGAAAAACAGGTGTAAAAGAAAGCAAATGTCAGAGGTGAAACTCGAACGTGTACTCTCCTTCATGTTTCTGCTCGCACTGAAGGGTGTAAAGCTGTCTTCCTGTCTTGTGACTCATGGAATCTCCACAGATGCCATTGCTCACAATTTGTTTGATAATAATTATCAAAATTTACAATAACAGAAGAAATACTGCATTTTCTTGTACAGATCAATGCTTTTGGCATATTGAGTTACTTTTACTAATTACCCTGTAACTATGAAAGTAAGAGGAATTTTGATGAAATATTTCGTATACGCATTCTCCATCGCCCATTGAAGCTCCATGAATTTTTTCATGATTTTGCATTTTTCACCTTATATTGGCTGGCCGGCGCCCTTAAGCTACCACACAAGTGGAAAGTATTAGCTATGTAATTACTTGGTAAGTATATATATGAATTTTGATTTAATATAAAAAAAATTTTCTCGTTTAGGCCTTCAACAAACATCCAAAATAATCATCTCTGCTTTTGTCAATTTAATAATGTCAGTCTGTTCTCTCCTAATTTAATCTACGAGGGAATGTGCAGACCAGATAGTGACAGACCTAGATACTCGCAGTGCAGGACTGTGGACAGTGCAATGGCAGTGCCTGCTGCTTTCATTGACTCATCTGCTGTTCCTTCCTCTCCTCTTTAAACATAGCAGCTGCTTTAAAACATCTTGTCAAGGTGAATGGGTTAAAGTATTCTGGGTTTCTCTTGGGCTATGGCCAAGAGCTTGACACCTCAGGGCCAGTGGCCAACCCTTGGGGGAATTGGTGGAAGTGGGGTTGCCTGAGCAGAGACTTTTAATGGGAGTAACTTTGGATAATCCAATAATAGGATGTGTTAAGTGAAGAGATCACTCGGGAATGAAGAACTGTGGGAGTTGTATGCTGATGATATGGTGATTACTGCCAAAAATGAGGAAGACCTACAGAGAAGGGTTGGAGGGTGGCAGGAGTCTTTAGAGGGTTGGCTTAAAGGTGAATGTGAATAAAACAGGTTATAGTGAGCAGTAGAGAAGAGAAAGGCAGAATAGTAGTGGAAGAAAGAAGAGGTTTGATTATAAAACAGGCTGAAAACTTTAAATGCTTAGGCTCTACTTTAAGCCAAGAGGGAGGGTTTGAGTGTGAAGTTGACAGTAGGATAAAATCGGCATAGGGAAAGTGGTGAAATGTAGCTGGAGTAGTGTGTGATAAGAAAATGCCTATCAAGCTAAAAGTCTTATCACTTTTGCACAGTGGTAAGACCAGTGTTAATGTATGGATCGGAAACATGGGCTCCAAGATGAAAAGAGGAAGTAAAGTTTGAGAGGAAAGAGATGCGAATGTTGAGGTGGATTATGGGAATATTGCTGCTTGAGAGATTGGAAAATGATGAAATAAGAAGAGAAGAACAGGCATAGTAAAGATTTTAGAAGTGATGAGAGTGTCATGATTGAGATGGTATGGGCATGTGGTAGGGATGGATGATGAAGAGGGAGTGAAGAGGGCTTGGGAAGAACCTGTTAAAGGAAGCAGATTGAGAGGGAGACAGAATTAGGTGGCAGGATAAAGTGAAGGAAGATATGGAGAGAAGAGGTTTGGTGGAGGATGATACCTTTGATAGTAGGCAGTAGAGAAGGCGCATCAGGCAACCAACCCCTTAATGTAGGGATACCGGTGGGAAAGAAAAAGACTTTACTTTCTAGCAAAGAATGAGAGTCCCTTCCATCCTTGGCCTTCTTCCCTAGTTACTAAAAATCTCATAGAGATTTTAGGGCCAGAGAAAGAAGAGACTTCTATGTCCAATTAGGTCATTAAGGTATCTTCACAGGACAAAGAAGATCTGGAGGACTTCGAACAACCTGTGGTGTTCTGTAAGAAGTCCAGTTCGTCCCCTTTCCAAAAAATGCCATTTCATTTTTTGTGAGTGAGCTAATTTTAGAAGCTCACTCTCAGAGATTGGAGAGGACTCTTACCTTATTAAAGGTAAAACCTTATGAAGTCAAGGCTATAGCTACTTTCCTAGCCTTCTAACAATTTATCCGTCGTCAGTTTTGCAGTCTACGTTCTGGAGATGCAATTGTAACACTTTATGACCTTTATCCCCTGGCTGGCATGGTGTTAGTGGGGGAGCATAGGGGGACTTACAATTCCTCTGCTATCCGGCTTGTCTTGAATCAAGGTTTGTGTTTATGGGAAGCCTGGGGATACTTTGTACCCAGAGTACCCACCAGTTCTGTAATTGTTTTTTAATGATTGGGTAGTGGTGTTTTTTATCCTATGGTGTAGGTGTTAGTGTTCATTTGTTTTTCTGGTATATGCCCAGGGCAAGGGCAAAATTGTAAACTTTAGTACACGGTTTTGTTTACTTCCCTGTGCTGCAAAGTTCCCCCACTAATGTAGGGGTGACCCTTGACTCCACTGCAAGATGAGAGAAGGGCTGATCAGAGGTAGTAACAACCTGCAGGAGCTCTCTCAACATGTAAGGAAACAAACAAGCATTTATTTAATGCTGGCAACCCTCTATTCCAAAATCATTACTGACATAATAATTTGGAGTAGATTATGTCCTTGCTTTTCCACCTCCCATCATTGTGGAGTCAGCTATGTAATTACATAGTAAGTTTCTTATATAAAAATGACATTTTTATGATAAATTAGGTTTTATATAGTAATTACATGATTGGAGCCCGGCCTCCTCCCCTCGCATAGATATTAGAGCATGAAATGAATTGAGCTCTTTGCTAATTTGCTTCCCTAAGTCCTGGATATTGGGCAGGACCTGTCCACCTACATACAAACGAAAGATGCGCCAAAGCATGAATTTTGAATCTAGCTGCTGTAGGTTAGGGAACCATAGCTATGTAATTACTTGGTAAGTATGTATGTATATATATCTATATATATATATATATATATACAGGCGGTCCCCGGGTTTACGACGGGTCCCGGCTTACGACGTTCCGAGGTTACAACGCTTTTTCTTAAATATTCATTGAAAAATCCGCCTGGGTTACAACGCTTGTTCCGAGGTTACGACGCTGACGCGTCCGACGCTCCGAGTTAACGACGCTTTTTAAAAAAAACGCCCATACTATGATAAGAATCCTTTATAGTTTAGCACAGTATAATTAATAAAAATTAAGTTTTTGGTTAGATTACAACAAAAATTTTGAGGTTATGATGATTTTCGACACTTTTTTGTCGTATTTTTTAAATTTTTTTTAGTGACGCCTCATATGCGGAACTAGTTTCCGAAGCGAATAAATATACACTAGCGTTGGGATGCGCAGTTTATAACAGTCCAAAAGCGCAAATAATGAATAAATCATTGCTTGTTTCCAGTATACATAATTAACAAAACTAATTAGAATACAACGCAAATTCCAAGGTTACGATGGATTTTTATGCCTTTTAACGATACCTCACGCAGAACTAGTTTCTGAGTAGAGGGCGCATATTAATTTTAACGCTATTAAACTGTTGGTAACCATAGTCAAGGATAGAAACGCATTCTCAAACAGTATTACATATCCTTTAATACAAAACAGCAAAATATCATTGAAACATTATTTCACTTAAAGAATCCATTTATACTCTACTTAGACTTGGGTATAAAAACCATAGTTTCTCTCTCTCTCTCTCTCTTTGTATTTTCCGACGAAAATAATCACTAATTAGTGTATTTTGATGTTTATTTTCATGACTAAATACATTTTTATAATACAAAAATGATTTGCTAATTTTCAAATATTAATTTTTATTAATACTGTATTAAAGTAAGTATTAAGTAAGTTTAATAAGTTGAAATGATATTACATAATGAAAATAATAATTCTCTCTCTCTCTCTCTCTCTCTCTCTCTCTCTCTCTCTCTCTCTCTCTCTCTCTCTCTTGCCACAAAGATAATAATGTGTCATAGTGGTAGCTCCCTCCCTCTCTTTCGCTGTAAGCGTTATAAGTATTTTTTGAGAGAACAGAGAGAGATAAACACTCTCTCTCTCTCTCTCTCCATCTTTTACCGAGATGAAAGAATTTTTATGGTACTAGTATGTAAAATGTTTATTGATAATTTCAGTTATTTAATAATAATAATAATAATAATAAACTTTATAAATGACAAAATTCATAATGGTCGTATTTTAAGAGATGAAAATGACCTTTCCATTTCACTTGTAAGGATAATTCCTCTTTCTTACTGAGATGAGAGAATTTTATGGTAGATGCACGTGTTTTATTATATTTTCAAATAATAATAATAATAGAAGTAGTAATAATACGATAACTAATTTCAAAAGAAAATTCTTCCCTTCCTTTTTCTGTAACAATTTCCCTACCTCATAACTACAGTGACATCGGAG
Organism: Macrobrachium nipponense; assembly: GCF_015104395.2. NCBI lineage: Eukaryota > Metazoa > Arthropoda > Malacostraca > Decapoda > Palaemonidae > Macrobrachium > Macrobrachium nipponense. Next base: position 92,782,072 of record NC_087206.1, read on the forward strand.
CTTAACAATGCCATACAATGGTCAACGAATTTAATGGTTTTATGTAATCTCTCTCTCTCTCTCTCTCTCTTGTATTTTAATGAAAATATACAGTAATTTGTGAATACACAGTGTTGCACATGAAAAAAGTAAATTAGTGATAATTTTAGAGATCCGGCCTCAATAAGAAAAATTGCAAATTAGTGAAATTTTGTTTTCCCTGTGGACATGTTTTCAAGAACGTCGTTCCGGCTTACGACGATTTTCAGGTTACGACGCGTCTTAAGAACGGAACCCCCCCCGTGTAACCCGGGGACTGCCTGTATATTATATATATATATATATATATATATATATATATATTATATATATATATATATATATATATATATATATATAATATATATATACGTATATATCTATATATATATATAGATATATATAAAAACTTATTTTATTATAAAAATGTCATATTAATTGGTGTGATCTCTTGACCTAACTGGATACTACAAAAGAATTATTTCTTGGAGATGTAAAACTTCAAATAGGAGTGGCTAAGTTCATAAACACTAACAAGTTACAGGAAGTCATGCCGAATCTGTGGGTTGCATTAAGAATAATGCTTATGACTTATTACTTACTGTGACCACAGAGAGAGAAGCTTTAGTAAACTAAAGCTTATAATGACATACTTACAGTCGTCCATAATGCAAGACAGATTAAATCCTATGGCAATTTGGTCAATAGAACATTATCTTGCAAAGAAGATAGATATAAAAAGTGCTATGAAAAGATTTGCAGATCTAAAGGCTAGAAAAAAATGTCTTGCGTAAGAAATTAATGTTTCCAACATCTGGTCATACTTTGCATTAGGAAAAAATTTGTTACGGCTATGTTTCTTATCATCAGGAACTTGTTATATACTAGCATGCTTCTCAGTTTATTCAGATTTTGTAGATTTAAATGCCCCGTTTTTGTTTGTAATTGTTTTTACGTTATTATTAAATTTTTAATGCTATTTCTTTTGTTTTGTACCATGAATGCAGTATGTCAATTTGTTAGCATTCGTTACCTGTCCCACTGAGACCAATTATAGTTTATTTGTAAGTCATATATAAATATAAGTCATGTATTTTATTGCAAGCTGTCCAAATACCATTAAAAAAAAATGTACTATTATTGTACAGTGTTTATTCACAGGAAAAGTACTGTAGATGAAAATCAGATACCCTAAGGATCCAGAAAACCCTCCATCAGTTTGTTCAGATTCTTTACCGACTTGAATGTTTTTACTTGTTTTTTAACTTGCTATATTATTAATTGCTTTTCTTTCGCACAATGAATACAGTATCATTATTCATTATCTATAACAGTGAGTTTGATTATAGATTTATTTATAAGTCACTATCTGGGGTGTAACTTAAATGCTGAAGTACTACGGTCTCTCTCACTTTACCATCCTCTACTTAGTGTTTGTTGGTAACAATGAGTGAGCATTGCCAGTAATGTAGATACAATCATAACAATCTCTCTCTCCTAGTTATAATAATGAAAGGATTTGAAACCTTGATGTCACGTTGCAACCATTTTCTTTAGCTTTTATATTGTAGATAAACACTTAATTCTACTTTTCCAGTTTTTCTCCTTGTGAAAATTTAAAAAAATTATACTTGTGGGCACTGAAACTCGGCTGGCTCAGGGGCACCAGCAACCCTAGGGCAGGGCCTGGGGAGAGGAGGGTGTGGATGAAGCAGGTGGATAAGTTTATGGGTTTGCTTATGACCAATCACTGGTGCATGAGCCTGCTCGTACCTGGTCACTCTCTCTGTCTTCCCTGGAAAGGAGGACTAACTTTGGGCTATCGACCATCCTGGGTTTGTGGAGACAGTTCGGTACATCCCAGGAATTGTTTGTGACAAGTCTCTTGTCTATCACAAATATGACTGTAGTCCCATGTTCAGCCTGGTCCCATCCTGGAACATGCTCAACCCAGAACTGACCTTGAATGCGAGTGGTCCACTACAACTTCACGCGGGAAAGGCAGTATGCAATCAGCTCCACCTAGATTAGCTGAGGGCCAGCCTGTCCGTTTGTGTCCAGTTTTAGGCATGAAGGTGAAGGTGTCATTTTTGACACCTTTGGATTGGAATTTGGTGCTTGGGGCTCATTCTAGATGTTTGCTATGGTACTTTGAATAGGTGCAGTATCAGTGCTGCATCTCCCTGTTGCAGTCTTTCTCGGTCAAGAGCAGATTCTGTAGGATTTGAGGGACCTCTGTTATGGGTCAAGTTAGAGAGGCATTTTTGAGAGGTCATAGGTTTCATTCATTAACTTGATCACCTCAGGGAAGCACTCAGGGCCCATTTTTGGCACTGCCATTGAATGCATCTTGGTTTTCATCCTTGAGTCATTTCTTGTGGACGATGATCTCCAGATCAGAGAATTCCATCTCATCTACTGCTGTTCCAAGCTTCATATTACACCACAAAAGATGGTGATATCCACCCACTTAGTGCAAAAGGAATATTTTTCTTGGGTGCTGAAGTGGGAGCCCTGGATTTGGGAACCATGGATTTGTTTCCTGTGTCATTGTGGTTAGAAAGGATGGTAATATGTTTCTACTCACTCAAGTGTAAAATGTATTTTCTTTCTTCTTGGCTGTTTTTTTCTGAGGGAGACAGGGCATAGTTTTACCAAAGGTTATACTTATTGGGAAGAAGGACCTTATTTCTTGAGGTGCTACAGCTCATAGTGCTCATCTCATGACAGGTTTTTCCTGAAATTGGTCTCTTTCAAATTAGTTGATGCTGTTACCACCTTGTTCTTATCCATGAGTAAGGCTGCAGTGAAGGTGGAGAAACAAGAGACCTATGTCCAAGACTCCTTTATTCACTGTGCAATCTCCTTGACCTGATTCTCCAGGTGGGTTCTGATCACACATCTCAGGATCCCTGATGTTGCCTCATTTGCCACATGCCGAGTGATTTCCTGATCTGCAGACCCCTCTTGGTTGAGGCACTGAGAGATATTCCCTCATGGCCTACTCTTCTCTATCAACCATGTTCAGAGGTAAAACTTATTGTGCTGGAGATGGCTGGTTACCTTCGCTGTTCCTATGTAAACATGTACCAAGGAAAGTGTGCCATCTTTGACTGGTGTTTTAGAAGGGGCCTCTCTCCAGTTACAATAACTGTTCAGTGCATTGCTGACTTAGTCCATGTATACCTATATTAGGACTTGCTCCTCTGTCTTTGCAGTGAATAGCTGTCTCTCAGCCTCAAGCCAGGTACAGTATGTAGATTGAAGGGTATTGCTTTGTTGGTAGTGTTGTCCATGAGGAGTTTTGAGCTCTTTAATTCTTGTAGGTGGGATGTGACTTATTTTCTGCAGCCTAACCCAGATGATGTTTAATCCCTTGGCAGAAGCATTGGATTGGGAGCTGATGCTAAAGACTGCTTTCCTACCAGCCTTAGCTTTGTAAATGCATTCTGGGAGTTACTTGGCTTTTTTTTTGTCTAGTCTGGTACTTGGAGGGTTGTCCATGAGGAATTTTGAGCTCTTTTGTTCTCGTAGGTGGGATGTTACTTATTTTCTGCAGCCTAACCCAGATGATGTTTAAGCATTTGGCAGAAGCATTGGATTGGGAGCTGATGCTGGAGACTACTTCCTGCTAGCCTTAGCCTTAGCAATGTGTTCTGGGAGTTACATGGCTTCTTTTGTCTAGTCTGGTACATGGAGGGTTGTGGATCTGTCTTATTCTTGTTTTTTCCTGAACTTGTGAGGCAAACTTGGAACATGTTGATTTTGACAAGAGATACGAGAGTTTCTAAATCTATTTCAATCTGCTTCTTCTTGGGCTTTGTTGGCAGTGACCCAGATGAGATGTACTATTTGGGCCAGTTACAAGCCTTAATATACTATCTTAAAAGGACCCAACCTCTTAGGTCAGAGTATTGACGACTTTACATTTGTACTGGCTAGCATAAGGTGTCTATGAATATCCTTTCTCTCTGGCTTTGTGAAATGATCAAATGAGCTCACGACTCCTCAAGAAAGGATAATGGTCATACTGTCTAGGTGAGAGCTCGCAATGTTGGGTGTGGGACAGTCCCTAATCTTTTGTAAGAACTTTTCAGTATTTCAGCTAAGGAGGACAAGGGTCTGGAAATGTCAGACTACTACTTTCATCTCATTCTGTCTGTTGCCCACAAGTACCAAGACCTGTTGTGGCTGCTCAACATGTTGAGTAACCACCCAAGCTCCATTCAGACTGAAAAGTATCTTGCCTGACCTTTACTTGATTGTGAGTAAGTCTGAGGATAAATAAGGCACAGGTTCTTTTAATCTTCCTTCTCCATCCTCGGCTGATCCATTAGTGAGAATAGCTTAACAAAATTTATGCTGTTAAACATTTTAATGCAAAGCTTTCATGTGTTTCAGAATATGAGTGCTGCTTATTTTCTGACCTCCTCATTGCCCAGGATAGATTATATTTGTATTTTTTTGGTGGTCAGTGAAAATGTAATGTTTCTTTCCTGTTGCATTGTAGTTGAAGATAATGTTAGTGTCATTGTTAGAATGGAACACATTAATTTCTTTTGTTGGTTATATTTTACAGTTAATAGTATGTCTTTCAGGCGTGTGAAGTCTTAAACGTATGTCATGTTAGAATGGAACACATTAATTTCTTTTGTTGGTTATATTTTACAGTTAATAGTATTCTTTCAGGTGTGTGAAGTCTTAAAGGTATGTCATTCACGAGATCTTCATGGTGGTAGAATAATTCTGCATCGAGACATCAAGCCAGCTAATGTTTTTCTGGATGCTGAAGGCAATGTAAAACTCGGTGATTTTGGGTTGGCCAGGACTCTGAACTCAGAAGCTAGTTTTGCCACAACTTTTGTTGGGACACCTTACTATATGAGTCCAGTAAGTCCTTTTATCTCATCCTCTCAAATTCTAATAATAGATATTAGAAATTAAACATGGCTACATTGCACATTTACAATTTAATTTGGAATGTGTATTTGTTATGCTGGAATATGCAAAATTCTCTCTCTCTCTCTCCTCTCTCTCTCTCTTCTCTCCTCTCTCTCTCGTCTCGTCTCTCTCTCTCTCTCTCTCTCTCTCTCATCTCTTACTTTTTTAGCTTGAGAGAGAGAGAAAGTATGAAATAGTGCACAGTTTACTGAAATTTTAGTGTTGTGATATGCTTTTACATCTGACAGTATTTTCTGAAATTTAGGGATGTGCTTTAATTTTTATATAAGTAAGCTTCCCAAGTAATTACATTGCTATAAGTTCCATGTATATGGCAGCTCAAATTCAAAATTTCGCTGGTAACACTTCAACTGTTTGTGTAGGTGACTAGGTCTGCCCTCTAGTGGTAGTGTATCAGGAACGACTTTATCAAATGACATTGATCTTTTCCTGCCATTCTCAGAGTAAACACCGAGTAATGGCAGTAGCCTTATTCATTATTTTCCAGTTATATATCTGGATTTCGGTTGAACACAACCACTGGAATGCATTTTAGTAACCTTCACAATCCTTTCAGGATGAATTTTTCTTGTTTGTTGTTATGTTGATTCATCAACAGAATTTTGCCCTAGATGAAATCTGTTAGGCCAATCCTTTGTTTACACTAGGCTTGCAAGCTGCTGGTAATGGTTCTAAAGGTAATTTTTGTATGTCACACCTTTCCTTTGGGCTGAAAACTTTTACATTATGTTTTGATTACTTGCCCTGGATTACTTGCAAGCCTTCGATATATAGTTTTACCTTAATATTACTTTTCGAATGGTGTGTTTTGGGCATAAGCACTCGCAATCCACTGTTAGAAGTAGTTCTTGAATTTTTTGTCATTCTTTTAGGCTAAAAGCCTAGGGCAAAGGCTTTGTTTTTTTGTTTTTTTGATCAAGTGGCCTGACCTTCCTAAGCTCCTGACAGTTTTGCCCAAAAAATACTACTTTCTTACATCATTCCTTTAGGCCAGTGATTCTCAACCTTTTCACTACTGAGGACCCCTTTTACCTAGGATATTGAAAGGTCTGTCAGCTTAACATGATGACTTTATTAAACTAAAAGCAAAACCATGTTATTATATTTATCAAAAGGAAGATGCATGTAACTGAAAAATTATGAAAAATAAGAAAACCAATAAATGGAAATAAGAGAAGAAATACAGAACAGGAAAAAATTATTTCTTATTGACTCCTTTAATGAGATGGCTGATGTAAGTTAGCTAAAGGCTTCTAGCAAGCCGTCGTTAAATAATTGCCTTAAAAGTAATTCCTGAATGTTTCGTTATTCCTCTAGGCCAAAGATTTGCATATTACGTATATTTGTTTACCAATTTACCAACCTTGTCTACTTGCTAGCCGTCTGTGAATAATATTACCTTAACCCTCACACTTTATTTTTCAGATATATTAAGTATAAGGGCAAGAAGTAATAAGGATAAAAAGGTGCTTAATGATTTTTGTTAAGATGAGTTTTAAGGATATATTGTTGGCTGAGAATTGGCCCGAGGAGTACTAATTTGCATCCATACACATGCAGCAGAGATGATGCGTAGATCGTAGAAAGTTCTTATTTGTTAGCACCCAGAGCACAAGTGCCAACTGATGCTTTGAGCTCCTGGAGAGCTCAGTGGTGCCTGTGTTCTGTATTCTGTATAGCCAAAAGAGCCCGAGTGATATTGAGCAGTATTGTGCTAGCGCACAGCTGTCATACCCCTTTTGTCGTCTCTGCTGCTAGTAGCCGTTTAATTTCATCCACTTGCTTCTGCGCCTATCTTCCACGCTTCCTTCCCGTACCATTGCCAGTCTTGTGTCTAGGTTATCGGAGAATTAACCTTATATCATTAAATTTTTGTGAAGGGAGGAGGTAATTATTCGTCCCACTGACTTTCCTAGACAAAGGTCCCTGTCAGACTCCACTAAGCCTGGGAGGAGACATACTGGAAATCCAAGGTGAAGTCGGTGGGGTTTGCCAATGGATATTTTACCCCTCAGTCGAGATCCTGTTCTCCAGTGCCTAGGTCTCAGCGGACAGCCATTTGCAAGGCGTCCATATGGGATGTGTATTAGTTTTCCTAGTGCCTTTTTTCTTTGTTAAATAGTTGAAAAATGCAGATATTCGGCGCCAAAGCGCATGTCCGGTGATTCATTTAGTGCCCAGTGGCTACAGACTGCCCATGACTCCCAAAAGCCCAGTGGCTCCCAGGTGCCCAAGTATCCGAAAGTCCGGTATCTGAACTCCGTGTTTGAATGCTTGGCACTCTTCTAGTGCCAGTCACCTGTTGAGAGCACACTGCCAGGTTTTTCTTGACCGCCAATTCCTGTTTATACATCTGGCTCTGGCTTTCAGGTGTCCAACATCAGTCCCTGATTGCCAGATGCCAATTCAGTATCAGAGACACTTTTAATCGATATTAGTGTCCCGGGATTCTGTCTACGATGGACAAGGTTTTTTTGTGCTCTGAGTTTTGGGTTGATTGGAGAAACCCCTTCCTATGGTGGAATTGGGAGTTTGACTCTTGTCTGAGGGGGAGCAAGACATGTTTTTTTCCTTCCTCCCAATGGTACTCAACGGAAACCTCCTTCAAAGATCTTATGAATTTTTTGATACATAAAGAGGAGTTTTGGTTCTCCTTAGCTCTTGAGTGTCACACAATCGTAAGCGTTATCACCTTCCTCTAAACACATCCTAGATCACAAGAATCCTTCTTTGAGGCTTCTGTTTTTTTTTTTTTTTTTTTTTTTTTTTTTTTTTTTTTTTTTTTTTACCTTTCTGTCATCTAGGAGTATCACATTTGCTTAGACAACTCATAAGTTTCTAGCCCCACTTGAAACCTTTCTGGATAAGCTTTCAGGGGATTTATCTCACTCAGAGATGTTTAGTCAGAAGGCTACATATGAAAGCTCTTCCTCCAATATTCATCCAATTCTGAGGAGCACTTAAATCTGGGACTAGTCCAATTCTCGACATCTAGCCCCCCTCACAAACTATATCTTTTCTGTTTGAGGATTGCATCTGATCCACAGATGAAATAGTCTCAACCTGGTTGTTGCAGGTTTATGTGGTTCCCAGGATTTTGCTTATACGGGCTTTTTCAAGCCTTTGTATAAGCTCCCCCTTTCTTAGTTTCCTCCACATGCAGTTCCGCACATCTTGGGGCTGCAGAAGGCATCATCAAGTTCATGTAAGGTGTTTTAGAGTCCAGAAGTTGAGTTGGATGGATGCACACAGGCCCACTGTTCTCTCAAGCCTGGTACTTAATTTAGCAGTACATATAGGCAGTCCCTGGTTATTGCCAGGGGTTCCGTCCCGATGGCTTGATAAGCGAAAATCGCCAATAACCGAAAATTGACAGTTTTCAGCATTGATAACAGGTTAACGGTACCTCTTTTAGGTATGGTAGACAAGCCCCATAAAACCAGATCACCAGTAAGAGCAAGAATGGCACGCCAAATCGTGAAGTGTTCCACATTTTTTTACAAGGTTGGAAACTTGCTACTCAGTTGTCTGCCAGTGTGCACAACTGTATGCAGGTTTGTCTGGCTACAATGAACAGGGAGTGAATGTGACAACAATGGGGAAAACAGGGGAGCATTAGTGGAGAATTCCATCTGACCCCATACAGACTGAATGAAGCACAAATGAAAATTCTTATGTTTACTCACCAACCGATACACTGGCTTTGCAGTTGGCTCGCTATCCCTTACCATCCTTATAATTCCGTACATTATCCATATTACGTTATATAACGGAATAAAACTAGAAGGTAAATTAAAATTCTTTTAGAGGATAAGTTGGAGTTCGAAAGTGTTGGCATTGTATTCACTAATCCCAAACAGATAAGTATTTCTTATGTGAAAGTTTTGTCTTCACTGCGTGAATTGCAATGTCTTTTGCTGTTTTAAGTGAAATTTATTGTGGCTCCCTTACCCATTTGGGATTACAGGCAGTCCCCAGGTTACGACGGTGTCGGCTTACGACGTTCCGAGGTTACGACGCTTGTCAATAGACGTTATTTCCAGGGTTACGACGCCTACAACGATCATCTGGGAGATGAAATATGACACCAAAAATGCAAAATAATCAATATTTGAAGGTTTTTTTGATGAAAAATGCCATAAGAATGCAGTTTACATAGTTTTCAATGCACCCAAAGCATTAAAAGTAAGGTTTTTTTTAGGATTTTTGACGATGTTCCGGCTTATGACGATTTTCGGCTTACGACGCGTCTCAAGAACGGAACCCCCGTCGTAACCCGGGGACCGCCTGTACTGATCTGCTTTAGGTCTCATTTGTGCTTCATTCAGTCCATGGTCAGATGCAATTCTTCTGTAATGCTCTTCTGTTTTCCTCATTGTTGTCACATTGCCATCTTGGAGGAATTCACTCAGTGAAGATGAAAAAATCCACATTAGTAGTTTAACTTTAAACACAATTTTGTTGCATCCTCTCACCAGGGTTATACTTTGGTTGCAACACATTCACAACACGTACATTCCAACACTGTTTGTGATATGCAATGTCCTTTGCATGACAGTCTCCTGGATCAGTGTATCACCTGCAAGGAAATATTAAAAATTTATTTTAGATAAATCAAAAGCTTCTTTCAAGCGAGTTCCTGCTGAATCAGTTGCAAATGTGTATACAATCTATTTCTTCATGGTTCTATTTCATTGCCAAATATGCACTTATTTTTAACATGCTGGGGCATACGTATGTGACCTTGTGTAGCTTCTGTCTACATCTTCCTAGCTATAGGAAGGTGGTGATGGTTCAAACTCCTGCTTTTCATAAATCCCTTTACTTTGATCCACATTAGCTTTATGAGTACATTCTTTGTAGCATTCTGAATGCTATGATGCATTTTCATCTTTCAGTTCTTCAGGTGTGATAGTCCCTAAACGACAGCTAACATTCAAATTTCAGATCATTCTTGTCTGCTCTTTTTCTCACACAATCTTTTCAAATTTGTTTGGAATCTCCAAGGGAGTTAGCTTTTTTGCTGACATGAGATGCAGTATGTAAAGTCTGTGTATGGTTTTGCTCGTTTAACTGATTATTGTAGGTCTACTTTTAGAACACTTTCAATATTTGGACACTTTGACCTTATGGAAAAGAATTAATGAAGAAAGCGATTTAAATGTACATCAGAGTTGGAAAAATATTTGCTGTGAATATGTTCAGTGTGTTTAGTTTTTAAGTACTTGAGAAACAAGTACTTAAAAACTAAACACTGAACATATTCATAGCAAATAATATTTTTCCAACTTGAGAACAAATTGGAAATTCTTTTTGTACAATGATATGAAACTGTCCTTTGATGTTCATTTCAACTGTCCAAGAAATCCTTTCCTTACTATACATAATAAACTATTTTGTTCTCTTGTGATTTCTGTCCTGCATTGGTCTGCTTTCTCTGCTTCCTCGTGGTTTTGTATCACAATCTGTAATGAAAAAAAAACACAGTTAGAATTAGTAATATATCTGGGAAAAAATTACAGTGGTACCTCGACATACGAAAGGCTCAACTTAAGAGAAAGTCGAGATACGAAAGCAAATACGAAAAATTTTATGGCTCAACATACGAAAATTGCTCAAGTTACGAAAGGTTGTTGCTGTAAAGTCCCGAGATTCGCCCGGACCACTGAGAACAATTTTAAAACTCGCGCGCCGCCAACCGAATAAACTCGCCACCATCCTCCCACTCTCCTATTGGTTCCTGATGCTAGTCACCCCATAAGATCCTGCTCTCCTATTGGTCAGCATCTACCCCTTTTGCTTTATGTATTCTATTGGTAAAAGGATGCTGTAAATTGAAAAACTTATTCATGCAATACATTTAATAAAAAAAAATTAGGTAAAGATAGAATACAGAATAGAAATGAATGGTTATTATACTGTTTGGTAGTTTCAGTAGTTGAAGAGAGATAATGAAAATTTATGGCTTACTGTGTACTAGGAAAAGTGATTGCTTGGCGATCGTTCGATACTCGTAAGTGCTGGATGTAAATAGAAGTTTGGAAGCTTTTTTTTTTTTTTTTTTTTTTTTTTTATTATAGTTAATGGTTATTTAATAATTATTTGAAATGAGTGCATGTAATACATTTAATAAAAAAAATTGTGAATTGGATATCATAAAATATAAAATAAATCAGACTGCTATCATTGAAGCCAACAAATACGTATTTTTTAGAATTCTTCTTCTGTTTTAATATTACGTTACGTCTATGTTTCATTATAGCTGTCAGTAACTCAGTATCTCCATTAGGTAAAGATAGAATAAAGAATAGAAATGAATGGTTAGTATACTGTTTGGTAGTTTCATTAGTTGAAGAGAGATACTAATGAAAATTTATGGCTTACTGTGTCCTAGGAAAAGTGATTGCTTGGCGTTCGTTCGGTACCGTAAGAGCTGAATGTAAACAAACGATTGGAAGGTTTTTTTTTGTTTTGTTTGTGTATTGTAGTTAATGATTAATTAATAATTATTTGAAATGAGTACATACTGATTATTTATACATTTTATTGGCATATTCTAAGCTTCTAGCTTCTTAGGTTTAGATGTCAGAATCATAGACTAGGCTACAGTAGCAACCGCTAACATAGGCTAGGCTTATTGCTAAGGGACATATGCTAAAGTCCTAATATTTGCAGTAAAAATGGGGTTGAACATTACATGCAGTTGAATATTACTCAAGTATGTACAGTATTTTGCCTTTTTGGAGTCATATTTCTTCCGTTGGATCGGCGTCGTAACCCTAGAACATGTGTTGTAGGCCTGGAAATATAATTTACTGGGGTGTTTTTGTAGGGCTTGGAACAGAAATAATCACTCTAAATATGTTCAGTGGCTTGACCACCTCTCCGAGAGCCGTTTACAGTTGAAAATTATGCCGCTAAACTGGATCCTGGCTAAAAAGGTCGCCAAATTATGTAATGAACTTAAGATTGATTATATTCATCCAGGGCTTGTTTTTCCAGACTGGCTCAGTGCCAAAATACCAGGCAAGAAAAACAGCAGCGACACAAAATTCAAAAATCACAAAGCAAAATAACTCTCAAAGAGGGATACAAAAAACACTGAATCAAACTTAACAATAAAATTTAATTGACAAAAATAGTCTTAAATTACAAAAAGTAGTCCTCGAAAAGCTTTCTTAGGAACTGGAAAAACACATACGCTACTTTACAATAATAACACTCGAACCATCACGCGCCTACCTAACTTTTATACCTCAGTCGAAGAGAAAAAGGTGTAGGAGGCAGAAAAAACACACTTTCCCTAGCATACGACAGTTGGAGTTGCAGAGTGAAGTAAACCTTAAACCTAATCAATTTCACAATAATTATTAATCATAATACACCTTATAATAATATGTCCTAAATTGACGATAATACTACACTGCAGAGGTAATGAAGAAATAGCTGATGAATTCTTGCATACGTTCTCAAAGACCACACCGAATTCGTAATCAAAGATTAGTATAACGCATCAACAGCGATTGTCCTCTTCCGGATCACTGGGGGTGTTTTTGCACCGAGGGGATCACCAGGGCAACGTAATTGTTGTATATTTAAGCAGACGGGGGAAGAACATATACGGTCCGCTTACCGTTCTTCGCCACTAGAAGGCCTCCTGACGACTCCAGGAGGTCAAACACACGGCAACAGCCAGCAGCAGTGGCAAGCAGCAGCACAAAAGCAACAGCAATGCTTATAAGTGAGGCTAAAATTCATTAGCAGGAGCCTCTCAAATTCAATGGTAGCTGCAGGATCAGGAACAAATATCTTCCGATAATTAAGCCGTGAAAAATGCTGCAAGACCTCCTCTGTTGGGGAGCTGATACTCTCTGCCCCGCTGCCCAAAAACGCACTCCAGGTAAAGGGAGAGAGAGCGAAAGCATAACCACGTAATGGGGCAGTTCGACAAGCGAAGCACTGAAGACGGGTAGTCCACTCCACAAAACATGAAAGGCAAAAAAAATATGGTGAATACACGTAAACACTTATACAAATGAACACAAACAAAACCTTGGCTGGGGATAAAAGAATGTTTCAAGAGAACTTTTCGTGACTTACTTAAAACAAATGACATAAACCACGAACAAAATATTTAAAGTAATTATGGATTACTATATATACCGTATATTTCAGCGTATAAGTCGACCGGAAGATAAGTCGACCCCCCAATTCTGAGTAAATTTGTATGATTTTAACTAATATCAGGTATATTAGTCGACCTATAAAATGTGAGGCCAACCGTACGCTCAAAATAAGCAGCAGGGTAAAACGTATATAAAATAACCTGAATGTAATTACAATACATATGTTGCTCTACTTACCATAAGAAATACAGGAAATATACTCGGTATATTAACAAATCTGTGTAATATATAAAAGATGAATACCGGCAAATATGATTAGAAATGACGAAACGAAAGATACGTTACTCGAGTGTAATGTAAACAAACAAAGCGCTAACTAACGCTGCATAACAGCCTACGTATATATGTATGTACAAACTGCCACTCAAGTTAATATTTTGATTGGGTTGTTAAAACGACATCCCGGTATTTTATTATGTTGGAAAATTCTTGACCATTGGTTCTTCTATGTCATAAACAGGCTCATTTGAGGGAAAACGAACCTGCAGTTGATTCACCAGATTTAAACTAGGATCCTTATGCTGAAACCGTGAATGATAATTTGTTTGATGAATTGTTTAATTCAAGTGACGATGACTCAAGTAATTTTGAAGGATTTTAAATACATATTTACTATTACATACAAATTTTTTTTTATTTCATAAAGTGATAAATAAAGATTTCATACCATAAGTGTTTTTGAACAATACCCCGGTAAATACAAAACTGTCAGAGTGAACGCATCCTTGTCAATTACTGTACTACAAATGGCTACGCAATGTTTACGCTTGCTGTGCGATTAGGGTTTCTTCAAGTTACTTAGATTTTTTTCATTTTATTTAAGGTAATGGATGTTCTAATGTATTATTATTGTCGTATTACAGTGTGAAATGTTTTTAATACTGGTATTTACATACATAGTTACCTCAACAAGGCTGTCATTGTTAATAGCCTACTGTAAAGCCTGGATTCCTGTACCGATATGCCAAAATAATAAAGATTCACTTTTTGTTACTGTTAGATAAGTCGACCCCCTAATTTTGGCATGATTTTTGGGTGCTAAAGGGTCGACTTATACGCCGAAATATACGGTATTTGTATGATGGTACTCTGTGCTTTCAACTTTGGTCGGTAAAAGTTAATTTTCTTTTCCCGAGTAGTGTAATAAATGTTAACATTGTGTTTGCCATTGGACCGGTATTTTCAGTAGTGAAATGCTTATTTTGTTCATGAAACTTACCTGTCAGATATATATATAGCTGTATTTTCTGAAGTCCGACAGAATTTTAAAAACTTCCGACACACGCAGTGGTCGGCCAGGTGGTTAGTACCCATTCCCGCCGCTGGGAGGTGGGTATCAGGAACCATTCCCATTTTCTATTCATAATTTTTCTGTCGCCGGTGCTGGAAACACCTGTTTCCAGTACCTCCGTCTTAGATTTTGGAAACTTCATTGCCGCTAAGTATCCTAATTGTCTTTTAATTTATTTACTTGGATTTGTGGCTAGGCATACGCTATCTTAAATTTATTTGAATTTGATTCATTTTTGCATAGGATATCTGAATCTAGTTAGGCTAGTTTCAGAGGGTGTTGTCTGCAAAGATAGGGTGTGGCTACCGAAAGCTTCGGTAGATCCGCACTTGGTATGCACGAGGGGTATGAGTCTTGCTTCTTTGTTGAGATTTGTCATGTAAGGAGTGTGAGACTTTGTCTAATTCCGTAAGGAAGACGTATGATTCGTATGTACGCAATTAATCAGTAAACATGTCTAATTCCGTAAGGAAAACGTATGATTCGTATGTACGCAATTAATCAGTAAACAAAAGTCAGGGTAGTGAACCTGCTAACCTTCCTGTAGACGTTTTTTTTTGCCTAACCCTGTAGTATGGCCTACGGGTTATGAATATGTCTGCGAGAGGTGATCGCTCTCCTTCATTGTTGTGAAGAGTGCTACTTCTGTTATTGTTTCTCATAACCCTGTAATGTTGCCTTTGGGCCCTAAACAGTGTCTGTAGAGGTTATTGCCCTTTCTCTAATACTCTTTCGATTCGTATCTTAGAATCGAAAGTGCTTGCTTTAGAGAGCAATAGTGAAGTGGCTAAGTGCAGTGACAGTGCCCCTTGTGTAGTGGAAGGTGCGTCAGATCGGCCTTATTTCGCCTCTAGGCCGGGACCTCTGCTTGACTCTCAGGACCCGGGGAGAGAGCATGTCGAAAGCCGAAGGAGGGTTACGAGGAACCCCCACCGATCTGGCGTGCCTTCGGCAGTTTCTGATGAAAATCCCCAGACTGCCTAAGTGCGTGCACGTGCACGAATCCTGAAGGATTGCTTCTCGTCCTCCGAGGCGTCCTCCCCGCGCGGGGAGGGTGGAGCTTTCGGAAGGACTGGCGCCCTCTAAATAGAAGCTTTATAGAAGAGGACGCTTCACGTCCTCTCTCTCTCGTTTTGCGTTCCAGTGAGAAGTAAGAAGGCGAACGTCGCCTGATCACGTGTACGTCTTTCCACCGAGAAATATGAAAAAGAAGTCTTAGTAGCAGGACGCTTTTGAGAGCGGACGTCCGAGCTTTTTTACTGTGAGAATGAGAAGGCGTTCCCTCGCCCCTCATATTCTCACACGATCAACCCCTCTCCTGAGACTGTCTCGTGCAGTCGGATTTCTCTCCGAGATGTATCTCGCTTTTCCCTGAAGGCAGTTTCTCTCGCTTGTTTTGACGCCTGTCAGGAGCGTGACGCTTTTCTGCACGCTTCTTTTGACGCTCGGCCAAGCGCGCACCAGTGGACGCCGAGCGCACGCCAGTGGATACCGAGCGCGTGCCGCGCGCGCCAGTGGACGCCGAGCGTGCTCGCTGCTCGCCAGTGGACGCCGAGCGCACGCCAGGTGTGTCGCCTGGCTGAACGTTTCTGTTGAACTCTTCAAGCTCTTGTTTACGATTTGGGCCTCAAGAATTTTTACCTCTACCTTCGGTGATACCTTATACCTCACATGCAAAGAATGTGAAGTAAGCAGTGCTTCGGAGGAAGCTTAAAGTGAACAGACAACTTCGTCTTCGAAACCCAGCAAGACCTCGGGTTTCGTGAATTCAAGAGGTCTCTGTCAATATTATATTGCTTTTCGCAAAGGTAGATGGAGTTAAGGAAAGCTCAAGGGAAGATCTCGTTTTCTCTACCGCAGTCAAGACTTTGCGATAAGGCAGTTACGGGTTAGGTAAAGGCTCGATGTCCTGCACGGCAGGACTCTCGGCAACGTTCAGTAGGATTCTTGCAAAGGCACTCATCAAATGGACGCTCTTCAGGAAAGCGCAAGACAGGACTTCCTTTGCCATACTGCCAATAAATTTTAAGCTTTAGCAGGCATTAGTTGTGATACGGGAGAGGAAGCTGGTTGGAGAGTTTCTTCCTCTTCCCAGGATATAATTTTGCAAGCTTTTTAGCCCATCTGAAAGGGTTTTTCAGATGATAGATTTTGTTAGTTTCTAGTCGGGACTACGCTGCCGAATTGAACATCGTCGTTCTACCTGCCGTAAGCCCAGTCTCTTAACAGGATTCTTGCCCCTTCCTCGTTTGAGACGGGAATCGGAAAAATAAAATGCTCAACTTCCTGGATTACGTTTTGTCAATTCAGTGACTTTCCCCCATTGACAATATACTATCGTTTTGTCAAGTAAGTGGGTATCCCCTCATTGACAAAATATCTCTTTGTCCCGTAAATGGGTTAGTTCTCATTGACAAACATCTCATTAACTTGATGTTGCGTAAGCGAATAAGCTCTTATTGACAAGATTCGGAAGAGCTCTCATTCGTCATTCGCAGACTCGTACAAGAAATAGACTTGTAGACTACGTCAATGAACGCTTATGTCCAATAACATAAGAAGCTTGAGCTGACTGCTTCGATTCTCTTAAGTTTTGTTCATGAAACTTGCCTGTCAGATATGTATGTAGCTGTATTTCCAAATTCAGCTATATATATGTCTGCCAGGTAAGTATGAACAAACTTTATTGTGATATAATTTCATATTTTGCCTTGCGTTATTTTACTTAAGGTTGGTTCAAGTCATATACGCTTGCTGTAGTTACCTCTTCGGATGGCAAGCGAGAGGTCTATTGTCTATTTTAAGGACAGGTTTATCGTTACTCCCTGCAGCCTTCCAGGAGTTTCCGATTTATCTTTTACCGTTGTATGGTAGTGTTCTGACGACACAAACGCATCTATATATTTAGCGTTTTCTGTTTCGCTTAAATATACCAGCTTGAGAGTCTTTCTGTTCAAAAAATAACGGACCTATTTCTTCGTAGAATAGGGTAGCTGGCAACCCAGACATAAAGTTAAGAGACGACGTTCGTAAGCTGCTGGCTGCTGCTGTCACGCTGTGTCTGTCCTCCAGTCCAACCGAGCCAGTAACAGATCGTGCGCTGTCATGCGCGGTAGATTACGTCTCTCTCTCCTGCGGAATTGACTGACTAACCTTATCTCTGTGCTGGCGGTTACGTCTCTCCTGCGGGATTGACTGACTAACTGTATCTCTGTCCTACAATCACGGACTTTAGCCTAAGATTGAGGGGATTTCTTACGTGAATGAATAAACGTTGCATTCGTTTTGCCTTACTATGTTCAACAGAGGTATCTCTTAATCCTTTCGGTGCTCGTTACCGCACGGTATAGAACTACGAGTCTACCGCAACATTGCTCTTTTATATGCTCTCCTGCTTAGGCAAAGCGCAGCCTTATTAGGGAAGTAAGCATACTCGAGGAGGGAATGGATGAGCTTGCTGGGGACCATTTCCTTCCTGAAGAAGTTTGTTTCCCCGAATAGACTGCAATTCAGACCACAGTTTTTTCCTACCGGGAAACTGAAATATTATTCAAGATCTAGGAATGATTCTGAACATCTCTCAGTGCGTCTATCACCTGAGGTGATAGAAAGAAGGTGCCGGACATCTGGATAGGGTTTCAGATGTCCTGGATCTTAATCTGAAAGAAGTAAAAGCGATTCGGTAGTCCCTCCAGTCCTCGAAACGAGTTTTTGGGAACCAGTGGTCCAGATCAACTCTGATATTCCACAGCTCTCTCATATCTTAAGAAGCTTCTCTCGGTCCCTGTTCGAGTTTACGAGAAAGAGCCTATTATAACAACAGGCGTAGAATGTAACGATCCTCTAGAGGTTCGTTACAGGATTGCAAAAGTCCGTACGAATCGTCTCGATCGACGGCAGCAACTATTGACTTCCGAGTGGAATCTTTCTTTAGAAGTAAGTTGAGAGTTGTGGAGACTTTAGGGACGCCCTTTCATTCTTCTCTTCGATATGTTGAGGACGAAGAGGCTTCTTCTTCTCTGCTCCCTTATTCTCGATCCGGATCGGTACCATTAAACGCCATCCTATGATATTGAACGGGGATGGATGTTTAGTCTCTTTTCCCCTTTTTCAATCGCTTAGGAAATGTAATAAGAGGATTTATGACGTCACAGGGAGCGACAGTGACGCTGATCGCCCCATGTTGGCCTTCAGGATCCTGGATTCACAGAGGTCACATACTTCCTAGTTCACTTTCCAAGGACCTTTTCCGAGAGAGTCGGTCTACTCTAACTCGAAAGGTACCTATAACCTCTCCGCTCTGAGTCTGACTATGTTCAGACTATCGAGATGTTGACAGGAATAAGATTACCGTCTTCCATTTCCGTCTGAAGAATGGGATAAGCTGGCAGTCACAACTATTAAAGAATACGCAAATATGTTGTTGACGGCCTTTGGGCTCAGAGATTTGCGTCTGTCAAACAACAAAGCCCTTCACGATCTTTGAGTTCTGTGGAATCTCGAAACTCGCTCACCATCTACTTTTTGTCTCACCTGTTTTCTCGGAGTCAGACACTCGTGCGAGATCAGGCGACATATAGTAGCCCTGAGTTTCTTGTTGACGAAGTCGGTTGCGTTTATACACCCCCGATGATCGTGTAACATGAGACCAGGTTGGACTGTCCTCGCAGTTCTTCCTTCGGGACTGAATCGCCTATTTGCTCCTCGCTCCTTTCTCCTGGCACCAGAAGCTCGAGTCAGGAGTTGATTCGCTGACGACGTTGGGTTGCGTTGATACCACCCCCAAGGTTTGCTTAGATTGAATCGCCCAGGCAGTCCAGACACTCATCCTTCAGCGAAGAATAGTGCCTTATAGTCTTCAGGGTACAGCCTTGCTGTCCTTGATTCGTCTGACTGTGCATGTCCAGATCGAAGCTTTCAATATGGAACTTAGACGTAGTCTGAAGTTCTTGATGTCAAAGCATTCGAACCTCTCCTACCTGTTAACTTCTTGTGCATTGTGATCAGGAAGGCCTTCTTCTAACCACCCTAGATACGACAAAGAGGGTTAGTGAGATTTTAAGCCATCGTCACAAGTTTTGGCTTTAGAGAACACAAGGCGGTGTGCTCTCTAAGCCTTCCGTTGTGGCCTAAGAATGGAAACCCGTTTTGTCCTTGGGCCAGGAGCTTGGAAGCAAGGATGGCACAAGTTAGTGGGCAGGAGCCAGAGAGAGTCCTGTGCCCTGTCGGGTCTCTCAAGTTTTATCTACATAAAACTCAAGAAAGTCGAAGTCATTCGGGCAATCTGCAGTGTTCCGAAAAAGACCAGACTTGCCCATATCGAAGAACAGCCTGGCTTTAGTGTTAAGGAGTTCTTTCAAAAATGCTCCTTCATTGTGTTTGCACAAAGATTTGAAATCTTTTTATCTGAATGCTCACGAGGTGAGGGCGCGGCCTCGGAAGCATTTCAACAGAGCATGGCACTCAGCAACATCCTGAGTACCATGTTTTAGCGAAGCAACTCTGTGTTCACTTCACACTCCCTGCGAGATGTGAAGATGGCATATGAGATCTGCTGCTCGCTAGGGCCATACGTGTCTGCAGACACAATCTTGGGGGCAAGAAGTACCACTCATCCTATCCTGTAGAAAATGGTTAGGAAGAGCTCTTAATTTAGTTGTTGAGTCGCCGACAACGGCGACTTCTTAACTCTTAAGCCTTAGTTAACACACCTTAACTTTGGCTAAGTTGGTCAGGTGGATATATAATATAGTGTTATATATATATATCTATATATATATAATATATTTATTTTTTTTACTTCTTAGCCCTCATTGTATGGTCAATATGGTCTAGTCACATTGTGGTCACGCCCCCGTTGACAGATCATCTGGAGTGCACCAGCTTTATAGGTCTCTACCTCGCTGGCAACTCTAGTAAAGCAGAAGCAGACTTGGGTGACAGTAATCACGAAGTCAGCTATGCTAACAGGTGGAACCAAGATGTAAATCATCTGCATGCATTTGTTTCCCAAAATCCTTCTATTCTGTCCCTTCCCACCTCCAAAGGTGGGATTCAGCTATATATATATTTGACAGGTAAGTTTCATGAACAAAATGATATTGTTATGATACAATAAAGTTTGTTCGTACTTACCTGGCAGATATATATAATCAAGTACCCACCCACCTCCCCTCAGGGGACAGTGGAAATAAAAATTATGAATAAGAAAATGGGAATGGTTCCTGATACCCGCCTCCCAGCGGCGGGAATGGGTACTAACTACCTGGCCGACCCACTGCTGTGGTCGGAAGTTTTTAAAATTCTGTCGGACTTCAGAAAATACAGCTATATATATATCTGCCAGGTAAGTATGAACAAACTTTATTGTATCATAACAATATCATTTCCAAGTGTCAATAGCGTTTGACAGGAATTGAGATGTCTGTATAATGATACTCTGTGTACTTCAAATAATGTTGGTAAAGGATTAATTGAACATCTGACTCTTTTCTTTGCAGAGAACTGGAAGTGTAAGGGCAATACGTAGTACAGAGAGAAATTGTGCTTAGTTGCAATTTTCTCAACAGCCAGGAACCATGTTACTAGCTTGCCTGGCACTCAGCTAGCCTGGCGCCATTTTTAGCCTGGTGCCAACTCTCTCCGTGCACAATTTTCTCCCCCACTACTGGCCCTCGTTATTTTCCTCCACTCCCGCGCCTGGCTCCCTTCTCGCACCATTGTCAGTCTTATGTCTGGGTTAACTGATGTTAACCTTGTAATAGTGAAGTGTTGTGCAGTGGAAGATTTTTTATGCTTTGTTAGCCATCAACAATGTCCTTCACTGCAAAGCTCCTACTGATACTTTGTCAGCCACCAGATTACTTCACTTCAAAGCCCCCACTTGAGTAAAGGTGCTCCTTGGCTATACCCCCACTCCACTACAGGGTGAGATGAGCATCAACCAGTGGTAATAGTTATCTATTACAGGTATCGACAGATAGCCACTGGAAAGACGTCTAACTGGTTGTGTTGTAGAGGAGATGATAATCCAGCCCTATAGGTTCTCCTAAACCCAGTCCCTGTCAGACTCCCCAAAACCTTGGAGGAGACATACTGTCAGCTCCATGGGAGTCCGAAGAGATTTTGTCCTTGGGTAGTTGCCCTGGAATTGATCCTGCTGTCTGCAGGTGCCAAAGGACAGCCAATTGGAAAGGCGTCAATAGAGATGCGCTTTTATTCTAGTGATACTCCAGTGAAGACAAAAGTGCCGATGGCCTTTTTTCTAGTGAATTTCAGCTGCTGAAGAAGCACTTTTCAGATGATATTCACTTTTCTCTGCTCTTCTATAAATGTATCAGGGAGCAAGGAGTGTAGTCCACACCTTTTTATAATTTCTGGGACAGTCTTGATCTTTTGTTTCTTGAAATTCTGGTTGTGGAATGCCAGTATTGGCGCCAAGCGGACCATCAGTGTCCAAGAATTTTTGTCTGATTCTATGTTACCCGAGCTTCCAGTAGCGCCTGAATGCCGTATAGTGCCAGAGTTAATCTTTTTTTAAAGCTTCTAGCACCAGCTCTTTTGCGTTTGGCGCCATGCTGTAGTGACTGACGCCAGTCTCTCTTTAGCTCAGAGCCTATCTCTTCTAAGAACATGTTCTCTTCGTTATCTGATTCCCGTCTTTGAGTACAGGCAGTCACCCGGTTATCGACGGCCTCTGTTATTGGTGATCCGGTTTTATGGCGCTTGTCTAGCCCCGAAAATTGCCAATTTCCTGTTATCGGCACCGATAATAAGAGGCAATTTTTGCTTATCAAGACATTGGAACAGAACCCCTGCCAATAACCAGGGACTACAGTGGTCCCCTTGTATTCGTGGGGGATGTGTACCAGACTCCCCCTCGAATAGCTAGAATCCGCGAATGGTTGGGACCCCTATAAAAGCACTGGAAACAGCCTATTTTTGTTAGTTAAAACTCAAGAAAAACCCACTAAAAATTTTTACACCTGGTTTTTTTCATAATTTTATCACAAAAAGTGTATTTTATGATGAAATTGAGGAAACAAACCTGGAATTGCTGGATATTTCTCATAGAAAAATACCATGAATAGGTGAATTTTCTGCAAATAATGGGGGGAAATGTTCCCAAGAGAAATCTGCAGATACGTGAGCCCGCGAATAGTGTACCTGTACCATACAACTGCTCTCAGGCAGTTTTTCTCTTTTCAGCCGGTTCCACCTTCACCTCGTGTGTCTGACAGTCTGACAAGCCAAATTGCTCCCTTTTGTGATGTCAATTATTGTCTCAAGCACTGTCCTTTGCAGACAGGGATGTTTGTGTATGAAGTTATAAGCTTTTGTGTATGAATTTAGAAGCTTCTTGAAGAAAACTACCACCTCTACAGGGATTTTGGAGTCTGACTGATTTTTAAGGGAACAAGACAGGTTTTTTTGTCCTTTCCTCCCTGTGATGCTTAGATGGAATTAGTTCTTCTGGCAGAAGTTCGTGTCAAGATTTTGAAGTAAGGGTCTTTCTTGATTGACATCAGGAGCAGGCCTAAAAGATAGGAGAGACTCAGGTGTTGTCTAGAGACATCGTTTCGGCTGGTCTCTTAATCCTGTCCTTGTGGATGAGGACTTAAGAAAAACCGAGATTTTCTCTCATTTGTTGCAATTGCAGAAGGGGGCTTTGGTGCTTTTTTTTAAATTTTTTTACTGAGAGAAACACCCACTCAGTATCAGCCCTCTTTTCTTCATTGTCAGCAATCTACTAACCCTCTTTTCTTTGTCTTCAGCCATCTACCAAGACAATCACAGTTACTTTCAGACAGCATATATCCCCGGTCCATTTTTTCCTTTTGATTGACAATAACTTCCTCCTGTGCTTTCTTTTGTGGAAGACTTTTGGGGCCCAAGGTAGAAGGAAGCACCATGAACCCTCTCGCTAGCTGTGCCTGTTCCCGAACACCTGATCAACTTCAGAGCTGACACCAGCTTTCTGGCAAATGGTGCCAAATCCCGAGAATCCGACACCTGCTCTAGAGCACTTTGCACTTTCTAGCCACTGAACGCCTAGTTCCTTTTCACAATTTTTCTTTTAGAGCCTTGTGTTTGACTGCAACAAAAGTCATCATTCCTGGTTTTGTTCAAGACCATTTTTATTCCATGGCCAGATCTTTGTGTCTTATGGACTTTCCAAGTTCCTATAAGCGTATCAGATACGTATTAGTTTCAGCCAAGTAGAGTTTCACATATGTTTTCAGTATGTATGGCGTATCATCGAGTCCACGACTGGCGTTATCACATAAGAAGTCGATCCTGTCCTGATGACCATTTGCCCGTGGCTTTCACGTATCGGCAGGGTAAACAACTAGTCCACTTTGTTGTCTGAGTCTGCACGATGTTCTACAAGTTTGTCCTGTTGTCCACTCTCCTTGACGTTTGAATTGATTTCCTGGATATGCAGGAATCTTCGTTTTTCATGTCCATATACAGACTCCGAAAGATATCTCAGACTCGTCTTACGAGACAGAGTATGCCAGTTCGGGAGTTCGACATCTAAGGCACAAGCCTTCGCTCTGCTTTCTGCCGTTTTCTTTTCTGGCCATGAACTTCAGCCTGTTCTACAAGACCATCAGGGACAAGGATCATAGCTGGGCTCCAATATTTTTCTAAAAGACCTGAATTTTCAGCCAGACCTACTACAGTGGCTTCTGTCTGAATTTGGTCTTTCGAAAGAAGTTCCTATTCATGAGACTAAGTCTTACTCTTTGTTCTAGTCGAGGGAGCCCGTTGAGAAACTGGGAGAACGGAACCTTTACACATATGCTAGAAGAGCTGAAAGCCTTTCAAGTAAGGCTTCAGTCCTTCTTGACCCTCTCTCTTTCCTAGACTGTGGTATATTCCTTTAGACAAGACCCAAGTACTTACGTTTTTACATTAGCTCTTGCCACTGAGCAGCAAAAAATTTTTTATGAGAACAATTGATAAAGTTTTTCTTATTCTAACTGGAATTACTGGAGGATACACTAAGCTGTCAAAGACTCTTCTTCCCAAGTGGACCTTGGTTTCCCTGATCTGTCAGATTATATGCTATCTATGAGGCAGGCTGACCTTGACTGTCTACCACCTTAAAGGAGCCTTTTATTTTGAGCAACACATACCATACTACAAGTGTGTTCCAACCTGGATTTCTATGCTCTTCCACTGCTTGAAATGGTCAAGGAAGGGCTGGACTTTTTCAAACTCATCAGAATGTTATGACATTCCTTGTAGCCCCGGTTCTTAATTGTATTTTATGGTTACCAGATTGCTACGATTGATTGGTAGACTTTCCAAGAATCCTTCCATTTTCATACTTTATTGATCTACCTCACTTCAAGCCTCACTTCAAGACACACCATCAAGGGTGGTCCACTTATGTGACAGGCTTTGGGCTGTCCGGATGTTTATCAGGAAGGGGGGTTTTTTCAGAGTTGTTACAAGAGACATTTGAGAGATGCAGACAGGGTATCGAGCTATGTCTGACTCAGTAACACGGTTTGTTTGTTTACCCTCGGAATTTTTACCCGAGTACAAGGACCCTTCCATGACCTGGATCCATTCTCTCTCTCTCAAGAACTTAATGGAAGAGAAGGTGGTCTTCACAGCTGGGTACAGTGATCCAGGCTCCCAGGAGCTCCCACCAGCCCGAGCTTTTACCTTGGCATCCATCTCGCCGAGCTCATAGGAGCTCCCACCAGCTCCCGACCGATGAGTTTTCTGGCAGCCAGCTCAGCTCCTTGACTGTGGGGAAAGAGTAAGAAGCTCTCTATTCTGTTGGAGTTTCCTGGTATTTCCTGAGCAGGATTGGAAGCACACAGGGCCATTCATTATGTTTAATGTTCTGGAAGGGGGCTATTTTGCCCTCTGCCTAAGACTGTATGGTCCTCTCTTGTGATTGTACTTGTTTTCTGAGAACACTTTTAGGTTCTGGAGAGCCTTTGGCCCACTTTTAAGTGAAAGCTAAAGATATCAGAACAACCTCTACCTCATTAGCTTTCAGGCGCTGCATGCCCCTGATGTCCAGTCTACAATTGACCTTTTCTGAGACACTTAGATTTAGCAGAGCATTTTTCTCCTTTGAATGAAAGCCAAGAATATCAGAACAGCTTTTACCTCATTAGCTTTCAAGCACTATATGCCCCTGAAGTCCATTCTACAATCGACCTATGGAAGTGTAATCGATCTTCATTTCTCACTTTTTGAAGAACGTTAAAAGTGTTAGATTCTTGCAGTACCTTGTAATCATTTTTAGTAACTGGCAATGGTATTGTGGAAGGGAGCCCAGGGGCTAGAATGTACCTGGAACACCCATCACTAGCAGTGGATGGTCATGGTCTATTTCAGTGCAGTTGACAGTCTTATCTGGTTGTGTTTATTTTGGTACTCTGCCTAAGGGAAGGGCACTTTGGATGCTTTGCTAGCCATAGGATTATATCCTTCGCTAGCCATTCGTCAGCTCCTTCACTGCAAAGTTCCCACTTAAGTAGAGGTGCTCCACGGCTTTACCACAACGCCGCTACAGGTCAAGTTGAGCACCAACCAGAGTTCCCTACTGCAGGCTATTTTTACTATCAAGGAACTACAAGCATTATATTAAGTGCTATTAACTTTTTCTATTTCAAATTCATTACATGACTTATGTTTTGGAGTAGAATATGTCCATATATCCCACTTCCTGTCAATGTAGGAATCAGCTATGTAATTACGTACTTGGTAAGTTACTTATATATAAATAACATTTTATCATATATATAAATAACATTTTTATGATAAAAGTTTTATATATAATTACCAAATAATTACATGATTGGAGCCCTCCCTCCCTTCCCTCTAATGGACATATGGCATAAACAGAATGAGGTTGTTTGCTTAGTAGTTCTTGGTACTATTCCCTTTGGAGGGCTGGACCAGTCACCTGCACTGAACTGTGAAGCATTACCCATGAATTTTTTCATTCAAGCTGCTGTGCAAGATAAGCTATAGCTATGCAATTACTTGGTAAGTATGAATGTATATAAAACTAGTTTATCATAAAAATGTAATTTTTCATTGCAGGAAGTAATCAGTGGACAGGAATATAATGAGAAGTCAGATATGTGGTCTCTTGGGTGTCTCATTTATGAATTGTGTGCTTTGCACACACCATTTGAAGCAACAACTCATAGGCAGCTTGCAGCTAAAATCAAGGAAGCAAGGTTAGTGTAATTGCATACTTTGTTGAATGTATTAGCAAGAGAGATTCTTGATAACTCTACCACTGCCAATATTTTAGTTCCTAAATGTTGCCATCATTAATTCTTTAATGTAATCATGTAAACTTATCTTTTGTGGAATGTCATATCTGCCAATTTACAAGACACAACTCAGTTTTTGGGAGTATGTTCTAGAAAAATTCTTCCTTATTATTCCCAGTACAGGTGTAGGTTATTTTGAAATGACTTACAGTAATAGTATTCAAATGATACTGAAAAGGAGAGGTCACAGCAAAACCTGCATTTTTAGATGTGTTCAAAGTCTGCCCTTTCAAAATATGCATTTTCTGAATAACAGTATAATGGCCTTTGGTTAATGTGGTGACAAACATAAGCCTATCAAGCTATCTTTTGCCTTCTGTCTCTTTGTGGTAGGGTTTTTATCTGATATTGTTATTTTAATCTCATTCAGGATATCCTACAGCATTATTGTTATTTATTTAGTATGAAATACACTTTGTTTATATCATTGAAATACATGAAAGATACAGGGACTAATGCCATCATGCAATACAATTAAGACTGCATTGTACAAATGTTTTTCTGACTTTTCTAAAAATAACTCACTCTCTCTCTCTGCCTCATACAGGATTTCCTCCTTTGGTATTATGGAAATAGATCAACAACTTTAATTACAGGAAAGCTTGTTCATTTGCTGAATTCAATTTTGATGAATTAAAATTCTGATCAACTTTTGAGTTGATGTTATGTGATTTATTCTGTTGAATTAGTTGGATATTATTACATATTATTATTATTATTGTTAATTTTTATATTATGATTATTATTATTATGATATTTATTATTATGATTATTATTATTATTATGATTATTATTATTATTGATTATTATTATTATTATTATTATTATATTATTATTATTATTATTATTATTATTATTATTATTATTATTCAGTAGATGAAACCTATTCATATGGAACAAGCCAACAGGGGCCATTGACTTGAAATTCAAGCTTCCAATGAATAAGGTGTTCATTAGGAAGAAGAAAGAGGAAGTTAAAGGAAATACAGAAAGAAGAAATTCCACTAATTAAAAAATATAACAAAAATTAATATATAAAATGTATTAAAATGCCAGAAGAATACAGTACAGTGGGCCCCCCGTATTCGTGTTCTCTGGATTCGCGGACTCACACATTCGCGGATTTCTCCTGTGAACGTTTCCCCGCATTATTCGCGGAAAGTTCGCGCATTTGCAGCATTTTTCTATGAGAAATATCCACAAATTCCTGTTTTTTTTTTTTTTTTCAATTTCATCATAAAATGCACTTTTTGTGATAAAACTATTAAAAAAACCAAGTATGAACATTTTTAGTGGTTTTTCTTGAGTTTTAACTAACAAATTAGGCAGTTTTTAGCGTTTTTATAGGGGTTACAAACATTTGCGGGTTCTAGCTATTCACGGTGGGGGTCTGGTATGCATCCCCCGTGAATACGGGGGCACCACTGTAATACCCTGCACTTAAGCGAAGTTAGGTTCCAGACCCTAGTGCAAGGGAAGTTTCACGTAAGTAGCCGATAGGTGCCACTTGTTCTTGCCTGCTAGTGAAAAGATGGCTATCATGACATGGTTCACGTGGCTTGATTTTGAACCTCCCCTGTTGATGCAGTGTACTACCACTGCGCTGTCGAGCACCAGCTTGATATGGGATTTCTTGGCTGGGCGAAGCTTTTTCAGGGTGAGGAACACCGCCATGGCTTCCAGGACATTGATATGAAGCTGGCGGAATTGAAGGGACCAAGTACCTTGTACTGTGAGTATCCTCCCCAACCTGTTAGTGACGCGTCTCTGTGAATCACTAAGGGCGGTGGAGGAAATTGCAGTGGAATTGTCTTTGACAAATTCTTGACCTCCGCCCAGGGGCGGAGACGTTTCCGTAAAATCGCCGGGATGGGGGCTAACCTGTCCCGGAATCTTTTGTTGGCTTTTGAACGCCAAACCCGATTTATATCTTTCAGTTTGGCTTTCAATAGGACGTCCGTCACTGAAGCAAATTGGAGAGAACCTAAGATCCTTTCTTGGTTTCTCTGGGACGTCTGTTTGCATTTCAGAAATTGTCTGGTTGCCTTGGCTATTTCTTTTCTTTTCAACGGTGGGATTGATAGAGTATGTGAATCCAAGTTCCAATGAATCCCCAGCCACTGGAAACGGGATGCCAGTGTTAGCCGGGACTTTGTCCTGTTTATCTTGAATCCTAGGTATTCGAGAAAACGGGTAACCTTGGCTGTAGCCTTGCGGCAATCTTCGATGCTTGAGGCCCACACGAGCCAATCGTCCAGATAAGCTACTACCATAATACCCTGAGACCTTAGTTCCTGCACTACTGTGTATGCCAGCTTTGTAAATATCCCGGGGGCTATGTTGAGCCCGAAGGGCATTACCTTGAAGGAGTAGGCTTGGTTCCCTAATTTTAAGCCTAGGAACGGACGGAAGTGCCTTGCTATCGGGACATGATAGTAGGCGCCTGTAAGATCTATAGAGGTGGTGATGGCCCCACAGGGAAGTAAGGTCCACACCTGTGAAATGGTTAGCATCTTGAACTTGTCGCAAAGAATGAATAAGTTTAGACGGGACAAGTCTAAGATTACTCTTCTTTTGTCTGAGCCTTTCTTTGGCACGCTGAACAAGCGACCTTGAAATTTTAAATGTTTGGCTCTTGACACTGCTCCTTTTTGAAGGAGATCGCGGGAATACTCTACCAACTCCGCTGTTGGTTCCTGATAAGAAGGTGTTGGGTGGAGGTGGACCTTCAATCCAACTCCAGCCCAGACCTTTGGATACAATACTTTGTGCCCAATTGCTGAACCTCCAACGGTGACGAAAGAGGTACAGCCTCCCTCCTCCCTGGGAGTTCTCATTGGGTTGCTGATGGACGGCCTCCACGTCTTCCCCTTGCACCTCTGCCTCGGCTGGTAGCTCTTCCCCCGCCTTGTTGACGAAAGGCGCCTCTAGATCTGCCACCCCTACCGAACCTATTGAATGCCTGAAATGCCTGGTTTTCAAAGGTTGGGTTAAAGGCCGGGGAAACAGCAAAGGAAGTTGATGCCTGCGGCTGTTGTGGCTAAGTCAACAGCACAAACTGCTGTTGGGGTTGGCTCTTAGAGGTAGAAGGTTGGGGAACTGGTACTGCCTGAACCAAAGGCTTACTTCTAGAGTTTGAACACTAAATATGACCCTAACCATGCTCCCTAAATATTAAGCTAACTTTAAAATGAAATTAAAGTTACTTTAATTTCATTTAAAAGTTAGCTTAATACATTACCCATAAAAAAGTAAATAAACGGTTGGTAAAAATATAGGTGAGTACTACAAATGTACTATCGACAAGAAAAGTGAAGATACAGTTTTCATTAGCTTCCGTTCATTGAATTTCCCATTTGTTTTTACTGAAAAGATACAATCTCGCTAAATTTACTCTAGAATATGAAAATACATTGTAAATTATATATAAGTTAAAACTGCAAAACAAAACCGTTCAGATACTTAAAAACATGATATATGTCTGAAGTAATTGAAATTTCTCAGATGGCTTCGTTCCTAGAGATCTTGTAGATAGAATGTGAATTTCTGATACGACCATATTTACTCGTTTTCCTTCATGAACGGGAATATAATTGCATCATCGTACGTGATGAATGTAATTATTTGAGTTTCTATAAATTTATTATTTGTATTCCAAAGTGTTTAAAGTTAGCTGACGTCAATGGCAGTCAATGTTGCGACGGCTAAGGTAGCCTGAGCAAATCTAGTTGCATCCGCAAGAGCGTTTTCTATAATGTGAGGAGGAGCCCTAGAACTTCGAGCGGGAAAGCGCAAGTCACTGGATACTGGCTTACGTAACGGGTTTCATACTTTGATTACTTTGACGTTGACATGGATCGAATGCTATAAAGCTATTGTCTTTAAAAATAAATCTTTATCAAGGTTAAAGTAGCATGTCAGCTCAAAAGATTTTCTGGCTATGCTTTCATTACAAAGTAGTTCGTAGTAAGCCTACATGACTGCATTACTTTGCTGCGATGTTGAAAGCTCCCCCAACACATCAGCATTTTTTTCACAATATAAAATTTTAATTGTCAGTGCAATACATAATGAGTTATTTGTGGTAATAAATATTTTTACTTAACACAGCTTTTTTCGTGAGTGATTCGTGGATGAAAACTAATTTTCAAAAGTACAGACTATCAAGAGAGCAAGAATGATCGCAGCATGTGTTTGAAATTTTCCATTTCTTTTTACAATCTTTGAATGTTACGGCAACTGTCGATTGAAATCAAGATTAGGGTATGAATTTCTTCAAGAATTAACTTGAAGACTATGGTCCTTCAAATTTTATCTAGCATAGCGCAGCACGATCTTTGTAGCCATATCACCACGTTTCCCAGATATCTGTGCACCGACTCACCACTCTTTCTTCTGCTTTTCCCCATCAAAAGTCCATCACCAATACTATAATTCTCTCTCTCTCTCTCTCTCTCTCTCTCTCTCTCTCTCTCTCTCTCTCTCTCTCTCTCTCTCTCTCTCTCTCCAGTTCTAAAACATACTTTGAAAATATATATCATCACTCAATCTGCCAAAGAAAATATAATGAAATTAAGTAGTAGTTATAAATAGGCCTATGCTTTTGTAAGCAGATTTTGCTCTCTCTCTCTCTCTCTCTCTCTCTCTCTCTCTCTCTCTCTCTCTCTCTCTCTCTCTCTCTCTCTCTCTCTCTTGAAAACATTTGAAAAAATATTATCACTCAATCTCTACAAGTAAATATAATGAATTAAGTATATCGATAGGCTTCTGTCTGTCTGTCTGTCTCGTCATAATACTTCATTCTTTACTGTATTGTTTTTCACGATTTCCAGTAGTAGTGCCGAAATAAAAAAAAAAAAATTATCTCATTTTTTAAGATCTGTCTTCAATTACGTATGAATTTTACATCAGTTTAGTGTCAAACATTACATATAAGTAAGGTTTCACAGTAGGTTTTGAAAAAAGATAATCGATATTCTGCTCTGAACTGACGTTACCAAACCAACATTAATTGAATAATATAGAGCCTGTTACTACATTCAAGTATTAATGATTATAGGACTTCTACAGAATCTCTATGGTGTAAAGTTAATGGAAATCTAAAAAGCAACAAATGCAATGATTTTGAAGCTCCGCCCCCTTTCTAGAGTTGCCAGTTGTGGCATTATTGAGCAATATGTGTCCGAAGATTTAAGAAAACTATCTTTACTATTCTTGCCAACTGTACAACATAGTTCTCTCTTCTTCCCCTCTATTTTGTTGAAATACTATCATGAATTTTGTAATTACAGTTATTATTATTATTATTATTATTATTATTATACAATAATAATAATAATATTTGTAAATACAGTGGTGCCCCCGTATTCGCATTCTCTGGATTCACGGACTCACTGATTCACGGATTTTTCTCTGGACCTTATCTACCCATTATTTGCGGAGAATTTGCCTATTCGTGGGATTTTCCAACGATAAATAATCACTAATTAGTGTATTTTGATGTTATTTTAATGCCCAAATACATTTTTATGATATAAACATGATTTACTAATTTTAAAATATATATAATATTGATCAATACTGTATTAGTAAGTTTGATAAGATTAAATTATATCACATGATAACTAATAATTCTCTCTCTCTCTCCTCTCTTACAGAGATGTTATCCCTTTTTTATGGATAAATGAATTTAACTAATTTTCAAATATTAATATTAATGTAAGAGCAATCACTTCAATAAAGAAAATACTACAAAGTGAATTAGTAAGATTTTAGTTCTTTCAAACTCCAGGTCTCTCTCTCTCTCTCTCTCCCCTCTTCTTCTCTCCTTCTCTATCTCTCTCTCATCTCTCTCTCTCTCTCTCTCTCTCTCTCTCTCTCTCTTACGAGATGAGAGATTTTTATGGTACACGTATGCATAATATGTTTATAATATTTTCATATAATAATAATAATAAAATAATAATAATAATAATAATAATAATTTAATAAAACTGTAATTACAAAAATCATATGTGAAAGTATTTTACAAATACTACGATAATCTTTCCATCTCTCTCTCTCCCTCTCTTACAAGAGATGGTATTTTTTTGGATGATGATTTACTAATTTTCAAATATCAATATTAATGTAAACAGCAATAATATAAATTCATTAAAGAAAATACTAAAGTGAATTAGCAAGATTTAAGTTTATAAATAAAAAGAATTATGTAAGAATGAAAGAAAATGCATTTTACCCCGCGTCTTTTAACTCCAGGTAGCCCACAGGCAGTTGGCTGGGGTCCAACAAATGTCAAAACAGGAAGGGAAGTGTTGCTATCAAAGGATCATGGAGAGACACTCTCACTCTCTCTCTCTCTCTCTCTCTCTCTCTCTCTCTCTCTCTCTCTCACTGAGATGAGAGAATTTCTATGGTATATTTGTATGTTTATTAATATTTTCGCATAATAATAATAGTATGTAATATAACTAATTTCAAAATTCATATGTGATAGTATTTTAAAGAAGTACAATAATCTATCCATTTCACTCGTTTTAAAAAAATAAGGATAACCCCCCCCATCCCCCAAATCTCTCTCTCTCTCTCTCTCCTCTCTCCTCCACACGAGATACTAGTATGTCTTAGTGGTAACTCTCGCCCTCTGTTTGGGCTGGAAGTGTATGTATAAGTATATCTTTTAAGGACATTACTACATTTTGGATGGTAAAATAATAATATATAGTACTAGTTTACAAATAATATTAAGTTTAACGAGATTAAACAGTAACAATAAAATCTCTCTCTCTCTCTCTCTCTTATGTATATTTATTTGTTTTGTTGTGTAAATAAATGATTTACCTTATAACTAATTTTCAAATATTAATAAGATTAATTAAAACTAGCAATTCCCAGTCCTTTTATCCTATTGGAGGAAGGAGGGCGGGGAGTATATGACAGTTTGATATACGAATTGGCGGAGGAGAGGAAGGAGTCAGAGTCTAGGAGTTTATTCTCTCTCTCTCTCTCTCTCTCTCTCTCTCTCTCTCTCTCTCTCTCTCCATTATTATTCTCTCTGTCTCAGAAACAATTCATAATTTTCACTCTTGACAGTCCCGATATAATGCTGTTGCCAGTTCATTGGTCTTCTCTCTCTCTCTCTCTCGTCATTCTGCTCTCTCTCTCTTCTCTCTCTGTGTTATTTGCTGTAGGTATATATTTTTAATGGTAAAATGTTTAAGATGACTTTGAAATGATATTAATAATATAACCTCAAAGATTAATGCAGTAATAGGTTAGTAATTTTAGGTATATTTGAAGTAAGATGTTATTAAAGGTATACATTTGGTATCTGAACTTTCAAGACAGGCAGTTATAAGCATTTTTAGTGGTGGTTTTAACTATCCACGGGGGTGTCTGGTACACATCCCCCGCGAATACGGGGGGAACACTGTATTAATAAACATAGTACATACTACATTTACCATAAAAATTCTCTCATCTTAGTGAGAGAGAGAGAGAAAGGTTATTATTTTTAGTATTTTATGTTATTTAATTTACACATAAAAGCCTTAAAACTTATAAATGACAAAATAAAAATTGAACAAACACCTTTGCAGGGTTTCTCCAGGATTCGAAAATGTTGCGCTTGCATTCGCGTGTCTGGGAAATACTCATGTATGATAATTAATTAGGTTCCAATGAAAAGTTCACACTACATATTGTGAATTCTCGCAACTCGAATAGCATAAGATTGAGGTATTACTGTACATAGTATTAAGGTAGTACTAATGCCGTGCATCTTCGCTTTGAATGGCTATCAGAAAAGAATGCCAAATTATTGTTAGATAATGCAACACCACCCAGACATACTTATAACTATGATGACTATGTTGCACGGAAACCTAGACCCACTTACGAGACTACGTATCATGAAAACAAGAGCTAGACTGAAAGATGTACATAATGGTCATGCAAAGTACTATAATAAAAATACCACTAAACCAGACATTACAATGGGTACTCAAATTTATGTTCAGAATCACGTACCAGAGGGTCTAAATGTAAAGATTTCTCCCAAAGATTTCTCCCAAATTAAAGGCCACCATTAACTGAAACTTTGTGATTTATGGTGCCGATATCCGGGTAATGGCACCTACATTAGGTATGTAATGGCGCCATAGCTCGCCGATTTTATGCCGCTACACAAGCACCATAAAACCGGATCGCCATTAATCAACTCCGCTGATAACTGGGACTGCCTGTATATGCTGAAAATTCTATCTTGTAGGTGGAGCTGGAAAATGGCTGTTAAACTCTTGAACAAGGCGGTTACGCAGTAGACAGTCCCTGGTTATCAGTGGACTTGGTTAATGGTGATCTGGTTTCATGACACTTGTCTAGTGCCATAAAATCCGCAATTTATGGCACCATAACGTGCAGAGTTTTGGTTATCGGCACCATAAGTACGCTGATAATGGAGTTATGGCGCCATCATAACATAACTAACAGAGGTTTTGATTAATGGCGGTTTTTCGCTTATCAGCACCCCTCCAAAAACAGAAACCCTGCCGCTAACTGGGGACTCCCTGTACGTACTACCATCCGGTAGGTGGGAATACCCACTTGCCTGTATGTAAACATTCCAGTTTTGCTTTTGCCCGTCATGCAATGCTGGCGTGTTTTTGTTAGCTCTTCTAGGTGCTCGAATGTAACTGCAGTGCACTCGATAGCTCTGTTAGCCAAACACATTTCCAGATAGAATGTATTGGTAGGCAAACTCAGCCTCTGGATTCAAGTGATGGAGCAGAATGCTTCTTTTCTCAATCTTTTACACAGTGATTGCTCGTCTTACTAGCTTCTCCTCAATCTCACCTTGCCATCACAGGGACCCCAGGTCTCTGGGTAGCATTTGATTCTTGGTTAGGGTGTTCCTCTCTCATGCTCCTCACACGCCCTTGCAATACTCGTCAGACAGAGATCTGTCTCAGAAGACTCTTTATCATCTTTCTGTTTACTGGCCGAAGTCTGTAGGTCTTCTGCTCCATCAAACCTGACACATGGGCTGCTGGGATGACTCAGGATGACTTTTTGGGACAAACTCAATATTTCTCATCCTCTCTCTCTAATTTTTTTTTTTAATTCGCAAGGTGTTCAACATTGTTTACCCCGAACTGAAAATGAATGATGGAAGACTTCACCTTTCACCCAACCTGCTAGCTGTTGTTCACCCTGAATTGAAAATGAATGATGGAAGACTTCACCTTTCACCCAACCTGCTAGCTGTGCTTCCGAGGTAATGAGAGGAGTTCCTCCCTGACCCAACTTTTGCTGTCTGACACGTGAGTGGTTTCTCAGGCAGTACAAACCCTGTGTCCTCACAACTAAGACTATCAGAGCTAACCTTGCGACCATACAAAAATAGCTGGATAACTCTTTCAATTCTCTGTATCACTCCAGGTATTGGAGCCATCTTCACTGGTTGGTATCATTGATGGGACCTTTTCTCTAGCAGAGCCGCAAGAGTTGCTTCTCCCCAATTCAGTTGTGAAGGGTGTTGGTCCACATTTGACCTACCCTTTCACCTGAAGGTAGTATTGTCTCTCCTCAGTCAAGATTCAACAACTGATGGGAAACTTCCCTCTTGCAATCCCATGGACTCCAGGTCCCGGGGTGGCATTTTACTCACATTTAGGGTTCCTGTTTCGTGCTTTGCTCACACCCTTGTTAGAATATCAGACAGAGATCTGTCTCGCTCCAGCATTGGCGAAAAGGACAGATGGCCTTCATGGATCTTCTTTGATGTCACCCTTCAAAAGCAGAGGATCAATGTCTCGACTCTGTCTCAGATGTGGTAGCAAATTGCGAATACTTCGGCATCTGTTGCCAGGTTCGACTTCAAGATACCCTACTCCTCGGACTTAGTATTCGATGATCCAGATCAGTCGTTACTTTGTCCTGTTAACATGTTGCTTTACTTTTCTAAAAGACTCGACATCTCTGACATGGATGTCGATGACTCGCCCAAGGAAGAAGT
Organism: Macrobrachium nipponense; assembly: GCF_015104395.2. Taxonomy (NCBI): domain Eukaryota; kingdom Metazoa; phylum Arthropoda; class Malacostraca; order Decapoda; family Palaemonidae; genus Macrobrachium; species Macrobrachium nipponense. The sequence goes on from NC_087206.1 coordinate 92,818,861, forward strand.
GTCCAAGGACATGTCTTTCTCCTGGTTTTGTGAGACAATCGGGAGGAGGTTCTCTGCAACTGGCGACAGCATCACCTGCACACACTGCCCGAAAGCTCACAAAATCAATGGTGTAGTCCATCCCCCGCATTCCGGAGGAATACGTTGGTCTGGATATAGATATGTGGTCTCATCAGATCACATTTATGTCTTCATACCTTCAGGTATTCCTCATAAGTCCTTGGGACCTTTTTTCCTTGGACATGTGGTGGCTGCTCAACAAGTTGTTTTCTTACCTGGCTCCTTCAACTGGACAGGTTGCATATCACCTAAGGTGTGGTTTTGGAAGTGAGAAGCATTAAGAATGCGACTGGCCTTTCCTTCGGGTGGAGAATAAGACACAAACCTACACTTTCTGGAACTGGTGTCTGATGCGGTAAGTCTACTCATCAAGCAGCACCCTTTCTAATTTTCTCTCTAGAATAATTGAAGCAGTCCCACTCCTTCCTCTAGCAAGGGAAGGAAGGAGAGAATGGTAATAAGACAAACCCCTTTTTGAGTATTTGCTTTACTGCCTTCAACTCTTCCCAGCCTTTTTTCGTATGAGTTATGATTCCTCACTCATTCAAAAAGGTCCAGAGGTCTGACATTTGATCTCTATACGGGATCAATATGTCAGAGGCAGGGTACTCTTCCTCGCTCTTTTGACTAAAGGAGTAGCCCAGGTGTGTTTGAACCAGTCAGTTCAGAGACTCGCTCAGATTCCTCCTCCAATCATAGAGCCTTCCTAATGTAAAGGACTGATGGTTTATATATTGTGTGGGAATAAATCACAATTTTTTAAGTAAATTGTATTTTTCCTAACCATACATACCGGAGGCCCTTTAACCATTAGGCCCACCTCATGCCACCCCTCAATCTGAAACCCGAGCCAAAAGGCAAAGTGGAATGTTTACATCCAGGCAGACTAGTAGTCCCGCCTACTGGATGGTAGTTACTGCCTAACTACCTTGTTCAAGAGTTTAACAGAAGTTTTCTAGCTTGGCTGGAGGTAATTCCCAATGTAAGGGACCTCAGGTTTGTATTAGGAAATTACAATTTACTTTAAAATATTTATTTTTTGCAAATTTTTAGAATTCTATTGTGCAAAATTGAGGTCCATTGTCTGTTACTCTAGTTGATCAGGAAATCCAAATCTTGTGAACACACTCTGAAATTCCTTTATCAGGCTTTTTGAAGTCTCATTTTGCAGTCTAACTACTTCAATATAGTTACGGAAATCATCAGCTATAACAAGTAAAATCTTGTCATCAAAATAGCAATATCAGCTTAAATTTTAGTCCATGGTCTTTTTACAGTGTCATGATTTTTAAGAGATGTAGCTGGCAAATTTCTTGTTGATAAACAAGAATCACACTGTTGAATTAAAGCCTTCAAATCAGAAGATATCTTTGGCAAAAAAAATGCTTCTTGCATCCTTCTCAGACATCCCTTGAGTCCTATATGACCTTGGTGAGTTAGCTCTAGCAACTCCTCCTGTATGGTCTTGGGAACCATAAAAGAAGAAGACCATCTTCAGAATGCAGTTCATTCCTATAGCTGAACTATGGTTGTGCTGCACATGGGATTTCTTCTTAGTTTCAGGGCATCCATTAGAAATTGGCTGTGAAACCTCCAGCAAATTTCATCTTCTGCAGTATGTTGCTTGAAGTTTGGCAGTCTTTCTGGTCTAACCACAAGTGTTTCACTATAATTTACAGTTTCTACACTACTTACAAAACTGACTTATTGATGTCTTCATTCAAATTAGCATGGCTAAACATGTTAGCATTATACATATGCTTACCTTCCACATATTACATAAATTATAAATCTGTAGGTAATGTAACATCCTTTGCGAACAAGCAGGGACAGCTCCTGGAGGTTTCTTGAAGATAGATTTCAAAGGCCTATGATCACTTTGTACAGTAACTTTACCAAATAAATGCTGGTGAAATTTTTCCAGGCAAACATTATTGGAAGACATTCTTTCTCTGTCTAAGCATATCATTGCTCTGTAACAGTTAAAGCTTTTGAAGCAAATGCAATTGGCTGCCTTTTCTCCAAAAGAACAGCACCCACTCCATATTTAGAAGTCATCCTCCAAGCACTAGAAATGAAGAACTGCAGTTGCTGATAGTTTTGCCCTTTTCACTTCTTTAAATGCTTCTTGAGATTTCTGCCCTGTAAAAATTACATCCTTCCGAGTATACGTTTTTGTAATTGGTTTTGTGAGTTAATCTTTGTCAAAATTTTGACAAATATTGCATCATTTCTAAAAAAAACAACATACTCTGGCTACATTTGTGGGTGCAGGCATTTCTGTAATTAGTTGAACTTGAAGTGATGATGACTTTAGTCCATTGGCAGTAACTGTATGACCAATAAATGCTAATTCTGTCTGCCTCAACTGAAATTTATCAGAACTTAACACAGCATTATGCTTCTTACAGTGCTTTAAAAATGCATGAAGGTTATGATCATGGTCTATAACTGCTTCCTCATGATTTTTACCATGAACATATACTATAAAATCATCTGCAATCATTCAAACCCTTCTAGTTGGATGAAGAATCTCTTTGATTTCAATTATTTCAAGGAAAACACAAGACTTGCAACCTAATATTGAATTATAATGTTTGTCTTCTATTGATTCATATTCCGGATACGTGTTTTCATTCTTCTCCATACCTGAAGCTTAACTTTGCCAATGGGTCGAGTGCCGATTTGGCGTAGAAATACAAGGTTGTGTCTGATGGGGAAATATTATCGATATCAAGATCACCAGTTGCAGCATTGTACACATGTACAGGCAACTCATTGTAGTCTGCACCACAGTCAGTTTGGAAACAAATATAACATTTTTCTCTAATTTCCAAAGTAACCGTTTGCACATCTTGCAACTTGATGCTCGAAACAGTTCTAACAGTATAGTAACTGTAGTTTGGGGCTCATCAAAAGTACTAGCATCAGTTACACAATTGATATCAAGGTCAAAGCAATGTGTTTCCAACAATTTTATTTATGGACACTTCAGCTTCTTGCAATACACTGCCATCATTAATCCTCACAACTTCCTTTTGTTGAACTGTAGATATCTTATTAGCGCGACAAATGTCCAAAGTATGCTCTAAAGTAAGATTTTTCTCTCTAAGGAGACTATCATGTACTCTTGTTATCAGTAATTCTGAATAGTAATACGGTCTCAAAGAATATGGTCGGGCATAATATCAAATTCACACCTCAGAGCAAGTTTATGCAAGGCTGTCACTTAATGCTCAAACAGTTTTCCTGGCTTTTGTCCACAAAGGTTAAAATGATAACATTCAAATGTCGTGTTGATCAAAGGCTGACTGTACTTCTCAGATGCATCCAGCACTGCTTTCAAATTATTTACCTCATCCTGAGAGAACTGAAAAGTATGCACTGTGTGCCTCGGGACCAATTACTGTCAACAACACTACAACTTACACTTCTTACTTCTTGTTCACTTCGGTTGCTGAAGCATAGCAGTCATATCTTTGTTGCCACTCCTCCAAAAGCTTTGCATGCCATGCTTAACAAAACTTGAAGGTGGAGGCAATGCATGACTTGCAGCCATCTTCAAATAAAAAAAATAGCAATTTTCAATATTCAACGCCCACTGCCACCACATAAGGGTGCCTCAATAAATTAATGTATTCCTCTTAAAGAGTATATTTACACATATAAATTTTTCTAGATCTGTACAGCAACTGGATGACATGAATGTGAAACAAATTTTGGTTATTTAGGTTTGCTTATAACCAAATAGCCATTATGTAGATAAACATTTTCAACTTAAACAATTGAAATGTTTGTTATTCACCTTAACAATTGCTCCAGAGGTTTCACCGAGATGATTTAGAATTTGAAAATAAAATATTTGCCTTGTTTATGTTATGTATTTTGCCTGAATTTTCTCTTTTCTTTTTCTCTTTGCTTTTAAACATTTTGATTTTTAGGCTCTTGTGTTCTTATGATGTCCCATTCTTCTGTGGTGAGTGATCAAAATCTTGTATGTTCTTATGTATATTTACACTTACCCTTGGCTTTGTTTTTTTCAGTTATGAAAGCATACCAATGCATTACAGCAGTGATCTACAGAATATGTTAAGTCTCTTGTTGACTTATGAAGACTTTCTTCGTCCCACAGCACTTATGATAATTCATCATTCTGCTTTAAAAGCAAGAACATCAACTAAAGATGATGAAGATGATGACCCTCTGTGTCATTCTTTAAACCCATCAGTTCTGTTGAACTTAAGGAATAAGGACAAAACATCAGAATCGATGGGAAGTAGCAAAGAAATGTCAGAAATCCAAACTCTAAATGAATCTCAAGCTCATAAAGACAGTAACTCAATATCTACTAAGTGCTCAGTTTCTAATTGTACTCTTGGTGCTACAAATCAGTGTAAAAATAGTGATTCAAGTCTTCAGCTTCCAGAAGATAATCATGTGTCATCTATGTCTGCAACTTACAATGTTAGCCATCAAGAGAGCAAAAAAAGTGAAACTGTCAGTAATAGTAATGATGAGTATGAGGAACAAACATTTGATGATATTAGCAAGTATTATGAAAAAATATCTGAGAATGAAATGGTTTTAGATGACTCAACTGAGCATACATATCGAATAATCAAGGAAGCAGCAAAACCAGTGCATATGAGAAGCAGAAGTCCTGGTATCACAGAGTTAGATTTAGTCAAACCAGACTGTGCATGTAGTGGTATGTCTCTAACCAAGTGGCGGGAACGTGTTTTGGCATTACGGGAAGCTGAGGCAGCAGTAAGAGAAAGGGAATTGGATGTAAGAGAGCGAGAAAGAGACGTAGTTCATCGGGAACATCGTGTAGCCACTATGGAAAGGGAAGCAAGACAACATTTAGTGAGAGCCCAAATTTATCTTAAACAGTCACGTCATCGTAAGAATGCAGCTACTTCTCCTCACCGTCCACCTTCTGATTTAGATACCACAGTAAGTGCTGATATTGGGGATGAAGGTGTGCATACTGTTGCCAAGTTGGATCCTCTTCAGATAGAAAATCCTTTCCTCAAAATGAGAGGACTACAATCACAGGCAGAAAAACGAGTATCTTTTGAGGAAGGGAAGACTGCCAAATTTAAAAGTAATACTCTTGATAACCCAAAAAGCAGACGCAAGAGGGGCAACATATTTGGGCTGGTGGAACGTAATTCAGAGAATAAGAAGGACAGTAAGGAAATAGCAACAGAAGTAACTGAGCCAAAGCCAAGAATTCCTTTAAAGCCATTGTCAACTGATAATCAAGCAAAACAGCAAAAGCAGAAGTCAAAGTTTGTCTCCCCACAGAATCAAGCAAAGCCCAGTACACCTTGTGAGGATGGTCTGCAGCAGGGTAGGAGTTCAAGGTCAGGTACAAAAGTCACACCAAATAGTAATGCCGCCCCTGCCCTTCAACGACGAAGTCGAAGTTCTGAAAATCTTACAAGAAGGTTCTTAGAATCTCAGAAGAACAAAGAGAACATTCCGTCTCAAGGAACTAAAGGGAAACAAGTTCCTGAGGTGAAAGAGTGTTTGAAAACTTGGAGAACAAGTAACAGAGGTCTTGAAAGGCTTGTTAAAAGAGATGGGTCTGGAAAAAAGGTCCAGAAAGTCCCTGTCATGCAGTTCTATAATGTTGTGTAATTTGCAGTATGTATTATTAATTTTAGTAATATGCTCAGGAACGTGATTAGTTTTCATATAGTAATCATGATGATGGGGGAGGTAGAGAACTGTTTTTGCAATTGCTAATGCTCTCACATGGCGAGGGCCTGAGTTGAGTGTTGAAAATGCAATGACTGTGACATATGACTTGCTGCAAAATCAAAAGAATTTAGATAAGGGACTTATTCCTATTCAAAGAATGCTTTGAAGAATGATGTGAATGAATTAGAAAATTATAAATTTCAAAAATATATTTGTGATTTGATACATATTTGTAGAATTTTGCTAGTGAATTTATGTAACTTCACTGTACTAATTATTACTATTATTCAGAATCTAAAACATATTCATATGGAACAAGCCCACAGAGGCCATTGACTTGAGATTCAAGCTTCCAAAGAATATGATATTCGTTAGGTAATAGGAAGAGGAGGGAAAGGGAAATGCAGAAAAAAAAGATACTACCACTTATTAAAAAAGAAAAAACTAATAGATAACAATGTATTGAAATGCAAGGAAAATAAAATAGTGTTAGGGTAGTAATGTATTGCACCTTCCCTTGAACTTCTGAAGTTCCAATTGCATGGAACTGGGAAGTTTGACAGTGAGGCACATTACTGCATATTGGTGCTGCTGTTCAGCAAATCTGGTTGCTCTGGGCAGATAAAGGGAATTAAGGATCAAGAGTTGTAAATGTGAAAAATCTCTTTTGAAATACAACTTATGAAAAAGTGACAAACGAGACCATCCGTCGATGGTTCAAGTCATAACTTCATAACTACTACTATTAGGAAACAGGAACCTATCACCTCAAACCAATAATTAGTATTATGCACACTGTTAAAGAAATGCCGAAAAGACTCATTTACTTGTCAAGGCAACTTCCATAAGACAGAGATTACTAAATGTAAAGTACAGGTAATTTAGTCAGGTTGAGTACGTACTTCATTGTATGTGATTTTAGAATAACTTGCAGATATAGACTTATTTTGTATTTCTCTATACTGTGTTATAGTGACCCACATGTGACTTATTGTAGGTTAAGTTATTAGTCATCTTATGTATCTTTAGCATAAGTATTAGTAAGTACCTAAGGTTTAATTTATTAACATGGTTAAGTACAATTCTAGAAAATATGTAGTACTGAATTTCATATACCGGTATTTTGCTACAATTCCAAACTAAGAAATTAGATTTCATGATTTTAACTATTAAATCAGTGAGCTCGACATTTAATTGTGAATTAAGGCTTCCAATTGTTGGACTTGCAAAAGTATGTAAAAGTTTCTAGTCTTGCAGAGTGCCAACATACATCATTGATATTATTTGTTCATTGATTGTTTATAGAGTATTACATTCTGTTTGGTGTAATAATTGTTAACCAGTTTTAGCTACAGCATCAAGCATTAGAATGTAAGACCTACATTTAATATGTAATCCTTTTATTAACTGTAATTTTTTATAAACTCATAACAGTAATTATTTTGGATTATACGGTGGCATGTTTATTTATACTGTTGAAGTATGGTTTGGTTGTATGTACTGTGTTTGACGAATATAAATTAGAAAGGAACATATATTATTTTTCTTACATGAATTTAGATTTATAATCAGAACAAACCAGCCCGAAAAGAGCGTTTATTAGGCTAAGAGGTTTGGATAAACTAATCCTTTTATAAACTAATCCTTTATAACAATAATAATATAATCAGAATAACTTCCAGACTTTTAATAAAACCAGAGTAAGCTAAAGCTGAAGAAGTTGGAGAAACCATCTACAGTGTGATACAATATGCACTGTGGTACAGTAATGCCTCAGGTTACAAATTCGTATCTAGAACTACGTTTTACATGTAAATTGCATAATTCGTTCCAAGCCCTACAAAAACACCACAGTAAATTTTATTATAAAGCTAAATTGACCAATAAACAATGAAATACAACAATTTGGGCCATTCAATACCTAACATAACCATGACTGTACCTGTAAATAAAGTTTATTAGTGTACAGGGTACAAGAAATACTGTAAGTACATGTACGTACGTATGTAGTAAAATGTGGAACCTTACCTTTCGAGTGAGGCGATGTCCGAAAGTGACAACAGAGGAGGAGGACAAATGGCAGAAAACATGAACACTTAACTTTACGAAACATAAAAAAATGGCAGAAAACATTAACATTAAACTTTACGAAACACATTAACAAAGGCAGAAAACATTAACACTTCTCGATTATCTCCATCTTAATTCTCCATAGAAAGCATCCTCTTCTTTCCGTGAACTTCAGCAACATTCTCGGGACCCATGGCTAATAATGTAAGCAACATTCTTGTTTGTGATAACGCTGCCGCAAAAAATGGTCAAGGAACGCCTTTACATAGAGGCATGATGGGACAGATGCTGACCAATAGTAGGGCAGGATCTTAGGATCTTACGGTGGTGACTAGCATCAGGAACTGATGAGAGAGCGAGAGGATAGTGGCAGCTGAGTTAGCGGCGTGCTAGTTTTAAAATTGTTCTCGGCGGCCCGGGCAAATCTCGGACTTTACCCTTTTGCAACCTGAATTATTTTCGTACACAGAAGCAAAAACTCTTTGTCTTTGCTTTCGTAACCTGAATTTTTTGTACATAGGGACTTTCGTATGTAGAGGTTCCACTACTTCCTTACAAGGTAACTTAAGATTTTTGCCAATGTAAAATTAACTAGGATTTTATTTTTCCTTTAACGTTTTCACAAATTTTTCTGTCCGGCCATATGCACAGTTCAGCTGGAATTTTAGTATGATTTTAATGGCTCTTAGAACCTGAACCTGGGGAATCTTGGATAGCATGCCTACTCACCAGTAGATTACTTTTTACTTGTTATATATTCCCTTTGGAGGTCTTCCTAATATTTCAGCTTTCCCCTTGTATGGGGTTTGATGTGCAATGAGTTCTTTTTTGCTCTACTGTGTTCGCCATATTCCTGAGCTCCCATCAGATCAAGGTTGTCATCTTTTTGTCCCTGATTTCCTGAGGCTTCCTGCAAATTTCCATCTTGCTTCCATATTTAATTCATTCCAACTTTTCATCACCCCTTATCACATGGCCAAACCATCTTAATCTGAGGTCTTAGCCTATTTTCCAGTTCCTGAGCACCACGTCTCTGTACCACTTCTTCCATCGTGATATGAACATATGTACTAAAAAACATTACATTTTAATTGAATATCAACATTTTAACCTAAAAAATGTATACCTCATAGCATGGCAGGTCTGGACAAATTCCTAGAATAATTTAATTCTGCCAGAACAATAATGTGCTTTACAAAAGAAATAAAATAGTATGATTTGTTTTAATTTACAATTACCAAATGCTTTGAATTGAAAAATAAATTCGAGATTCCCAGAATTTCAAAATTTTTAAAACAAAAAAATACTGAAATTCTGGTGGGAACAGGTGACTGCAGAGAGTCCTAATGGGTCAGCCAAGTGTAATTTGAATTTTATTTTTAAATACTGATCACACCTGATGGCATGAAGATGTAAGCTAACTTTAACAGTAGGTTAGTATCTTAATTTTATCCTGAAAACTCATATTTTTAATACAAAATGTACTGAATGGGCTTTGTTGCCCCACGGCAGATTTATATACATAAAGGCACCATCCTCTATCAGTCCATCCATCCAACCTACCACTGCACTCTGGCTGTGAATCTTACTAATCTAATGTCATACCTTTACAAAAAAAATTTCAAATTAGCAGTCATGTATCCATTCACAGATCATGCTTACTAATTGATAATTGTAAAAACAACTTTACCTTAGAATTCAAGTACAGGCAGTCCCAGGGTTACGACGGGGGTTCCGTTCTTGAGACGCGTCGTAAGCCGAAAATCGTCGTAAGCCGGAACATCGTCAATAATCCTAAGAAAACCTTACTTTTAATGCTTTGGGGGCATTGAAAATTATGTAAACTGCATTCTTATTGCATTTTTCATAAAAAAAAACCTTAAAATATTGATTATTTTGCATTTTTGGTGTCATATTTCATCTGCCAGATAAGTGATTGTAGGCGTCGTAACCCTGGAAATAATTTCGGATGAATATAATTGAAAAGCGTCATAACCTCGGAACGTCGTGAGCCGAGACCGTCGTAACCCGGGGACTGCCTGTATATGCTTGTAATGGAACAAGGGCAAAGTCACATTGTCCACCTCTACTCTGAGCACTTTGGATGATCAGACAGACTGACTGACATTCAGAAGTTCTAGAAACACTGTATACAAACCCTGAGGCAGACCTGAAAAGAAGAAATCATCTCTTAATAAGAGCCTTTTGTAAGACTTAGGAGGCACCATAATGAATTTACATATCTTTGTCCTATGATAAGCACACACCTCAGATATTAACAGCACATTAATACAGATAGCTTTTGTAAGTTCCCCTTTATTAGCTTGAAGCCTCTACAATAGTAAAGTCACTTGAGGCTAAAATATCACAGAAAAAGGAAAAATACAAAGTAAAACTATCTGTGATCCAATTTGTTTTCTTGTTTTGGAGGTGGAAAGTGGTTAAGGTTTTAATAATGAAACTGATAATGCATTATAGCAGTAACATTTAGCAAATCTATTAAGATGTATTACAAATCCTTCTCAAGTCTTCAAAAGTATCAAGAATGAATTCTGTGATTAGTGCAATGAATAGCAGTGGGACCTCCAAAAGTCACAAAAATCTAATTAAGTGTTAACAAACAAGAACAATTACATAGAAATAAAAAAAAAGAATAAGACTAGTACAGTAAATAAGAAAAACATGGATAACACTTATATGGTGAAATTCTCTACGTAAATATTACATACTGATAATATATTCTTTGCGATGTACTGATCTAGTTCCAATAAATGTTATTACCATAGACCAATGTCTGTGGTAAATGGCACCTCCAACAATTGTGTTGAAATAGTGGACATCCCATTATTTGGTTTATTACACAGCAGCTTGGTAGAATTATGCTTATTTAGTCTTTTGCCATCTGAGAAATAGTGAGATGTGATTGTTGTGAAGGTATCTGAAATAAATGCTACCTTCATTTTAGCAACACGGTCAGACAAGTTCTCTTCCAAGAAAGATGATTCAGAGTTCGGACCAATGATCAACCTTGTAATGATGATTAATGTAGATTATCATACCATAGTACAATGATCAATTGTAACATATGGTGATGTTATTGCTTCCAGTTAAACTACCTATATGTTGTTGCTAAAAATGACTATAAACCAAGTAGTTTACACATGACAAGGAAAATAATAATTGTAAGGCCTGATTGCAAAGACTCGTAAATCATGGACCAGATTAAGAGCCTCCCTCTTGGAGGATATTCATTTATTAACAAATGATGAGTAATGATTGATTCATTTCAGATAAGACTGAAATCTAAGTCAGCCACACACTATTCCTGTGATTTCTCCAATCATCTAACGATCTCAGTCAGTGGAGTTTTCATTCAGCACCAGACATCATCTCCAGTTGCTGACTCATCTTTCTTTAATTTTTCAAGTCGACAGCAGCTCCACTGCGGAACCTGTCAGCCATCTCATCTCTCCTGTCTCCCGCCTTGGTGGGTCTCCAGCCTCGTAAACTGAGGATCCATCTTGGTCCTCCTTTCCTACTTCCTGCCTTCGTAATTCCAGACTCGCAACTTGCAGATCTATCTTTGCCTCACTTTCCAATGTCAGCCCTGAATGAAGAGGAACCTTTCCCTCTTGCAATCTGTGACACAACACTGACACTCAGTGCCAACTCTCCCAGATTCCTGCCATTACTGTGGCCACTCCCAGAGATTCCCACCTGATTCGGGAAGAAAAGGTCCCTCATAGGGCTAGGATTGATATTCGACCTTATTACCATCGAGAGTATAAATCACATTAAGATGGCACTCCCAAACATTTGCTTAAGTGTCATCACACCTTGGATAGCGCCTTAGTGGCGTGGTCGGTATGGTGTTGGCGCACCACCTCGGTGCCCGCGAGTTCGATTCTTGGACATTCTATTGAGATGCGAGAGATGTGTATTTCTGGTGATAGAAGTTCACTCTTGATGTGGTTCGGAAGTCACATAAAGCTGTTGGTCCCGGTGCTGAATAACCACTGGTTCCATACAACGTAAAAACACCATACAAACAAACACACCTTGGAGGCCACGACCTTCTGGGAAAGGAACGCCATTCACAACCATCTTATAGGGTATCCAGGGGCCCTGTACCTCCTCATGCTTCAACAAGAACTCCTAATGAAAATTTCCTGCCAGTGCCAGTCTCTGTCCCTCATGGACATTGAGAAATTTCTCATTCCTAAAGACACTACCCTTTGCCCAGAAAAGGATTCTATGTCCTCACCTAACTCACCAACTACAAACCCAGCACTTCCCAGAAGTAATTGGAAGGCTACCCACATCAAATAGCTAAGCCTCAATGCTACAGCTTGAAGGTCAAGTGCTTAAAAAATGGACTAACCAAGCAGAGTTGCTCTCTCGACACTGGTACCCAAGCCCAGAGTCCCACTTTGAGAATCTTGACACCCAATCAGAGTAGGAATGCTTTGTTATTCCCTTACTCTCACTCTGTCATTGTGTGACTTAATTTTGTTCTCGTAACTTTAATAATTTAGTATAAACATATTTTATGCCTCATAATGGCTCACCTTTTTACTTTTCTTCACTGGGAGAGTGCCAACTGCCATTAAGCCCCTAATGAGCATGGAGAGAATCAAACCCCCCACAGCAGGTAAGGTATTCACTATTCACGTTCCTAGGTCTCTATTGTTAGGGGTAAAATGAAAATTCTGCCTGCCACCTTTTCCAGATTAGAGGTAGGAAAAGCTTGGATTGCTTGCATGCTAAATTTTAGCTAACGAGAGACAAGTGTATAACTACCATAGTTCTTTATTTTATTTATTTTTTTTTTTTGTGTGCATTGCATGTTAGCACTAGGCTAGATAGGGAGTAATTACCCCAAGGAAGTGAGTGACATACTTCTGTATCTGAAGGAATTTGTTTTTGCTATTAGCTAGGTACGGAGGCAGTAGCAAGAACCCCATTAACCCCATTTTTTGAAGAGTTGCTTTACAATAGCTCGATGACATTACGCAAGAATAGAGGGAAAAGTAAAAAAAAAAAATTGATTGAACTTGAATGAAGTAATAAAAATAAGCAATAGCATTTCACCACTGTGATGTAAAGGAAGAATAGGTAAAAGCAAACGGTTTGTTTTGATTCTCAGTCACTGAACCCCTACGTGCCCGTCTTCCATGGAGGACCCATTAGAGGCAGCTTTCAGCAACAACTTTAGCACAGAAGACAAGGGAGGAGACATTGTTTGTTGACGTGAACGTTGTTTCTTTCCCACATATGAGGGTTAATAAAATAAGACGAGGTAACAAGGGGGATTTGCTTAAGCAGTGGGGAGAATAGTGCCTTGCGGCTCAAGTAATGCTTATGGTATCTATTTTGTATTGTTATTACAGTGTGGTGAAATATGTCCGACAACAGGCATCCCCATATCAATTTCCATTGCCTCAACACGAGCTCAAGATTCTGGCTGGTGGAAGACCGAGGGAAACAATTCAAATTAGTATTAAGAGATACATTCCATATAAAGCCCACGGAATTGAAATAATTATTTTTGCGTCTTTGTAACTCCATATATTTTATATGCCTGATTTGCATGTCGTAGTATATGCCTATCTTGCCAGTCTGATTGACTGCTTTGTATTTTCCAGTCCGTGGGGCCAAGATTTTTTTACGCCCTCATGACAGATAAATGCGCAGTATTTGTATATGTGCAAACCATTACAGTGTTGACTGCTTTTTATTTCTCAGTTCGTTTGACTGATTGTATTTTGATAGTCCGTGTGGCCAGTATTTTACGCCCTGGCGACAAATATTTATACAGTCTGTTGACTGTCGTTCTGTGGAAATCATTTTGTGCAGTGTTCGTAACAGTGTCCTACGCTCTTGGCATGAATGCACTTCAGTGGAACCTTCAGTGGCATTCAAGACGCAGTCCCCGTGAGAGTACACCCCAACGTCTTGCCGACTATCATTCACACATTCCGTGAAATTATATGAGTAGTCTTCGTAACAGTGGCCTACATCCTGGGTGTGACTTTCCACTTTCAGTGGAATTCGCAGAGCAGTCATCATGACAGCACATCCTGACATCTTCCGTGACAATTGATTCCCATTCTGGGAATCCAATCACAGTCATTTGTGACTCTCAGCATGCACTAGGCGACAAGTAATTCTGCCTTCTGCGCTGTGCAGAGAAATTTATAATCCTTGTAATAGATTATCTTATGTCCCAGAGGCAATTCATTCCACCTTAGTGGAATCTAAATTGGTCTTATTCCTGTCCTTTAGGGGACGCTGTTCATAGGCACAGTGCCTGGCCACTCCAGAGCCTAGACCTCGCACATTTAAGGCCTTGTGCCTGCCATTTTAAATCTCTTGGTCCCCATTCCTAGTTCCCAGGGACTGCAATCCAAGGGCCTAGTGCCTGTGTTTACCCTAGAAGTCCCCAGCTCGTGCACTCGCACCCCCC
>NC_087206.1:92838165-92860665 GCF_015104395.2 Macrobrachium nipponense
TTAACCTGCAGTGCTTAAGAGCAAGTTTGAACTGCGCTCTCGCCTGTCTCATTAGTAATGCATTGTGCCCTTCCCTGGGGCTACCATTTTGCCTCCACAGTAAAAACATTGCTCGTGAGTATGTATACAGATCTTTAACCAAGTCATTCCATCCAGGTATATTACGAGAATTACCTTGACGAAATCTGTAGGCAATCCTGCCCGAAGCAAGCATAGCGGAGATTATGTTCGAATAGAATTCATTCAGATCCCTCTTGTGGTGGTCATTTCTACAATTTGTGTTAGTACAAAGTAAGGCGTCTGCCGGTTGAACTATTGACCGCAGCCTGGTTTCCGTGGTCGCCCTAAAGTATCTGGTTTTCTGTTGGTTTTTAAAATCCCAGTTTACCGCTGGTGGGCGATCAGTTAGGGGGTTCACGGTAGGGAGGGATGGGGTACTGAATGACACCTGTAATGGGATGTGATCGTAGCACGTTGCAAGATCATAGCGAATATTGCAGGTCATAATAGAATCATGAAGTTGTGGAGATGTGATGCAGTGGTCCAGCCAGGAAGTTGTAATAGCGTCCGCTCTATTATGTACATATGAATAAAAGGAGGGAGGGAGGAGCATTACATCGCTAATTTGGTGAGCGTGATTTTGACAGAAGCGAGTAAGTTCATTATAGAATTGTTTTGTGGGGTGAGAATTAAGATCCCCGATTATACAAATATGATCAGCAGGAGAATCATGAATAATACTGTGTAACTCCCCTAGGATCATGCAGTAGTGATCAAAATTATTGTTATTTTCCCATGGCATATAAACATTATTAATTAGGATATTAGAGTTCCCTACTGTCACTTGAAGCCCCAGTAATCTGTCACGATTTGTGCCACAGGAAAGAAAGGCCTCCTTTCGGGCGACCGGCAAGGATTTGATCTGTAACTTGCATCGATGAAGTCGAGAAGGTTCTGAAGTCTTCATGAATTGAATCGCAGATGGCAAGGTCATGTGGCCAGAGGAGTGTTTCTTGCAATGCAATGATGCCTTTTGAAGTTTTTGCAGAACATGTTTAGG
Source organism: Macrobrachium nipponense (assembly GCF_015104395.2). Taxonomy (NCBI): domain Eukaryota; kingdom Metazoa; phylum Arthropoda; class Malacostraca; order Decapoda; family Palaemonidae; genus Macrobrachium; species Macrobrachium nipponense. Next base: position 92,839,226 of record NC_087206.1, read on the forward strand.
AGAGGAATGTTTCGCTTGAGGCCAAAAATATTCCAAGAGATTATGTTAATGTATCCATGGCTACTCACGAAGATGGGAGATGAATGCGCTGATCATTTGGGTGGATGGGGGGTTAGCCAGGGGGGGTGGGCAGTCACTCGCCGTGGGGGGTTGACTGGCACTTGCGGTGGAAATGACCCTGGTTGGAGTGTCAGTAAGTTCCCCTGGGGGTGGTTGATCTCGGATTAGTTTGTATCTTGAAACTAATATATTAGGACCGAAATTCTCGCCTTTAAGAACGTCGAGGTGTTGAAATAGGCAGGTAATCCTGTAAGCCACTTTATGTTTACTCCTGCATGGGAGTTCGTGAGAGATAAGTGGGTCAGAGCCAGTGAGAAACTTGACTCTCTCCACTATGACATCTAGCGTCACCGATGAGCGCAGACTGTGAATTACTACGTGACATCTCTTCTCAGGTGTCGGGCGAGGTGAAACACGAATGTTGGGCTCCGGTCCAGCGGCCAAACGGGAGGTTCTTCTCTTCTTTCTGCTTGTTTGTATCTGCCAGCCGCCAGACCCCTCATGATCAGTTTCATCTGCATCTACGATGCGGGTTGGGGGTGAGAGATAGGGTGGGGAGGATTACGAGGGCTAGTAATCTTCACCGGAGATATATCTTCCACCGGAGGTACTGGGGAGGGAGAAGAGGTTGGGGGACCAACAGTCCCCTCGGAACGGGGCACTTCCGTGTTGCTGGGAGGCGAGGAAAAACTGGATGTCGCATTCGTAGGAGTCTGGTGGCTATCTGTGCGATTGTCTATCGATCCCTGCACTCCTTTGATCGCATCCCAGATCCGTGTGAGGTTATTTGTTTCCACCGTTTTAAGGCTGTTTTGGGATTCCTGTAGTCCTTTGATCACGTCCCAGATTTTTGATAATTTATCGTTTGTCTCCTCAATTTTTTCCAATTATATATGAGAGAGATTTTGCTGTTTGGAAGGCATTTTCTGCAGTGTGGTACACCGTAGGTATGCTTAGGTCAGCAGGGCCCTTTGGAGGCAGACTGTAAGGGTCATCGGCGTAGATTTCCACCGAGCAGGTCCTTAGCCACTTAGTGATATACGATATTTTTTTGTGAGAGGACAAGTTCTTCTCGGATCGCTCCTTGAGAATGCTCTCTGGTATCAGATCTTTGCATTTCGTGTATGCAACGTTGATTTCCTCATCGGAGAAGGCATCACTGACAGATTGTATAGCGGACTCGACGTCGGAACGGTTCGATTGGTATTGTATAAAGAAAAGACAATTGTTCGCGAGTACGGAACTTGTGTGTGGGGCACAGGCACCGGTAGGTGCCAGGGTCACTTGCGCAACGGTTGGAGGTTGGTCGGGTGACATTTTTGCGGTAAGGGAGGGGTCAAGCACTAACATATACACTGCATTCTTTTACCCATTTCCCAGGACCAATAGGCCTCGAGTAGCTGTGATTTGAAAGATTTCTAAGGCACAGATCGGTCGTATGTCATAGATCGAGTGACAGTTGACCTGAAGGCCAACACTAAGTTCAAACTACTGAAACCCATTGAAAAAGTGATTAATGTCTATCAACTGCAATTATGCCGAAGAGCGCCCTGTGGACCTTCGTCTGGAGATTGCTCATATCATTGATGCTCACAGGCGTGAAACGAAACACAAAGCTCCTTCACGGAAACTCCTAGCAACCCTCAGACAACCAACTCAGAGCCAAGTATGGCTTAAATTTGGGGATAATTCCCCGCAGAGAAGTATACTCCTGAGGTTCTCAGACGCTACCGCTGTCCGTGTTATGGGCCTTATGGACCTCAGCAGGACCGTTGCACGGTCCCTGTAATTGTGCCATATGTGGCAAGAGACGAAACCAAGTTATGTCGAGATAAATTTAAAAATGCGGAGCATACTAAAACCAATCTCCCCAACTACTCAGGACCTCATCATACGTGGTTCACACGATTCGGTGCTAGATTAGCTCGCATTACACAAATCTACCAAGACCAACGACAAGGCCAGCAACGGCACCCCTGACCAACGATAGCCCTAGAACCACGGATAGAAACAACAGAATAAGCAATAGAAGTAGGAGCAATCTCGTGGCAGGAGAGAAGTACAAACCGAGCAGCCAACATCCTTCTAACGTTTCTCCCAATTCCGACCCCAAACGTCAGACCTCTAGGTTCCCTTGTATCTTTCCTCCTTAGGACAAGCTCCCTTCTGTACTAGCAGAGGATAAATTGAGAGTTAAGGGCTTTCATGTGCGAATTTGTCATCAGTTATTTAATACGGGATGTTTTTTTTATATATGAACTTATGGAACCTTTAATCACTTTGTCTAGCAGTTACCCTGTTTATCCTCGGCCACCTATAGCCTCTATAGGTGGCTGTGGTTTCTCTCACTTAGGCATTTCCTTTCCCTGAATAATAATGATAATGAAAGTTTGGTCGCAATCCATCTTTTATTTTTCAGGAGAAATCTTACGCATGAACACACGCGCAAATTCTTGACTGGAGTGGGTCAAAACAGAACTAAGAATTAGGAAGCACAGCAGTAATAGTCAACGAGAGAAAGTATTACTATGAGATTCAGGGCCTTTGTAACACGGTTTTTTCGCAATAACTTTTTATCTATGCATTTCATAAATATAACGCTTATTCAGAATACACATTATATCTACACATCAATTTTGACTGTATTCTGCATTACGTAGGTTGAATAAATTTGATACTTACAATGTAAAAGTGACTTTTTTTGAAGACGGGTCAACTTACTCAGAGAAAAGGTTTCGAACGCACTCGTTACGTAACTTATGACAGCATTTCTTCCCTCTTTCTCGATGGATGATTGGCTGTACGTAACAAAGGCTATACCTCTGGCAACAATGATAAACAAATTTAAATACAACCAAAGCAGCACACCTTTATGAACTCTGAACCTCCCCACTGATAATTGTCATGATGAACAAACCAACAAAATATGTTAATAAATACAAAAACACTTCGATTATTAGTCTAACTCCCAAAATAAGTTTCCTAAGAAATTACAGTCTGCTTTATAGGTCACAATCAGATTGACAAGATGTAAGGAATAGATGGTAATTTTCAAAAACATAGTAGACAAGCTTGATTTGATAACTGCTATGTCCAATGTCATGCAATTTTTATTTACTGAAAAAAAAATAGCCGGTACCGTATTTTGGCTTTAAACCTTCACCAATAATTATCGTCAGAATGATAACTTCATGAGGCTCCACCCACTTTGGCCTCGTTATAATTCAGGATAACACTGAAGGCTATCATGGGCATTGTTGGATTAGAAAATTTAACTTCTGGCTATAAAAACTCATTTCTCGAGTAGTTGTAAGAAGTGCTAAATGATCCTCAAGGATCCCAGCAGTTGGCATAAACGTTTATTACTGCTATACTGTTGCGGCACTACTACTAAAGTAGTATTACTACGCTAGCACAGATACCCCACCCACATCTATGTATCGTTCCGCCATTCATAAAGTCTATGGGTTTCAGAGCCGATGGAACAAGGTGAATGGGTTTCCGCCTAGTGGATGGGCGGCGCAAGATTTCGTCAAAAGGTGTTTACTTTGTTTACGTAATGAATGTTTTTCGACTCTTGGCTCGTAATCATTGGCAGTGGCATCGGCTAGATAATTTTTACTCTACAAAAATTAAAACTATTGGGTTTAGGTTATTGATAATGCTGAAAAAATTTGTGTGTGGTTGTAAAATATACATATGTCAACTTTCAGCTACATCCTATGCTTTGACAAGGAGCAAAGTCCAAAAAACCGTGTTACAGAGGCCCTGAATCTCATAGTAGATGAATAACTTCAACCCTATAGTGGTGGGGAGCATCTCGTCCAGACCTCTCATGACAAAAATAAGTATACATTTCGGCGAAAGATTGACCACTCACGTTTGTTATTGTCTTAGCATCTCGGGGCCAATCCCCTACTCATAACACGGACAAACAACCATGTTCCTAGTTTAATGCTTAGGTGAACAGAGGCCCCGCACATATCGATTCGCCATCGAGGAATCGATGACGGGTCTCTCTAAGGTTGCATTACTAGACCAATGAGAGAGAGAGAGAGAGAGATAACTAAGCTTAGAAAGAATGTCAACAACGCATTATCTACCAATGTTGTTTAACAAGACAACTAATCAGGTCACACAACCGTGGACGACAACGTGACGTGTCTTCTTATAAAGTTTTTCACCTGATATCTTCCTATGAATTCAATGGGATGCAATGTAATGTTACTGATGGAAGCACGATAAAAAAAAAAGCCACAGCATTGAATTCTGAAATATAGGTAAGTAGGTTTGAATTAGTGATACGCAGATACATCGCGAATGATGTGTGCCTCTCTTAAGCGGCATTTAAACTTCTGACCTTATCTCATTCATTGATATCACGAACATGTACTTGTTGATGCAACCACCGAAATCTCTTGCATTGCTGAATTCTCGATAAATTCTTTATAATATTGGAATATAGAATTGAAGCCAAAGGGCAACCTCTGGGACCTATGAGGACATTCAACGCTGAAAAAGAAACTGAAAGCAAAAAGGTTTGAAATGTTTGAAAACCTCGCAGTTGAACAACTATGAAACAGTTGTTAGGAATGGTTGGAAAGAAAGAGAATTTGAACTTGGGTACAGTAAGAGGAGTGAAAGGTGTTGTACCTACTAGGGGCCAAGGCGACATTGCAAAGAACTTAGTAATGCCTACAGTGCGCCCGGGGGGGGGGGGGGTATTGCACTAATGGCACTACCCTCCTACGGGGGAAACTTATTTATACACAAGTTTCGAGTTAAATAATTATGCATTCGCAATGTTTTCTGTAGCACCGATGACTTAAATCTATTAATATTTCAGTTTTGGACAATTTAATGCCTAGTGTATTAGGATATATAATATTCAGATGTTTACATTTTTGTGTGATATTTGTGCATAAACAAGCATAAAAAATAAACCATATGAATGACGAAAGGAAATTATTTAAGGTTTATAAATTGTAGACACTAGATGAACTCGTAACGAAATGAGAGAGGGAGTAAGTTTTTCAAGATCAACTTCGAGTAGATTAGATAAACTTAAGTGTAAAAAAAGAAAGATCAGTATCACAAGCTAAAGCCCCTCAGTTTTGGCCAGTAGGCGTGAAACTATTGATATCACTGTTTACTGAGAAAGCATTTCGGCTTTATGTCAAAGGCAAGATTACGATGACGGCCGAGGAGGAGATAATAGACCGGAAGAGCTGATAACGGCCTTGATAAATATTTCTAGGTCAGTCGTGACGTCACAACCCCATTCAAGAGAGTGGTCGGTCATCAAGTCACAGAAAAAAAGTGAATTTTGGCTAGGAATAAAAAAAAGTCACATTAATTCATGGTGGCAATTAATGCAAGGAAAGTACTAAAACAGAAAATATTTTGGGTCGTTATCTAGCACTAATATTTCTTGGGGGTCATTTCTTTATGAGTTGAGTTGAATATAGAACGTAGGCCAAAGGTCAGGCACTGGGACCTATGAGGTCATTCACCGCTGAAAAGGAAATTGACAGTAAAAGGTTTGAAAGGTGTAACAAGCGAAAAACATCGCGGTTGCGCTATGAATCAAGTGTTGTGAGAGAGTGGAAAATAAGATGATGAAAAAGAATATGAAAGGAGGTACAGTAAAAGGAACAAAAGTAGTTCCAGCTAGGGGCCGATGGCACGCTGCAAAGAACCTTAAGTAATGCCTACAGTTCACCGCATGAGGTCCACTGACGGTACTAACCCCCTTACGGGGCATTATCTTTATGATATTTACAGCCTTTTGTTTATGTTTTTACGTCAATCCCCAACTGCCTTGGCTTGTACTAAACACGCCGCAAAGGTGGATACATACCAAGGTTAAAACCATTGGGGGTCACTATCTAGGGAAGGTTAATATGACCTTTTTCCCGTGCCATTTTATTTTTACCTACGGCTTTATTTACCAATGACTTTTTTCTGCCTGGATTCGACAAGAAATTTACCCCCAGAAAAGGGCTTTATTTACCTTCCAGAAAATACGAGGGAGGTGAGTGGTGTCTACACCAGAACTTTCACATAATCATGAAAAGGTTTCAGGTTAAGCTACCAACATTCAGCTGCTAATAGTTTCTTGCTTGTATGAGTTACGGCGCCTAGAATACCCTCGACTTCGTGTTGCCACAATTATAACAAGGAAATCGCGAATTCGAGAATCAGCCAGTTTTGTTCAGGTCTTGCAAACTCTAGTTTCTGGAAAATGGAACTCCCCATTATCCTCTTTGGCTTTTGAATCATTTAGCCTGCCATCCTTTGAAAGTCTGCAAGAGGTTTAGTTAAATAATATTATTATTACAATTATTTTATCAAAAGTAATGGCTACCTCAGCAGTGTTACGCTTGTAGAGATTGTTCTCTATTTTTCCAATAGCGGCTTTTCCCATACTACTTAAACAGGCTAGTAGAGTGCCTATGGAGGTCATTATCACATACAGGGTCAAGAACAATGTATATATTTCAGCTTATACAGATAAGCTATGATATCATAGTCATCAAAATCTCTCTCTCTCTCTCTCTCTCTCTCTCTCTCTCTCTCTCTCTCGTTTTCTTATAGCAAGCTTTCTTCTGGAGCTGCCAGACATCCTCTAGGCTGGGAAGCTGAGGGTGGACTGCTTCTGGAGTGGTGTCTGGCCTCCTTATATTTGCGGTCGTCAGCAGAGGTCTGCCCCATGCTAATCTCCTATTGGCTGGCGGCGGTATGTCTTCTTTATCATTGGTCGCTTGAGCCGGGTCTCAAGCCACTTTCGCCATGTCAGCGGTTTTGTTCTTGTAATCCTGAGGTGTGCGGTGACACTGCTGGGCGTTGCGTAATGCTGCGAGACGTCTAAGAGAGACTCCTGTTACGCCCAAGAGGGGGAGCTATTAAGAACCACGCCCGTACCAAACATCAAGAGGCTATCTCCAAGGATGTGAACATCCAGAACACTAAGATCATCGGGAAGGCCCCTGATGCCCCTCTGTTATGCCTGCTAGAATCGCTTCTCATCCAACAAATAAAACCAACTCTGAATACAACGCCGGAAGAATTTCTCCTCCCCACGAGTATGAGAAGACCTGCACACAATGACACTACCGACCATAGCAACTCTACAGAAGACAATGCCCCCGAACGAAATACTCCTGCAGACAATGGCAATCATATTAGCCGTGACGTCTCGCAGCTTTACGCAACGCCCAGCAGCTTCACCGCACACCTCATGATTACAAGAACGAAACCATCGACATGGCGAAAGTGGCTTGAGACCCGGCTCAAGCGACCAACGATAAAGAAGAGTTACCGCCGCCAGCCAATTGATCAGCATGGGGCAGACCCCAAATATAAGGAGGACGGACACCACTCCAGATTACAGGCTGCTCGGTGAGCAAGAGCCCGTGCTGACACAAGGTCAGCTTAATCAAAAACAACAACACTCCAGAAGCAGTCCACCCTCAGCTTCCCAGCCTTGAGGATGTCTGGCAGCTCCAGACGAGAGAGAGAGAGAGAAACTATGGCTGTGATATCATAGTTTACCTGTATAAGCTGAAATATATACATCGATCTTGACCCTGTATTTGACAATGACCTCCATAGGCTCTCTACTAGCCTGTTTAAATAGTACGGAAAAAGCCGCTATTCGAAAAATAGAGAAGAATCTCTACAAACGTAACGCTGCTGAGGTAGCCATCATGTTAAATAAAGTATGCTTGAGAGCGGGTCTTCTTCCTAAGTATATTATTATTATTATTATTATTTTAATTATTATTATGAACTTGAAATTCACGCTTCCAAAGAATATGATGCTCATTAGGAAGAAGTAAGACGAGGTAAATGGAAATACAGAAAGAAGAAACCCCACTTATTAAAAATGAAAAAATCAATAAATTAATAAATAGTTAAAAATGTAATAAAAACAAGGAGAACAGTATTAGGGTAATAATGTATTGTATTTCGCCTGAACCTCTGGATCTCCAATTGCACGACTTCCTCAGGGAGGCTGTTCCTCAGTCCAACATTGTGAGGAATAAAGGACCCCCGGAACTGAGAAGTTCGACAGCGAGTTACATTTACTGCATATTGATGCTGCTGTTCAGCGAATCTGGTTGCTTTGGGCAGATAAAGGGGATCAGGGATCAATTGAATGTGAAAGATCTCTGTTGAAATACAACTTAGGAATGAAAAAGTGACAGACAAAAGACCATCCATCGATGGTCCTCATAACTACTACTATTAGAAACAAAACCTATCACCACGAACCACTATTTAAAAGAGATGAATCACTGCCAGAAGCAGACGCCCCCACCGGAGAACAGTATCCTAGTAAAGGGAATTGTCACTGCTGTTCATAATAATAATGATGATGATAATCTACTCCGTGGATATGGCAGTTTTGAAACAAAATGTGATATAAGTTGATAGCAGCGTTGTATGGGGCCTGTTCTTCAAGGCTACCACACTCAGCTTGTGATAATCTAATTGGGCGAGATACCCCTCTGCTAGTGCCAAGATATAGTAGACAAGGTAAATAAATGTAATACTTAGCTAAAATGTCTATGGATATCTACACAGTGAATGACAATGAAATGCTGGTTTAAGCTGAAGATAACCCTAAGGAACTTTTAAAGAAATATATGGCGAATGAAAATCCTCATTCGTATTCCATATGAAATCGATCTGGAAATCATACACAAGCGCGTGCATACGCGCAATAGCGGTAATAAAAGGGGGAAGGGTTAGAACCAAGGGTTAGAAGGGTTAGAATCTGCTTGCAAGACGGTACCACTTGCTTAAAGATAAGGAAAGAATACCCGAGAATGGTTTCGCCCCGATGTGGATTAGGATTACCTCATCGAGGTCATCCCTTTGATTATATAATGTTAAGATAGAGTAAATGTTGGCGAGCGCTATAGTTAGTTATCTCTCTCTCTCTCTCTCTCCCTTCCCTCACGCCACAACCCGGGTGCAGAATTCACTATCTAGAACAACAGAAGAGCTTTTGGTTTTTAAGAAACGACTTGCCTATATATTTCTTCTCTCGTCAGAGTTGATCTTGGGTCTCACCGGTTGTAAGCCACTTGCACCACTAAGCCAGAAAGAGATAGAAGGATCAGGGGAAGAATGAGAACTCACTATCAGGAAATGAAACGCACTGAGATGTCTTTTTTTTTTTTTCTAGATAAATATACCTTGGAAAGGTGCGAGATGCTGTGTTATGAAGGTTCCTCCTGTCAGACCTTTTGATATATGATAAGTTGTAAGTGAAGTAGTATATCAACAGGAACAAGACTGACGGTCAAAGCATCGTATCTAAACATGACATCTCCAAGAATATAATGTACAGTTGGACACAGGTTTCCCTGGTACACCGTCTTGCGAGACTTCGAAAAATTACATGGTAACAGTGTTTACTGAGGGAGATGGGGGGTGGAGAACCCCTTCTCTGCTAACAAGAGTTCCACCAATAAGTTCTGGAGTTCGTTTGGTGGGCGGAGTTATTAGGAATGGTTGGAGAAAGACACACACACACACACACACACACACGGAGTAAAAAAAATCTGAGCAGTTTATATCGTTGTAATGAAGATTGTTGTCTCACTTGTAATATAAGTTTGTTTATTAAGGTTCCATTTAACTTTCGGCCAAGACGTTATCATACAACCGTGTCTATTATTATATATCGGTCATAGTCATTACACAATACTTAAAATTGATCAACATTTTAAAGTTATATTGGTATTGCCTAAAATCACGAACATCATAACAGGATAGTTTAACCTTATCACGTAAGCCAAGTTTACAGCATTGGTTGCAGTGCGTTTCCTCTCTCTCTCTCTCTCTTCTCTCTCTCTCTTATACTAGCTAACTTATATATATATATATATATATATATATATATATATATATATATATATATATATCTCAGCTATACTAGCTAACTTAGTGATAAGAAAAAACCCTGCGCTCAGTATGCAGTTCTGATATGTCATTAGTGTATTCAGGAGAGGATCAGTGACCCAATAATATCGAAGATTGCCCTTCCTGACAATACCCATAAGCATAACCAAAGCAAAGAAATTTCTCATCTCTGATACTGTAATGTCATAAACTCTTGTTCCCTTGAGTGTTCGCTTGATATATTACCCCATTTCATAACATGAAATTAACGATTGAATCTCTCTACAGTCAGTTCCATTATAAAATCATTAAAAATAGAATAAGAAACTTTATTCCTGATATACTATCATCAAAATCGAAGGTGTGCGGCAAAGAATTATCGCCACCAATCCTTTGCCACACAGGATTAGCTGGTTTGACGTTTCTGACAACCTCCTAGGCCACCCTTACCTCCCCCGCCCCGCGCAGTTCATACAAATGGAAGACGAGCAGTGCAAACGGCCAACAAGACCTCTAATAAGGCATTTAGTAGTACAGAACCAATATCGATACAATAAGCTATGAAGGCGCACAAAATTAAAAACATAAGAACGTCACATGACGTAAACAACATGTGTGGGACGACTTCCGCAACACGTCATATGACGTGGTTGACCTTTTAAGGGTTAACTGTTGTTTTTTCTAAAATTATGTATGCGCTGATATATTATAGACTATATATTTTATTGACCTCAGGTGATAGGTGAAGTCATTTGGGCTTTCCTTATAGTGGCTGTCCTAAAGAGAGTATCATCTACTGAATTGACAGTTACCTTTTAAAATGTCCCACAGAGCATATGACCCCTATACTCAGAAACGTCAACGACGGCCAAAAAATATGCCACATTTTTACTCTTGTTTATATAACTTAGGTTTTACACCAAAGACACAATGAAAATATCAGTAGGATATAAAGCATTACATTTCAAATAATGGAAACTATTTTAATAGACTTCAAGAAGCTAATAAGCGAAAATAAGTGGCGAAATATCATATCTGTATCGGCCATACCACAGAGAACAAAGTATACAGGTAAGGTCCCGTCCACACGGTCGAGCTTTGGTCGACGAACTTTGTCCGATGTGACGTCAGAAGCGGAGAAACAGCGGGAAAAGTCAGAACTTTGCTGTATTTTCTCCGCTTCTGACGTCGCATCGAACAAAGTTCGTCGAGCAAAGCTCGGCCGTGTGGACGGGCCTTTAAGGCAATTTGCCAATACTGTTACCGACCTCACTGTATGATAACAGTGCTCAGCGAGTCATTCAGTTCTATAATTCAATGCTGTTAACAAGAAACGGTGATTAGGAAGACATCAAAAACATGTGGGGCCTGAGTAAGTAGGAAAGTTTACTGCAATACTCTCAATATTGTATGGAGGCATTATGCCATTTTTTTTACAGATACTTCGAATATCATATCAAGAATATCATGGTTATAATAAAACTTGTTGTGAATTATGTTTATTAAAACATATAATCAAATAACTAGAGAGAACTAAATGAGAACATTTTAGGTCCTATTACAAAAAATATAACATTTATATTATACAATCTAATACCTTGACCATCCACCCTCTCTCTCAGTCACTTCCCTCAATCTGTCGGGCATCGAATGAACAAGGTTGAAAATTTGCTGCGGTCTCCGTCTACAAATTTTCCACTGAGAGTTGATGTGAGCCATGAGTTGCTGTGTTGTTCTTTCATGTTCCATTTTCCATGTGTTCACCATCTGGGCCCAAACGTGTTCAATCACATTCATATCTGCTCCTTTGCTCGGCCATTCAAGAAGAAGCAGGTTATCCTGTCTGGCAAACCACTCTTGAAAAACGTGAGCAGTGTGAACAGGATGGGCCCTGGTGGGAAGGGAAAATTCCTTTCTCGTAACGAAGGCAAGAAGGAGGTTTGCAGCAGCTCAACATACTTAGCTGCTGTAAATCGTCCCTCGATACGGAACACATCACCCATACCATGCACACACACCCAGCCCCATACGTTGCAGGTTACATGGCCAGATCGAAGCACCCCAACAATGTTACGGGGTTCATATCTGAATGAGAGAAAAAATGGGGGTGTATAATATAAATCATATATACATATACATATATACATATATATATATATATATATATATATATATTATATATATATATATCTATATATTATATATTATATATATACCACCCCCTTTGGAGAATTTGAATTCTCAGTGATGAACAACATTGAAAGAATTCTATTGTGTAATTATTTATTAAATATATTATATTTGAGGAAAAAGAGCAAATGATGCCACTGTCCCTTACCTAATATTTATCTCGGAAATAGCACTCTTATTTATGTTAACTCCCTTTGTATATTTTGGCAGTCCACTTCCGTGGAACAAAATCTGAAGATTAATAATTAATATAAAGAAGAATGCAATTGATAATTGATGCAAGTAATGATTTTCCTTATCATACCGAGTTCTATTTGTTCGCCAACAATGCAGCTTCCCATGCGATGTGGACGAGAAGCACTTCTCGTTAGTAAAGATGACCCTGCCCCAAAAAGTCCAAACCCTTATCAGCATGACGTTGGGCAAAATCAAGCCTTCCCGCCTTATGTCGCTCCGTCAAGAGCTCCTTCGTCGCTGGAGTTCTGTGATGAATCCCAGCAGCGTGGAGTCTGCATCGTACTGTCATCGATGACACTTCTAATCCAAGGTCTTCATGAATGGCCTCGGCGTTGGTTAAGGGTTGCTCTCGAGCCGCCCTGATAATGGCGTCATCCTCAGCTGGGGTGGTTTTCCGTGGACCCCCTGGCCTAGCTAAGAGACCATATTATCTTAAATGTTTAGCTTATAATTTATATAACATCGCAATCAATTCTAGATTCTTCTAATTTTGTACTCGATGGATTGATCATAATTTAGTAAACATGGCTGTATAGTTTTGGTTTCAAAAGCAGATCAAATAGAACGAGATTACATATATCCATAATATTCTCAATTTGGTTGGTGGTTATTAAAACTGTAAATCATTCCTGAGCCATCACTGAAATGACATTCAATAAATAAACTATAGCTATCAAAAGACACAATGACTGTGACGGGGTGGGCACAAATAAAATGCTCTTATAGGGTTAATTTTACAGAGACAACTCAATCGACTATCTAACTTTGTTCATGGTTGAGGTCGGCAAGGGCCAACCACCCACCGGTGTGGAATTATGGAGGTGCACCTGAAGTATTACTGTGTTGTTGGAATGGCTGTGGATATCTGTAGTCTAACCAAAATTATAATAGCGAGAGAAATACATTTAAGAAAGAAACTTTCATATTAAATAAGCAAGATTAAATAACCATGAACAATGTAACATATCCACTAATCATTCAGCATAAACAACTTACAACATACGCAAGTCGTTCAAGTTCCCACTCTCCTCCCACCTTCTTATCCACAACTGTACCGTGGTGGGGGGACACACCAACATCACGTGTAATGGCTCGTATCGAGAAACAATTGTCGCGAAAAGTGACACTTCGTCCTCGCAGCGCTAGATTTGTGTCCCTTCGATTCATTGTGTGTGGTTATGGAGTCTGACCCATTTAAAAATCCTGCTGACGACCTCACCTCCGTTGGGATTCAGACTCTGTTTCGAGGCGATTAAAACGACACCATGATTCATATATCATTATATCGTTCCTTGATTGTAGGATTAGCCAATAGGGATCATAATCACCCTGGTATGAAATAAAGATACTACTGTTAAATATAATATGCTCACATAATTATTGTTCCTATTAATAATTACATTGAGAACTGAATACTCGTTGAGCACTGCTTCGTAAAATGAGCTCGGTAAACGTGTTCGAGAATTCTCTAACCTATTTCTCTGTAACTAAGATTCGTATAAGTACGAGATTTTGCTTTAGTGTACTACACCAGTACCGTAATTTATAAGAGTATCATGAATCACAAATTATGAAGAAGAGACACTTGTCCTGTACGAAGAGGCAAAAGGCTCGATTAGCCAGAAATGGATATGAACACAACAGTATAAAAAAAAACTCGTCTACCCTCTCCCTATTCCACCCCCACCATTCCACCCCCTTCCTCTTCCTTCCCTCACATCTCCTCCCCCTCCCTTCTCTCTCTCTCTCTCTCTCTCTCTCTCTCTGAATGTTACTTCAGTTTAAGTATATTTTGTACGATTTTTTTTTTTCATCTATCCATCTATCTAATCTAATAATAATAATTTACAATATTGTTTATATCTAACGATTCACTCGGTTGTTACCTGCCAGCAAGGCTGGCATTACGGCACGGTACGGCACGGTTGATATTTAGCCTATGTGTACGGTACGGAATTACGCAACGACAATTTTACCAAAGTACGGTACGGTATAGTTCAGTTATGGAAAAAATGTGCAAATTCCGTACCGTACTACCTTATCTTAGGCATGGATATATTACTTTTGGTCTACGTTGAAAACAAGGGAACAATATTAATTAATTATTAATAATAATAACCAGTAATATAACATTTTTTTTTTCTTTTTTGCTATTATTCTTAGCATCAGCAGCAGCAGTAGTAGTAGTAGCTATTACTATTTTTATCCTAAGGTCAAATTGTTTTTTTCTTTCTTTAGTGACTATTGACTTGGGTAAGGAGTAAATGATTATAATTATTAGAGTGAGAGATATCTGCATGTATGGTGGAGTAGTAGAACGATAGATACTGTGAATGATGGTAAAGCTACTGTTATACCTGTGTTTGGTTACCTCCTTCGCAATCTTCATTTGGACTCAGGGCATCAGCCATATGCTTGTATTACGAAGGTGAAGAAGAGATGGCCGCCTAGGAACATAACTGTCGGCATGGTAGCAGAAATCCGTTTGTCACGCAACTTTTCAACTTTTTTTTTTAGCAAAGAGAGAGCCGCCAATTGCCTACAGATTGGTTTGAATAGGTAACTGGTTACAGTTGCTCTATGTGTTACAAATAAAAATTGAGCATTTTTACCGGACATTCATTTGAGTTAAAGCCTTGATTATACCGAGAAATTATAGCAAAATCTCGTACTGATACCAGTCTTCATTACAGTGTTATTGACCAAAAACGTGACTGCACGGTCTGTGAAACCCACAGTAAGAGAGCTTTACCAATTACAAATAAACATTACCTTTTATCTGAAATGTTTTTATTACACGTTTTGAAGTTAACTGTAATTGCGGTTGTTTTTTATTTATACTTAATGGTAATTGTAATTGTAACTGAAAAGTTCAAATAATAAAGTACTTTATTTGAAATTGTTATCCTAGAGCAGCCCTCTTACTTTTCGAGAACTCATCTTAACCAAATGCAACAGAGAGATGTTTTGAGTCGCTACCCAATTTATTTATTATATTATTAAGGAAGAATATTAACAAGCCAGCTACCAATTCTAAAAATATTTGTATTCTATTTATTTCCTTTTTTTGTGCAAAAAGTTGTGAAATTTTTTTCTAATATTTAAGTTTTGTATTTCAGTATTATTGAAGTTGTAATTGTAATTCGATAACAGGTTAGGAAATTATGATTCTAATTGTAATAGACATAAAGCAAACGTAATTACCCCTAACCAGCTTATATTAAATTTATGCATACATGGGAGAAAACTGATTAGAAATTCAGTGATTTTTCCACTACACTTCGGCTTCTCTCGGGGCACCTGTGAATTGTTCAATCTTTAATAAATCGACTTTATCTTTCTCGGGATCTATGTGGTTCTGCCCCCTTATTTGGCCAGGCAACCAATTCAAATCCTCTCGACCTTGAAACCATTCCTGGACTATTCTGGCCGTATGGATGGGGCAGCCGTCATGAATGAAAATGACAGGACTAGGTGGAAAGGGATAATTCCGCTGGTGAAGTGAAGGGAGGAAGAAATTCTGAAGAATTTTAACGTATTTTTCACTGGTGAAACCCTTCAGTCTTGGTAATATTACATATACCATGTAAGGAAATCCAGGTCCACACGTTTACGGTTACAAGCCACTCTTGGCCACTTCGTAAATGTTTCCTCGGTGGTATCTGAAGGAAAACAATCTAAATTTTTTTACAATTTACGCGTTGCTTTCCGTAAAAGGGAAAATAATGATATATCGTTTGGGGAAATGTAATGCTAAGTAACAACCCCTGCATTAGGATAATGTTTATTCATCTATGAGGATTAATACTTATTACAAGTTTGCCTCCTCCAACCTCTTATACACTAAAACAGCTCGAAAGCTGATTAGTGGAATTCACGTTAAGAGAGGAACAGCACCACCTTTAGTAAACAGTGTTACAAACAGACAATTAACAATGCCAGTAATGACCTGAGATGTTGCAATGCCAGTAACAGCCAATCAATCAATCAGTCCCAGTAATCGTGTGATTTAATATATCACTTTGTTCGGTGATAACGATATCACTGCTACAGCACCTCCATTACACGCTAACAAGTTTGTCACCAAATCATGGCTAGACTGAGGTATTGTATAAATTTTTATAGGGCTTCTGTCCTCTGCTAATAGTATTCGTTATAGTCTCCAAATGAACAGCAACATATTGTTCTCCGGGCGCAGATCGTCGCTCTACGAGAAAGTGGGCTTTCAATAGGTGCTGTTGCACAGCGTCTTGACGTCTCCCCTACGACAGTAAATAAATGGAAAAGGAGGCAAGTTTAGACTGGGAAATTTACCGACTTTGGATAGCATTTATTTATTTCATTTGTTTATTAATTTTTTAAACTATAAACCTTATAAACCCGTGAAATTATGAAACCTAAATTACAGTTGCCTTGGTCCTGTTGAACTCTAATAGTGATTCTTTCCCTTTACTTCCCAGAATACCAAATAGCGTTCCCATAAGTAAACAGGCCATAATTAATCTTGATTATTTAGGTATCTGCATATTAATTACGTATTTCAGTTCGAAGACCTTCACCACGAATGACCACCCGTGAGGATAACGACGACATTCGACGAGCAGCATAAGAAGATCCTGTTACCAATACTATTGCTATTTGTGAACGTCTGACATTAAATGTTTAGGCTATGACGGTGCGAAGACGTCTGCATGAGGCAGGAATACCTCACAGAATTCTTGCCAAGAAGGAATTTCTCGGCATCGTGCTGATAAGCTTGCCTTCGTTCAACAGTTTGAGGGGAGGATATGGAATTTTGGTCTCGAGTCGTATGCAGTGACGAAAGGTCTTTTACTAGCAGAAGTCACGGCAGAATACATAATTGACGACCGAGTAATATAAGGTGAGTTTCTAAAATCATTAACAACAGTCAGACTATAATAATTATAAGCAAGGGTAATATTATAATCAAAAGATAATAATTTTGTCAATAACCATGTATTTTCCGCTAATTGAATTATATTGCCACGAGCAGTGTGAAAATAAAAATTCTTCATTGAAAACCCCCCATTAGTTCTACTATGGCCAGCTTTCAGGCATTAAGCAAATACATTATTAATGTTATGAATAATCACGTAGGCAAACTTATAATATAGAGTACAGCCTGTTTACTGAATTAAAGAATATCATATCATAACGGACTGTTGCAGATCAAAGTTAATGCTATTATAAGTATTAATCCTTGCAGATGAATAAACATTCTTAATTTATTGCAAGGGTTGTTACTTAGCATTTTATTTCCCCAAATGATATAGAATTATTTTCCGTATTACGAAAAGCAAAGCGTAAATTGTTAAAAATTAGAGGTGACCAGGAATGGGCATGTCACAGTAAACGTGTGGGGCTGGATCTTCTTACATTATATGGATGATATCACCAGGATTGAGTGGAGGCTCACTGGTGAAAAATACATTGAAATTCTTCAGGATTTCTAACTTCTTTCACTTCAACAGCGGAATTATTCCTCCCCACCTGCTCCTGTCATTTTCATTCACGACCGCTGTTGAATAGTCCAGGAATGGCTTCAAGGTCGAGAGGATCTGCAGTTTCTTGACTGGCCAAGTAAGGATACAGACATGAACCTCACTGAGAATATTTAGGCTAATTTGGTAAAATGTTGGGAGCCTGAGAGGGAGAGGAGACCAGATCAACTGATGAACCTCTGGGAATACAATGGAAACTCTTCCATAACCGACCACAGATCGTCAGAAACCATGAATCTTCTATGCCTAACAGATTGCAAGAGGTGATCTAGGAGGAAGGTGGCTGGACTTCTCACTAATATTAAAAATAAATGTAAAAATTGAGTGTGTATATTTAGATTACCCCATGGCTTCCGCTGAACTTCCATGTCGTATGATGTAAAAAAAAAAATCGTAAACAGACCTATGCATATCGTTTAGCTCCAGGTCATGATTATTATAATTTATCTATTAGAAAGGTGAATTTGATATTTTAAAGGAGTTCAAAATCTAAAGGGAATTTCGCTATCCTGATTTTTTCTTTAAAAATTATCTAAAAAGAGAACCCTAGGTCAATATCATCAAACTACATTTCTCCAAATAACTCTTTCCACAATGGAAAGGTAAATGACTGAAGGGGCTGTTTAACAATAGAGACGTCTGTCTCTTATCCTCACACGAATGATAAGAGCGAAAGGAATTTCTGTCCGTATGACATTAAAACATGTATCACAATTAATATATTAGAAAATATAAGCCAAGTAGATATATTTATCCATATCATGTAATAATTATTGTAATGAACGGCGTGTAGGGAATAACCTCTACAGTACGTATATTCAAGAGGGAATACAAACCCAAACATGAATACATGAAACCTCTGAATATCAACAATTGATTATCATTGGCAAACGAATTAAGTTTACCATATGGGAATGGTTAAAAGTTTGCACCAAGTTTGGGAGTCTTTCTTCACTTTCCATTACACGTTGTGGAATTTTCTCTGTCCCTAGTAGTTTCATTTTGATTCCTCAGTAACATCTAGTCTCTCTCTCTCTCTCTCTCTCTCCTTTTCATTCTATATGTATTTACAAGAGAGAGTGAGTTTAACCCAATCCTTCTTCTTGTAAATGTTGTTGTATTCAGAAAATCTACAGTACTATAATAATATTAGGATAAACACTAAAAACACGCAGGCATTAAAGATAAACAAGAAAATATTTCAAGTGGAGCTTTTCGTTAGCCATACACTCTATCCACGAGCATATCTAGTACTTCGCCCACTCATCGGGGTCGCAACAGGCCCACCTTACCCCTAGTCCCCCACCCATTTCAGTTGTAGCAAAGCCAGGCTGAGGACATCGGTACAGCAAAAGCGAGAAGCTTGTCAGTTTGAATTACGTTTTAGAATTCCAAAACCTGTAAGACGGCTTAACAACAAGAACTCTATCCCCGACACCACTCCCCCCGCCCCCCGAAAAAATATATATGCATATATTAGTTTAGTCAAGATTAAAGGGTGTTAATGACATATCAAAACTGAATACTTACCGCAGTGGTATTTCTAGATGACATGTCACTTTAAAGTAGCTAATATGAGAGAGACAGACAGAGAGAGGAGCTAAGGTGTCGGACACTTACAACACGTTCACGGAGTTTTTGGGTATGTTCAATGAAGTGTTGCTGCGCTTCTCTTTATAGATTCCTATTAATTATTGGGAGGAAAGCACTGCAACCGTATATAAACTTGGCTTCGATAAGGTTAAAATATCCTATGATGTTCGTGATTCTCTCCAATACCAATATAGCCTAACTCTAAAATTTTAATCAATTTTAAGTATTGCGTAATGAATAAGACCGATATATAATAACAGACACGGTGGTAAGATAACGACTTAGACGAAAGTTAAATGGAATCTTAATAAACAAACTTATATTAAAAGTGAGACAGTAATCTTAGTTACAGCGATATACCCTGCTCAGATTTCTTTTTTTTTTTTTTCTTTTACTCAGTGTGTGTGTGTGTGTGTGTGTGTTTGTGTTTCTCCAACCTTACCTAATGACTCCTCCCACTGAAAGAATTCCAGAGCTTATTGGTGGAACTCTTGCTAAGAGAGGAAGAGTTCTCCCCGCATCACCCCCCCCTCAGTAAACACTGATACCATATAATTTTTCGAAGTCCCTCAAGAAGGTGTACCAGGGAAACCTGTGTCCAACTGTACATTCCGTTCTTTCTTTTCTTCTCCCAGATTTACCATAGCTGGAGGTGCTTCGTTTTTCTTACTGTGCTACAGATCTTGCCCTATTTCCTGCGAATTCCTCCTCGAGTTGGGCTAGCGTGCTTATCTCGCACATACTCTAATTTCTCGTCTTCGTTCCATTCACTTTGAAAACTAACTTGCATCTGTTTGTATGGTGTTTTAACGTTGCATGGAACCAGTGGTTATTCAGCAAACGGGACCAACTGCTTTACGTGACTTCCGAACCACGTCGAGAGTGAACTTCTATCACTAGAAATGCACATCTCTAATCCCTCTATGGAATGCCCGAGAATCGAACTGGCGACCACCGAGGTGGCAGGCCAAAACCAAACCTACCACGCCACTGAGGCGCTCAACTTGCATCTGTTGACACCATTCAGTCTTAAATTATCTCGTTCTCTATTAATTCATTATAATTAGATCTGTCAGTTCGAGGAATGGAGTATAATTCGTAGACGGTTCCGAGATATTACTTCTGTTCAGTATCATCCAGAGAGAGGAGCAGTCGAAACATTCAGAAACTGTTGGTGCAATCAACATGTTCCTCGAGCTTCGAGTTTCCTGCTCATTACAGTTCAATACCGAGCGTCTGCTAAGCGCCTCAGTCGCGTGATTGTTATGGTCTTGGCCTGCCACCTCGGTGGCCGTGAGTTCGATTCTCGGGCATTCCATTGAGGTGTGAGAGATGTCTCTTTCTGGTGATAGAAGTTCACTCTCGACGTGGTTCGGAAGTCACGTCAAGCCGTTGGTCCCGTTGCTGAATAACGACTGGTTCCATGCAACGTAAAAACACCAAACAAACAAACAAACAAACCGAGCGTCTGCTTTCATCATCGTGAATTTTTTTTTGTTTCTAGTTCAATCATTTTTGTTTCTAGTTAAATAATTTGCTAAGGACAGACGAAACTCGTTTTTTCTATCACTAATTCTATATTTATATGAAAATGCTTCATAAATAACATAATAGATGTAGATGAGAATCAGGAAATGATTTATTGATCACAAGTTAAACTGACGAGATGAGATGGCGGGTGAATGAGAGAGAAAATTATTCTCAAGGTCGACGACAGATGAAGTAGTTTACGAAATCACTGTCAATTGTATTGGGTTTCTTGTGAGATTTGTTAATATTCTTGCTTGCGTTGTTGTTGTAGTGACGAGTCATTTCGTCCCGGCAACAACTGCGTTGACAGGTAGAACTGTTGTATTCGCACCTGTCACTCAGGAAGCTTCGGTCGCTCTCGGATGAACAGGTGCGACTCTTTGCCTCTGGAAG
>NC_087206.1:92863165-92995665 GCF_015104395.2 Macrobrachium nipponense
CTATGACTAAAACTGGAAACAGGTTGAATAACCTGGTTTAATCAGCTTTTGAAGAAAGTAGCAGCAGATAAATGAACTTTTTAACGATAACATAAAAGCAGAACGTCTACTCTTGCTTTTCAGTTTTGATAGGGTGGGTTGCTCCCACGACCGCAAATTCTGACGGTTAGCATCGTGGCGTCGTGTTTTCGTAGATGTCTTTACGAGTATGCTAAGTAGCAGCCAAGAGACCGTTATAACATAGGTAATGACAACCTGCGTAAATTTCATGGTGTATCAGTGCATCTATTCATCTATCATCTATACTAACACATGTATAAACAAACTCACATACAGACTATCACATACGTATACGTACGCGCAACACCACAAATGTGATACATACACACACACACACACACATATATATATAATCATATATATATATATATATAAATATATAAATTATTATTATATCATATCTATATATATATATATATATATATATACATATATAAATTACAATATATATATATGCATATATACATATATACATTATATATATATATATATAATATATATATATGAAAATATTATGAGAATGTGTACAGCCAGCAACAAAACCGACGTCGCTCCGCCAAGCCTGGCTCGGAGAGATCATGCCTTTCTTGCCCTGAAGGTGGCCCAGTTCAAACAACCAGTACATAGTGAGAATGCTTTGAATAGGAGGAGGAGGGGAATTACAGTAATCAGGCAAAGAAATGCAATAATGAATGAAATATATATGGACAGAGAGAGAGAGAGAGAGAGAGAGAGAGAGAGAGAGAGGTGGGGGGTTGGGAGATGAGAGGAGAGAGAGAGAGGTGGGGGGTTGGGAGATAGAATAGAGTACGCGGAACGGTAACGAAAGAAATGCATGCAGTTTATACAGTGTATGGAGAGAGAGAGAGAGAGAGAGAGAGAGAGATACGAGGAACGGTAATGAAAGAAATGCATACACTCTATGGTGGCGAGGGAGAGGGAAAGACTTATTCTTGTTTAGTTATTAATCTGATGGATATATTTGAGACCTTCTGCTTTAAGAAGTAAGTTATCGTATATTTTTTGGAAAATAATTATGAAACCTTACCAAATCGTATTGTTTTAAATCGTTATCATATTTTTCATGCTTTTTTACATGAAAAATATGATAACGATTAAGTATTGTTGAAACGGACTATCAATATTAACATTATTCATACGGAAACATAGTTTCATTATCCTATGAGCAGTTTTTTTTTTCTTTCTATCTCCATCTGTCATTCTGTCCTCCGTCTATCACCTGGATCCACTGTTTGAATAATGGTAAACGTTTGAAATGTTATTTCAATTTGGCCACGGATCACAAAACCGTAAATGGCTACTCCACCAACTTGTGCTTGACTGCATATATTTTTGCTCTAGACTGACTGTACTGTAATTACCTGTAATACCAATAATATACGAATCTGGTCACAAAGATGTTACACACCAGGTTGTGTAGCCGTGAGTTGTACGAGTCAAAGCATCAGTTTTGCAAGGGTATAATTTTATTAATTAATCTATGCTAAGAACACATTACTGGATATGATAATCTAGTACTACAGGATTTTTATTTTTGGCATAACTTAGCCGAGTTACCAGTATTTGAGTGTGATGGGCCGCTTGGCTCCGCCCCTCGCAACCATCTAGGCTACTTATAGAAATTATTTTAATTTGCTATATTTCTCATATTATATTATATTTTTCATATTGTTTTCGAACTCTTGAAGATAAATAAATAAATGATATATATACATATACATATATATATATATATATATATATATGTGTGTGTGTGTGTGTGTGTGTGTGTGTGTATAATATACCATATGCTTGTAGCTATATATGCATTAATGTTAAAGCAAACAAAAAAATCCTCTTGAGACTTTGAAATCGTTGAGCTGACATTTGGTAATTCGAATACGTAATATGAAGAGGACGATGAAAATGATGATACATTGTCTTATACTGTATTCAATGCCAATGTTTCAAAGTATAGCTTTATCATCTGGGCTAAACAAAAATTGATAAAAACCTAAATCACCAGAAAAACTCACTAAAATAGCTTGGGTGGGGTAGAACATGAAAAAAATATGTAACCAAAAATTTTTAAAAGCAGAAAAATATATTGTAGAAAAAGAAGATATTGTAAACGAATACCAATTTTGAGTGAACCACAGGAGCACGTACTACAACACAAGGAATGTTTTAAGGATAAACCGCGGAGAAGTAGTAGTTTAGCTTTTCAGTGACGGAACTACGTAGTTGTATAATGTTATTGATTCCATTATAATAGGGGATTTCCATAAGCGGCTTGTGCTATGATTTCAGAATTATCATTGGAAATAGTTGATTTGCATTTGCCTGGATGTTCCTCGACACTTGGAAACGCCTTTTATTTATGTTACAGCTTGTTCTGTGGCCAACTCTACGATGTGATTCAATAAGAACTTTAGCCTTCTCAAGTTGAAACAAGATAAATCCAAGATTACATCTTGGGAGTGTATTTATACACAACAAAATAATACACAAATCTAAGAACGGTGTTTTTTAAAACTTAAAACGGGAGCTAGTGGCCCTTGGGCTTCTAAGAACAAGCTTATGATAAAAAAATAAAAAAAATAAAAAAAAACTGCTTCTCAATAATCAGAGTTAAAAGTATATATAGATGAAAACTTAGTCATCGACCGCTTAAAGTAAAGAGGCATAAAATTAAGTTTTGATATAGTAAGAATCGGAATTGAAGCCTAAAACTTATTGGTTTTGTAAATAAATTTGGGCTGCAGTTTTCATAAACGTTCATGTAATATACTCCACCTCATTGTGAAAGTGAATCCAATCCACTAATAAGAAAGTGAAAGGCCCCATGAAGCAAATTAAATTGCTGTCTAAAATTAAAAATAAAAATTAAAAAAGCAGTTAGGTATTTCCACAGAAGTGAAAAAATGTCTATCACATCTGCTTGTCAAAACGCCTAAAAAAGGCAAGCGTTTGTTTGCATATTCAATAATAAAAGTTTATAGTATGAAGGGTGATTATTGGCAAACTAAAAGTTAATCGACACAAACACCGTTTAGAAATATCAGTTACATAACGTTTGTGGTAAAGAAGAAGAGACATTTTTGGAAAATCATATAGGAGACTTTCCTCCAAATGGAACTTGAAAATATTTATAAAAACAGGACCCGAACGAGAGCTCTTAGAGACCATGTTAATGTTAGTAATGGTTTCCATTGAAAGAAAGTCAGGGTCCACCAAAGTACAGTTTTGAAGGTTTCCAAATCCTCTCTATCAAAACCTTTACAAATAAAATAAGATTCGCTCAAAATCTGGACCAAAACACTTAACATTATTAAATGAGAAGCAAGATCGGGGCTCACCATACACAGATCAACGTTTTGGCAAGCATGGTTGAACTGGAAGAGAAAACTATAAGAAAAAAATTGCAACAATCTAACCAAATACTGTAAGCATTGTAACTAGACGTATTCTACGAGACCAAAATAGGTCTTGGATTTGAATGCAATCATTCAACGCTGAAAAAGAAGTTAAAAGGTTCTAAAGGGGTAACAGGCGGGAAACCTCGCAGCTGCAGTACGAGACAATTGTTAGGAGTTTGTTTGTATGGTGTTTATACGTTGCATGGAACCAGCGGTTATTCAGCAACGGGACCAACGGCTTTACTTGACTTCCGAACCACCTCGAGAGTGAACTTCTATCACCAGAAATGCACATCTCTCACACCTCAATGGAATGCCCGAGAATCGAACTCGCGACCACCGAGGTGGCAGGTCAAGACCATATCGATTACGTATACCGAGGCGCTACAATTGTTAGGAGAGATGGTGGACAGTGACTTAGAAGAAAGAGAATATAAACGGAAATACAGACAAAAGGAATGAAAAAGAAGGGGGTGGAGTTAAGGGACGATGCAAAGACCCTTATGTAATGCCTACAGTTCACCCCAAGACGAATTAGCCTTGACAATACTATCCTTATGAACTTTAGGTAAGCTGTCTAGGACCTCAATAAGACGAACCTGATGGAAAAGCGACCAGATTGATTGATTGATTGCGAGTTATCTGGCGTCATAAACGACCAGATACGAATGTTCTTTGGGCCATGATACGTTATGTTCGTTAATAGTACTTTTGTATTTTCTACAATTCTATTAAATTTGACCTCTGCTTTAAAAATGGGCTGAAAGGCGGGTAACCCACTGCATTCAAATTTTTACATTTCAGATTTAAAAGCAATCATTTTTTAAATAGTCCTTTCTACTATGAACAACTGTATCTTGACAGTTATCTAATTAGTGATGCCGAGTTCAGCGTTACATCGACAACTGTTTGAGCTGATTTTAATCGTCTTTTGTAAAGAAGGATATCTACTCTAATTTATAGTCCTTACATCCATATAACATGACTTTTTGCGAATTCCCATCATTCCCCTTCTAAAAGTTTTAGATCAGGTCAAATAAGTAAACTAAGAACGCGACAAAACAATATTTCAAAAAAAAAAAAAATTGTAAGGAGGTTTATAGATTAGGCACTTAAAAGTGAAGACCATTGGATATAAGAAATTTCTCTTTGGTCGATGAACTTTGTTCGATGTGACGTTAGAAGCGGAGAAACCGCGGCAAAGTTCTGACTTTACTTGCTGTTTCTCTCTCTGGACATAAAAAGATTGGAATAGTCAAAAAGTCCTAAGTTATACAATTTGCGCTGAGGAATATTGAGATTGCGAGCACAAGACGACATATTTTTGTGGAATGGAATGGAATGGAAACCAATACAAAATTTAAGCCAAAAGTCAAGCACTGACTTCCGAGGTTATTCAGCGCAGATAGGGAAATTTAGAGCGTAACTACAAGGTTTTCCTCCTGTTAAGCCTTGTAGTTACACTATGATAGAATTGTTAGGAGTGACGTGCCTCGGAGAGATACGGTACAAGGAATGAAACTAATGCCTACGGCGGGATCCCGTGAGGAGCACTGACGGCACTACATCCCTGCGGGATCATCTTTTTGTGTTCATAATGTTTCTAAATTAAATATTCTAAAAATGATAACGAATACAGTGTCAAAGAACCTATCACCAATTCATATTTCTTGAAGTATCGCTCCATCTACAGAAGCTTCTCGTTAAATTTAATAATTAAACTTGAATTGTGCGGCAAATTTTTGAATGGTTTGGTACTAAAGGGTGGTCATTTACTTTTTTTTTTCAATCTACTGATTTTTCCCATTGCTTTTCTATGTTTATGCTTCCGGCATTGCATTTAGGTATACCTTACAATTCTTTCCTAGATTTTATCAAGAGCCAAAAATTTTATATTATATTCTCATTAATGAAATAAAAAGTAGTTACTCCTGTAACCTCTTCTGTAAATGACTGTAGATCGTAGAAACTGTACTGTATTCTACTTCTCTGATTACAGAGTTATGTACTAGCACTTCCAACGTATCCACTTTCATATATTCCCTTTAGCGTCTATATTTCTTAGGCGATACTGACCTATTAAATGGTGATAACGTCCGATTTTAATTATCTAATAATTAACAGGGGCTTCACAATGAGCTCTCTCAAGTTCTCTCTCTCTCTCTACTGTGCGACAGATATTTTTAGGCTAATTTCTGACCCTTATTTATACCTTGTTCATTTGGCCCCATTTTCCCGTTCATCCAACTACTCGTGAAATTAGTCATCTCCCTATTTTGAATTTGATTTCCAAACTTCGATAATTACCCATAAACATGCGGAACTCTGCAGCATATACAAAACTCTCCTCTGCTTTATATTTTTCATCTACAAAAAATCTTTAATGCTTTATATTTTCATCTACAAAAATATCTTTTATGCTTTAGATTTTTCATCTACAAGAAATCTTTTCTGCTTCATATTTTTCATCTATAAAAATATTTCCTGCTTCATATTTTTCATCTATAAAAATATTTTCTGCTTCTATTTTTCATCTATAAAAAATATTTTTTGTTCATATTTTCATCGATAAAAACTTCCATAAAAAATTGTTATCTTTTTATAAAAATATTTTTTGCTTCATATTTTTCATCTATAAAAAATCTTTTCTGCTTCATATTTTTCATCTATAAAAATATTTTCTGCTTCATATTTTTCATCTATAAAAATATTTTCTGCTTCATATTTTTCATCTATAAAAATATTTTCTGCTTCATATTTTTCATCTATAAAAATATTTTCTGCTTCATATTAATCTAAAAAAATATTTTCTGCTTTATATTTTTCATCACAAAAATCTTTTCTGCTTTATATTTTTCATGATTCATTAGAATTCGAGAGGAGTTCTCTTCGCATAGTTGAAGGCAGATTTTGTTTTTTGCTTCTTACTTTTAAAACTGCTGACGAGCGAAATGGCTTTTAAACCAGTTCACTGTATCGCCTCCAGTACCTATCGCCTGCAAATAATCTCACGTAGTACTGCTGTATTAAACCGTAGTGTACTGGGGCCAACGGCTTTTCGTGATTTCCGAACCACGTCGAGTGTGAACTTCTATCACCAGAAATATACATCTTGCACCCTTCAGTAAGAATGACAGAGATCCGAACTCGCGGCCACCGAGGTGGCACGCTAACACCATACCGACAACGGCACTGAGACACTCTTAGTGTACTGGTGTCAGTCAATAATTTACGCTCAAATGGAAAAATACCAAGATAACCTTGCAAGTACATTTATAGTGTGCAACAACGCCTTAGGACAGATTAGTTGGGGGTCCATGGCAGGTGGATGGACCCCTTCAGCCATATGCTAGTTACACAGTGGTTCCCAAACTTTTTTCTGTTATTTCCCCCTACACCCAGTTCAGCCATCCAGATTTCCCCCTTCATGTGTATGAAGGAAAGAGTTAAAACACACTGACTATTTACTAATTTATTTTTCAAATGTACAAATATACTGATAAACAGAGTGGATAGAGAGCGGTTAGCAACAACTGACCGCATAGCCATAGAGAGCGGTTAGTAACAACTGACCGCATAGCCATAGAGAGCGGTTAGTAACAACTGACCGCATAGCCATAGAGAGCGGTTAGTAACAACTGACCGCATAGCCATAGAGAGCGGTTAGTAACAACTGACTGCATAGCCATAGAGAGCGGTTAGTAACAACTGACCGCATAGCCATAGAGAGCGGTTAGTAACAACTGACCGCATAGCCATAGAGAGCGGTTAGTAACAACTGACCGCATAGCCATAGAGAGCGGTTAGCAACAACTGACCGCATAGCCATAGAGAGCGGTTAGCAACAACTGACCGCATAGCCATAGAGAGCGGTTATTAACAACTGACCGCATAAGCCCATAGAGAGCGGTTAGCACAACTGACCGCATAGCCATAGAGAGCGGTTAGTAACAACTAGACCCGCATAGCCATAAAGAGCGTTAGACAACTGACCGATAGCCATAGAGAGCGGTTAGCAACAACTGACCGCATAGCCATAGAGAGCGGTTAGTAACAACTGACCGCATAGCCATAAAGAGCGGTTAGTAACAACTGACCGCATAGCCATAGAGAGCGGTTAGCAACAACTGACCGCATAGCCATAGAGCGCGGTTAGTAACAACAGACCGCATAGCCATAGAGAGCGGTTAGCAATAACTGACCGCATAGCCATAGAGAGCGGTTAGTAACAACTGACTGCATAGCCATAGAGAGCAGTTAGTAACAAATAAAAGGACTTTTGTTTGCTCTTCTACTTGAGAATTAAATTAATGAGAAGGGCGAGGCTGCCTCTTGTGCGCTGAGGCTGCTTCTATACACCAGTATATCAATATTTCCCCCTTGGTAGCTTCAAATTTCCCCAAGGGGGAAATTTCCCCCAGTTTGGGAACCACTGTGCAAGTATATGACACTCTTGGTTAGGTTACTAGCTATAAGTTAAAACTCTGTATTTCAGCACTTTTCATTGCCTTCAAGTGAAAGCAGGAACACGTCCTCTATGACTGACCTTCGTACAGCCTAATCTCTGGCCGAAACATTGCATTTTTCATAAAAACCAAGACACCAGAACGGGAAATTGATCTAGGTTAAAACTGCCCCTAAAGATAATTCCAGAAAAAAAATAACCATCTGTAGAGGTCCTTTTCCTCTCGAGTTCTGTCGGCACGATTTTAAGTCCCAAGATAGTTTAAGCAATGTTAGGGCAAATTCGCTTGTGCCCAGTCAACTGCCTTCAGTAGACGGTTTTGTTATATTGTATGATTAGAAAACACTTTAATGCATCAACATCTTGAGATTCGCATTATTAATCTTAAGATTCACATTATTAATACTATGTATTTTCCCAAAGTTGAGAAAAAACAGAAAACTGATAATTTCATGCACTGATAATTTAACGCAGTGTTCTTTCGTAACAATTAATTCCCCAAAGATAGGCAGCAAATGCCTGAAGGAATAAAAATAGAGTAGATTCGACTTCATCACAACATTTTATCTCCATTAGCTCGCAAATAGTATTTCACTAAAGATAATTACACTGTGCGAACAACGAGTTTCTTAATAGAGAGAGAAGAGAGAGAGAGAGAGAGAGAGAGAGAGAGAGAGAGAGGGGGGAAGAGGGAGGAGGAGAAGAGGAGAGAGAGAGAGAGAGAGAGAGAGCGTTGTATCACTTAAAAATGCTTACTGAACAGAGGTATTCCAACTATATCACTTAAAAATGCTTACTGAACAGAGGTATTCCAACTATATGTCTAAATACAATGTTCCCCCCACCCCCAATTTTATTTTCATTTTGCTTTTAACATTAGTTTTCAGCTGGTAATTTATGGGGATGGTCACCTGTTATTACAGACAAAAGCCTTTAGTCTTCTTCGGAGTTTATTTTTAACAAAAACCACCACCCTGCTCTAAACAGTCATTACCTTGAAGGCTTCCTACCATCGAACACTAGTGTTACCTATGCTCTCTCACTAAGGAAGAATTTGCCCTTTCCTTTGATATTTTAATTAATGGTGCTTAAAATGAGGGCTTCAGAAGGTATTTCTACAGAAGCAATCCGCGGTGGCTTAGACTATGGCAATTGACTGATTCCTATGTTATTTTAGTTACTGTACAAGATTTAAAAGTAATATCCATTCTGCCGGCTGTAACTAAGCAGTAATTGACCTTTGAAAGTTACATAATAGCCGCACCAAACTCAAAGGTATATTAAAGTTTAGTTCCAACCAAACTAAAAAAATATTCCTTACAACCCTTGTAAAGCAACTAAAATAACATAGAAAATGTCAATTGCCATAGTAAGTCACCGAAGAACGGTCCTATAGGAAGGTACCAAGTATTCATTACGGTGAAGGAAATGTAAACACAGCCGCCATGTTTAAATTCCAACACCACCGGAGCCATATGTTCACTAAGGGGGGTGGGGGGGGGTAACGCACGGGGGGTAGGGGGGGGGTAACGCACAGGGGGTGGGCGGGGTAAGGTGGAAGGTACTTGTCGTCTTAGCAGCACCCCACTGAATAGTAACATACCTTGACGCAACTTTTGGCGAAAGCCTAACACTCACTTTCCTTAAACATAATAATTAAGAATAATGTTTGGACCTTACCTTAAAGGGGTGGAGGGTACAAAGCAGCAGCTGCCTTTAAGAATGCGTGGAGGCGGGTCTTGGGTTCCTCAAAATGCAGCTTGAAATAAGCAACAGCCAAGTACCCGACGAAGTTATACATTCTCCTCCCGTATCTTGGAGTCGACTGCCGGAGTTCCCTCCACCTCCTCTCGATAGTATTAGTATGGGCACCGGTTTCTGGGTCCACAAAGTTCATCGAGTGGTTGACTGTCAAGTGGACATAACCTTCATCTCGCAGGCAGTCATAAGCCCTCCAACAGTCAGAAATAATAGTGGTACCCGGCACAATGTATTCTTTGATAACTGCAAGCAGAGTCCCACTCGTCCTTTCGGGTACGGGAACAACGAAAAACTCCCGGGTCTGCCTGCAGATACCACCGAATACCCACTGGCCTTCGATGAGGCGACCTACGTTGTATTTTCTTCTCCCAAACTTCGCCTCATCGATTTCAACAATTGTGCCGGGCCCACCTATTTGCTTCTTCTGTTGGAAGCACCAATTAACTATGACCTGAAATAAAAGTCAGTGTTAGGGGAGGTAATTAAGTAGGGTAAATTTCATAATAATACAAGGCAGGTTGTGTATGAGAGAGAGGGAGGGGGGGGAGAAGGAGGGGGTAGGAATGGAAAATGGTGAGGGGATAAGCAAAATACTTCCCGGGAGAAGCTGGCCCAATCATTAATTGTTGAGTCCGACAGTCCAAGTTCTGTTCTCGCAACCTTGTAAGAAAAAAAATCACTCACATACAGGTATGCGAAGAACAGAACTGTCTCAACATCAAGGTGGGGTCCCCAGAGAACCAAGTGCCCTTAAACAAGGAAAAGTAGTAAGAACAGCGTTTCTTCGCTTTCTTACTATGCGGTCGATAAGACCGGTCACACCTAAAGGTAAACGTGGAGGGAAAAATACCAATTATAAACATGAAAATATGGAGTAGATCATAAATGGTATAGGTGTAATATAATATTGCCATTAATCTAGGGCCGGGTCATATCACGGTTACATGTAGAATCCAACAAACTATTCATAAGGTATTTACCTAAAGCACTTTTTTTGCAGATCTAGGCGGCACTCATTCCCACAATGGGGGCAAAAGACCTGCTTCCTCAGGAGGCCGTGGTCCTGGCATAAACAGACCAGCCGTTCATAATTACCTGAGTAATAGGCAGAAAAATCTTTGTAACTGAATGGGGGCAAAAGACCTGCTTTCTCAGGAGGCCGTGGTCCTGGCCAAAAACCGATTAGTCGATCATAATTACCTGAGTAAAAGGCAGAGAAATCTTTGTAACTCATGTAACAATTGTTACATGAAGTTGGCAAAGAGTTCCTGGTGAGGGGCTGGGGCGAGCGTGAAGTTGATGCAGCAGTGGATGTTATGGCGGCAGATTCAACAGTGTTGGAGTTCTACAGTTAGGAGGTGGCAGGAGGCCAGACCGTAGAAAAGAGGGTAGGAGAGGTGGGGTGGAGTAGTAAAAATGCTTTGATGCTATTGGTTGAGGCAGGGTGGGGCTGAGGTAAATGAACAAGCACTTAACAAGATAAGTTGGCAATGTTAAGGGTAATAAAAGTAAATGGGTAGTTAAGGAACTAAATGTAAATGTGGGATGGGTTCAAAAAATGAAATAATACAAATACATATATAACGGGCCCCAGGAGGGGGTGGGATTTAAGTCCTGGGATGTAAATGTGTAATAGGGCCTATAGTTGTTTTAATAAATACAAAATACCAAATTAAACATAGGTTAGCATATAACAAAACTAATTAAACTCGTAGGGGATGTTGCCTGACCAGGGGTGGGGTTGGACCTGCTGTAACCCCCCTTAAAGAACCAAACCAACCTAACATAACCTAACGTAGCAGGGGATGTAAACCTTTACCATGATAGGGAACTTAACCTAGTAGGCAATGTTGCCTGACCAGGGGGGCTTTGCCCCCCGTACCCCCCCATGAAAGGCCTAACCCTAACCTAGGAAGGAATGTAACCTAAACCTAACCTAACCTGTAGGGAATATTGCCTGACCAGGGGCTTCGCACCCGCTACCCCCCCTTAAAGGCCTAACCTAGTAAGGAATGTAAACCTAACATAGTAGGGACATTGCCTGACCAGGGGGCTTCGCCCCCCGTACCCCCCTTAAAGGCCTAACCTAACCTAGTAAGAACGTTAACCTAACCTAACTAGTAGGGGAAATACTAGTGCCTACCTAACCTTTTTTTTTTTTTTCTTTTTAGTAAGAATGTAACCTAAACCACCTAACCTAACTAACCTAGTAGGGAATCTTGCCTGAACAGGGGGGCTTCGCCCCGTACCCCCTAAAGGCCTACCTCAACTAGTAAGGAACTGTAACTAACCAACCTAACCTAACCTAACCTAGTAGGGAAACATTGGCCTGACCAGGGGGGCTTCAACCCCCCGTACCCCCACTTAAAGGCCTAACCGAACTAGTAAGGAACGTAACTAATACTAACCTAGTAGGGGAAATACTAAGGCCTACCATAACCTAGTAAGAAAGGAACCTAACCAACCACCTAACAGAGTAGGGAATATTGCCTGACAGGGTGCTTTGCCCCCCCGTACCAACCCTTAAAGGCCTAACCTAACCTAGTAAGGAATGTAACCTAACCAACCTAACCTAGTAGGGAACATTGCCTGACCAGGGGGGCTTCGCCCCCCCGTACCCCCCCTTAAAGGCCTAACCTAACCTAGTAAGGAATGTAACCTAACCTAACCTAACCTAGTAGGGAATATTGCCTGACCATGGGGGCTTCGCCCCCCGTACCCCCCCTTAAAGGCCTAACCTAACCTAGTAAGGAATGTAACCTAACCAAACCTAACCTAGTAGGTAACCAAGTAGGGAATGTAACCTAACCAACACCCCCCCCCTTATCCACCCTTGAAGAACTAACCAACCTAGACGAACCGGGTAACCCCCTTCAAGGAAGTAAAACTAGTAGGTAAACCAACATATAACAAACTAAACCTAGTAGGGTATGTTGCCTAACCGGGGGAGGGGATTCGGCCCCCAGTAGGTAAAATGACATATAAACCTAACTTTGATGGGTGTGGAAGTGTTGTAAAATGTTAAAAGTAACCATACATAACTGCATAATAGTAAGGAAACTGGAAGGGAGGTGTAAATTGTAATGTCTGTAAAACTGTATAATGGAATATATTTAAATGTAGGTTTTATAATAATAATGGCAAACTATATATTTAAATGTAGGTTTTATAATAATAATGGCAAACTTTAATGTAGGTATTGGTATCGGTGAGAAATGCATTGTACATGGTGTAACGTAAAGAGCCAGTCGTGAATACTGGAAAGGGGAGGGATTATTGACTTGTGTATAAATGATAGAGGGAGTGTGTATGTAATATGCAACGCAATGTGCAATTTCACATAACAGGTAGGTATCGAAACGTCCTAAAACTGAGTTCTATATCAACACGTAGGCATTTTTAGGTGTCTGTCCTCAATTATAACATAATATTTCAAGTTATATTTGGTAAATGATTAGGTGGGGATATTTCAAAACAGTTATTATACAAATACTATGGAAAAAGGAAAAGGAATAAACACTAGAATTCACATAACATGTTTAATAAACAAATTAGGTAAATGCTTTTATGTAACTCAACGTATGGTTACTAGCCAGGGTTCCCAGATGACACCACTACCAACCAGCCAAAGTCTACCATGAAACCAGCCAAAATCCCGCCAAATGGAAATCCAAACCAACCCAAATAACCAGCAAATATATGTGCGTTATATTTATCTTTATAAATGCATATTTTTTATCATATATATGCTTGTATAGCGGCATCATAGTTTTAGTTAGATAATATAAACTAATATAAGAATACAGGAAAAAAAAAAAAGAGAATGAATTGAAATTTTGAAATGAGGCTCGTTCTCTGAGAATCCGGCGGCCTGTTTTGTGGTCGTCTGGTGTGTGTGTGATTTTTATTTTAATTCCATCTACATATTTTGCTTAAATGTTACCAAGTTTTTACTGAAAACCTATTCAAATTCCCCAGATTTTCCTGAAAACCTTAAAAAATTCCCAATCTGGGGAGAGATTCCTCAAACGTGGGATCAGTGTTTAGCTCAAATAGAAAGTGTTTGAAAACCGGCCAAAATACCACTAACCAGCCAAAGTGAATTTTTACCCACCAAATTAGGAAAAAAAGCCAAATTTGGTGAGAAACTGCCAAATCTGGGAACCCTGTTACCACCCAATCCTTCACTCAGTCCAGTAGCAATGTAGGGGTCATACTGTAACGTGTTTGGCTAAATACATGTATCCCTCCCATAAACCCCCATTTCTTTCCTCACTAAGAAGTCTGAGTTTAGGCCAAAAGCTCCCTTACAGTTAGCGCATGCGCAGTAGCATTAGCGCATGCGTAGTAGGATTCAGTGTTGTGGTAGTAGCAGTAGTAGACGAATATGGATGTGGAACGGCTCCACTATCGCTAGTTTTGTTATCTCTTATTTCCGCCTGTATTTCGTGTTTTTAAAAGTGATAAATGTGGGAAATACCACAATAACACGGCAAAAACTCCCCCCAAGTGGTTTCTCCCCACCCAAAAACCCGGTTCCCACTGGGGGTCCCCCTTACCGTAGGATAGAGTTGGGGTTTTGTCCCCACCCAAAACCCCGGTTCCCAATGGGGATCCCCTTTACCGTAGGATAGAGTTCAAAGGTAAATTAGAGTCGTCCGAATAAATATTACTTCAAATTCTTGTTCAGGAGGTAAAACTGCATAGAAAAACCGCAACTGCCATACTCTGGGCCGCCGCGGATAGGTACACTAGATCTACCGTCAAATAAATAGTTACAGCTTTGCACCACCAACACAAGAAAACTTATGCTCTAAAAAGTACTTCAGTAACATCAGGCTCTATTCTCAATTCAAAAAGCCATCGAGGGAGTGAGGGGGTGGGGGTGGCAAAAGCAACGAGCACAGCAGTTCTTCGAATTACACAAGTATAGTTTTAAACAACCCTGCTCCAGCGAACTGTACCAGTAAACATTCTGTAGAGCAAGATAAAACGGCAGAAATGTGTTGCACTTAAGTTACAAACAGGTTGTAGGCCTACAACGCAAAACTCTTAATAAGAGAGTCAAACACTGATTGAAATTAAGCCTCCACAATAAACCCAGTTTTCTCCTTTACAAACCAACCACTATTGGAACCTCTCACCAAAGCAGAAACGAGCAAGAAAGTGCCAGCACCAACAGTGACAAAAATAACCACTAAATCAGAATTGCCAAGTAAAATTACAAAGGATCAACTGGCCACGGGTTTCATGTGAAGACAAAACAGACCTTGGCCTTTGTTTCTGACGTTTGTTAACTAGCACACCGAAATTAGGAGTAAGCTTTATTATTGGTATTGGTTCATATTACTGGCATAGGTTCATATTATTGGTATAAGTTTACAGATTGTATTAAAGCCATACAGCATAGGTCTGTCTATAGTATTATTGTGAAAACAAGAGGCTTTCCGATTGTATTACTAGCAAGAATATCACTTAGCCTTAAAACTTTAAAACTTCGAGCTAATTTGGACTATGAACTAAAAGCTAAAATCTACGCTAAATAGTTTCAATGTATCAGACTTAACAAGTTCCACAAAGTTCAAAGGAATTACGTAAAACCGTAATGTAAATCTAAATAAAAATATAAAAACTAGCCTGAAACTTTATAAAGTCAAGGTCCATAAATTTAGAATTACCAAAGTATTTAAAATTAAAATACTGTTGAACTTTGAAAATGATCTCGATAACAAAAGTAACTCAAGTACTATAATTCTAATCTTTCGAAATATTTGGTAGCTTAAATTAACTCATTTAATCTCCTGACATTATTTAAAAACTGTAAGATACTACAAAAATAAAAGCGTCGAATATGATCAGTTACGCAACTTTTTCTAAATCTAAAAAAATTTTTTTTAAGGCAAGTTTACTATAATATAGGGTAGGCCGATGCACTCAACAGAAAGTAAACAATTCGTTAGTAGTTTGAACCTTCCATGTACAGTCGGCCACACATATAAGTAAACACATTTCAGCCACAAGGGCTGGATGTGATCTGGTAACACTGGAACTGTGCCTCCAGACGCACGATGAAACCCGCCCCTCCACCGTGGCCACCGCCCTCCACACGTCTTCCCCAAACATTTTTCCCTCCAACCTTCACTCCCACCCTTTCAAGCACACGTTTATAACTTCTGCTCCCTCTCTCTAATTTCTCCTTTAAGGAAAATAATATAACTGAATCTATTCTGTAGGTTTATTTTCTCATCATGTGGAGGCGAGAAAACCCGTCTGTTCAACTTTTGTCGTAATAATATTATTACTTGCTGTTACAGACAGAAGATTTAACTCGGTTTTCGTGGCACGCTCTTGTAATAATGGGATTTAGCTATCTACCAATAAAACCCTTGTCTATCAAATAACAGCATACCTACTACTCTTTAATTATAATTGTAATATCAACAGCCGCATTCCAAATTCTTATTATTACAAAGACAACTAGCATCAGATCGTGTAGGACCTTACGTATCTCAAATTAAGCATGAAGAAATAAAGAAGGCATAAGTTGAGGAGAGAAAGACCTCCATAGGCCTAGAAGACACTGAAGGAGGAGAAACAAAGAGGCAGTTATAAGAGAGAGGACAACAGCAAGAAGGAGGCAGACGGAAAGGAGACACAGTGTAATAGAGCTGAGAATAATGGGGGCATAGGTCTTGACTTGTCACAGGGGTTATTATGGGAGTCGGTTCTTCCTTATGGTTGGACGTTTGTTTGGTCACAACCGACTATCATTGGATCACATCCGACATTGGGTCAAATTCTCGTATTTTTGTGCATGATTTTAACTGCTCGGCATACGTCTACATTTATCGATGGCAAGCATGTGCGTTTTTGTTTGTTTGTGTTCGTCCTGCAGGTGTGAATTCCCACGTTAAGAATGTATCAAGTAATAATAAGATTAGATTAATATCCTTATATATATATATATATATTTATATATATATAATCATTTGACGTCCAAACCTGATATTAGTAACATTTTAACGTATACGTAATTAAGAGACAAATATTACAGCACCCTATAATTAAGGATACACAATAGATTGTGTATCCTTAATACACAATCTATTGTGTACCCATTGTGTATCCATTTAATATGAAATATGTTATATAATAAGATACGACCAAAAACAAACTATTGCTTAGTCTCAATGAAAGCACATTACACTTCAAACAACAACAATATCTTAGTTTTATTAAGACTTTCTGAACAAATTCATCCCGCTACCAAAAATGTTTCCTCCCTTCTGATACAGTATCAGTATTTAGTCCATCCGCCATCGCGGGCGCCTTCATTTTGCCCGGCAGTATGTCAACGAAGACTTAGGTTTCTGGGCAAGAGTTGTTTTTTTCTGATGAGAAAACATTTGCGTCGACCTCGCACGGACAGTTGCAATGTTGGCGACGCAATAATACAAGATACTCCAGTGAGCACATCTACGAACAAGCCAGAAGCGGCCACGTTACCTGTAACGTGTGGGGATGGGTTAACTTATACACCCTGGGTGAGCTGGCAGAAATACAAGGAAGATTCAACGCCGACCAATACCTTTATTATTATTATATATGAAGTAATAAAAATCCACACTATATAAAATGTGTATTAAAAATACATAAAAGGCTGGAGCTTTCGTCTACTTGATCAGTAGACCTCATCAGCCGTACTGATTTTTCCTTTTCAAAAAATATACAAAAAAAGTTACGAAGGACAGCCAGGACTCTGGAACCGTCTCCAAGGGAGATAACAACCAAAACAAACTATCTCACTCATGTTATTCCCTCGTTCAAATGTCTGGCCAAAAGACGAGCCGATCGTCGTGGTTGAACTACCTCTTCTGGAGACGGTTCCAGAGTCCTGCCTGTCCTTCGTAAATTTTTTTATATTTATTGAAAAGGAAATATCAGTACGGCTGATGAGGTCTACTAATCAAGTAGACGAAAGCTCCAGTCTTTTATGCATTTTTAATATACATTTCTCATAAGTGTGGACTTTTATTACTTCAAGATATTCCAGTCAAGTTATGGTGAATTATATGTATATATATATATATAATATATATATCTATATATATATATATATATATATATATATATATATATATATATGAAATGCAAGTATCATATGAGGTGTCATTTGTCGGAAGGGTGAGCTGGGCATAATCTTTAACGTAAGGTTCCGTCTCCCAGTTCAAATCTCTCCTTCCTCCTGGTTTGAAAAGCTAAGCGAAATTCCACCTTCTTCCTCTCCACGATAGACTTCAACTTCACATGGCATATGGCTTCGAGCTCTTTGGGAGGAGTCGAAGGTGGAATATCTCTCAGCTTTTCAAACCAGGAGAAAGGAGAGATCTAAACAGGGAGAAACAGGCAGAACCTTAAATTAAAGATTATGTCCAGCTCACCCTTCACAATTTGACGCCTCTTGTAAAAATTAATTAATATATACTATATATGTGACGTTTGTTTTGCAGGAAAACTGTCCCATTCACACAGCCAGGATAGTTAAGCGATGGTTTGAGGAACAACGAGACATTGACCTGATGGACTGGCCAAGTAAGGGGTGTGATATGAATCCCTTGGAAAATTGCTGGGGGACCATCGTCAACTCCTGGATCCCAGGCCAAGAGCAATAATCAAGGCAGCTCCTCCAACACACCATGTCCGAATGGGAGATATTCAGAAAAAATCAACACATCGTCTACAATCATGTAGCCTCCGTCCGCAGTAGACTAGAAGATGTCATCGCCAACGATGGTGGATGGACTAAATACTGATACATATTTTATAATAAATGGTTATTTTTCAATCTATTGTGTATCCTTAATTATAGGGTGCTGTAATATTTGTCCCTTAATTACGTATACGTTAAAATGTTACTAATATCAGGTTTGGACGATAAATGATATATATATATATTATATATATATATATAATATATATATATATATATATATATATATATATATATATACACACACATTATATATATATATATATATATATATATATATATATATATATAACACACATTATATATATATTATATATATAGGTATAATAATATATATATATATATATATAATATATTATTATATATATAAAAATAATCTTATTATTACTTGATACATTCTTAACGTGGGAATTCACACCTGCAGGACGAACACAAACAAACAAAAACGCACATGCTTGCCATCGATAAATGTAGACGTATGCCGAGCAGTTAAAATCATGCACAAAAATACGAGAATTTGACCCAATGTCGGATGTAATCCAATGATAGTCGGTTGTGACCAAACAAACGTCCAACCATAAGGAAGAATCGACTCCCATAATAACCCCTATGACAAGTCAAGACCTATGCCCCCATTATACTTAAGAGGGTAATGGTGCCCCTTGTGACACCAGCCACATTCTCAGCTCTATTACACTTTGTCTTATAACTGCCTCTTTGTTTCTCCTCCTTCAGTGTCTTCTAGGCCTATGGAGGTCTTTCTCTCCTCAACTTATGCCTTCTTTATTTCTTCATGCTTAATTTGAGATACGTAAGGTCCTACACGATCTGATGCTAGTTGTCTTTGTAATAATAAGAATTTGGAATGCGGCTGTTGATATTACAATTATAATTAAAGAGTAGTAGGTATGCTGTTATTTGATAGACAAGGGTTTTATTGGTAGATAGCTAAATCCCATTATTACAAGAGCGTGCCACGAAAACCGAGTTAAATCTTCTGTCTGTAACAGCAAGTAATAATATTATTACGACAAAAGTTGAACAGACGGGTTTTCTCGCCTCCACATGATGAGAAAATAAACCTACAGAATAGATTCAGTTATATTATTTTCCTTCAAGGAGAAATTAGAGAGATGGAGCAGAAGTTATAAACGTGTGCTTGAAAGGGTGGGAGTGAAGGTTGGAGGGAAAAATGTTTGGGGAAGACGTGTGGAGGGCGGTGGCCACGGTGGAGGGGCGGGTTTCATCGTGCGTCTGGAGGCACAGTTCCAGTGTTACCAGATCACATCCAGCCCTTGTGGCTGAAATGTGTTTAGTTATATGTGTGGCCGACTGTACCGGTCCAGAGGTCCTAAGGCCTGCGGACAGGGCATGGGAGGGGCCTCCACCCCTACAGGGGGATACCCCTAGCCCCTGTAAGGGATGGACGTACAGAAAAGAGAAAATAAAAAGTTAATATAAGACTTTTATAACTATGCTAAACCTGGGAACAGAAGCAGCCCATTTTTGTGTAGGTCGACAAGTTTATCAGAGTTACGAATTCAGACTTAATAGATTTCTCACAAGAGCTGTCAGCTTCACAGGGAAGTTGGGCCTTCACGAAAACCTGTAGGTTACAAGATTCCATTAGAGCTGTATATGGATTTGCATCTAAACAAGACTTTAGGTAGATATAAAGCTCCAAGAAGTGTTTTGCAGTCAAGTCACGTATGATTTTAACAGACGCAATCACAAGTTACATACTAATCTTTAGTATGCATCGCCGACATGAAATGATCCTGATATGACTCATAACAATACTACAATTTTATAACCTAGGAGAGAGAGAGAGAGAGAGAGAGAGAGAGAGAGAGAGAGAGAGAGAGAGAGAGAGAGAGATAATGTAACACTAAAACTTTACATATTGTTTTTGGAATTAAAATTAATGCAAAATTATCAGTACAGAGTATTTAACGTGGAAATGTGAAAAATATCTATTTAAAATATTTATTAGAGAAATTATGATGCAATTTTGAACATAACTGTAATGAAATTTACCCTTCGCAGAGCCTAGCCAACTCGACACGACTTCAATCAGGCCATCCCTCAAAGTACTTTATTCCAATCGCAGCTATCGATAGACATGCCCATAGAACAGAAGCACTTCACTCATTTAGCAGGAAATCGCCACTATTACCCAACTCCGTCGACAGAGAACGCAATAACAATAAGAAAACCTACTATGAGATCCAGGGTCTCTGTAACACGGTTTTTTGGACTTTGCTCCTTGTCAAAGCATCGGATGTAGCTGAAAGTTGACATATGTATATTTTACAACAACACACAAATTTTGTCAGCATTATCAATAACGTAAACCCGATAGTTTTGATTGTTATAGAGTAAAAATGAACTAGCCGACGCCATGGCCAATGATTATGAGCCAAGAGTCGAAAAACATTCATTACGTAAGCAAGGTAAACAAACACCTTTTGACTAAATGTTGCCCCGCCCATCCACCAGACAGAAACGCCATCGGCTCTGAAACCCAAAGACTTTATGAATGGCGGAACGATACATAGATGTGGGTGGGGTATCAGTGCTACTAGCGTAGTAATACTACTGTAGCAGTAGTGCCGCAACAGTATAGCAGTAATATACATGAATTAAACGTTTAGACCAACTGCTGGGATCCTTGAGGATCATTTAGCACTTCTTACAACTACTCGAGAAATTAGTTTTTATAGCCAGAAGTTAAATTTTCTAATCCAACAATGCCCATGGTAGCCTTCAGTGTTATCCTGAATTATAACGAGGCCAAAGTGGGTGGAGCCTCATGAAGTCACCATTCTGACGATAATTATTGGTGAAGGTTTAAAGCCAATATACGGTACCAGCTATTTTTTTTTTCAGTAAATAGGTAGATAGCCAATAAATAAAAATTGCTTGAGATTGGATATAGCAGTTATCAAATCAAGCTTGTCTACTATGTTTTTGGTAATTACCAACTATTCCCTACATCTTGTCAATCTGATTGTGACCTATAAAGTAGACTGTAATTTCTTTGGAAACTTATTTTGGGAGTTAGACTAATAATCGAAGTGTTTTTGTATTTATTAACATATTTTGTTGGTTTGTTCATTATGACAATTATCAGTGGGGAGGTTCCAGAGTTCATAAAGGTGTACTGCTTTGCTTGTATTTAAATTTGTATGTCATTGTTGCCGGAGGTTTAGCCTTCGTTACGTATAGCCAATCATCCATCGAGAAAGAGGGAAGCAATGATGTCATAAGTTACGTAACGAGTGCGTTCGAAACCTTTTCTCTGAGTAAATTGGCCCGTCTTCAAAAAAGGTCACTTTTACATTATAAGTACCAAATTTATTCAACCTACGTAGTGCAGAATACACTCAAAATTTATGTGTTGACATAATATGTATTCTGAATAAGCGTTATATTTATGAAATGCATAGATAAAAAGTTATTGCGAAAAAACCGTGTTACAGAGGCCCTGAATCTCATAGTAGTAACATTTAATTAATCGCAAAAGGTGAGAACACTAAGCACACAGAGCGACTGAGCGGGGGAGCCCTGAGGGGGGAGGCGGGGCTTGCAGAGAAACCCACTGCTTCTGACGTCACTCCTTTCAAGGATCGTGGAGTTAACTTTCTTTAAACTTGGACTATTACCGCGTAAGACTACGGCGTCATTGCTACTTCTTTTTTTTTTAGGGGAACATTTTAAGGGATCTGTTGATGCTTTAACGCCAATTGATTGATTTTGCGCTGTACGACCTTTCGGTTCTTTAATAATTGGCTTGTGTCTATCACAACGAAAAACTTTTTTAATAATAATTTACCGAACAAAAGGATGGAACTGTTTTGGGCTGCTAATTAAATTGCCATGCGGGAAAAAGTAAACCTTACTGAGTTTTTTTTTTTTATGGGCAAATTGAATTTAAACTCATCTGACATCAAATTTAAATTCTATTTATCGTTTTATCTATTGAAAATCAATTTAAGAATTCCCAGTCTTCTTTTAGTCAATGCCTGAGGTTGTAGTTATTTATATATATATATATATATATATATATATATATATATATATATATATATATATATATATATATATATATATATAAGCTTGCTTATCACAATTTGACAGAGAAAGGAATTATTATATTCTAAACGTTAGTTGAACTTCGATAAAAATCTGTTATGTTGATTCCTTTTAACATTTCTCTGCGCCGTTTCTGTTAACTATACTAGCCAAACCTAAACACCTTTCTTACCCTCTCCTTTTTTGTCATAGCCTAACTTGTCATTCGAGAACTACAAGGAATATATTCTTGTCTGGAATTTTTATTTGTAATGTCTAATACCCGTCCTACAGAACTTACTTTGTCGTGTAGCTATGATAATTAACAATCAGCTATTTTCTTTTTTAATGTCCAGGGGTCATGTCCGTCTGCATTAATGTTGAAATTCTTTCAAGGTCAGGGTAATTCCACAAAGAGTTTTGTAATATAACTGGATTTTATTACAATTTTCAACCGGAGGTTAGTATTCTATTCCTGGAAGTTAAATACTATACAGTTACTTTTGTGTAGATGGTTTGCCCCTTTTAAGCTTTATACTAACTAAGTTTCGGAAAACAATATTGGTCATAATAGTCTTCAATCACTTGAAACTATTTCCAGATCCCAGTGAATCGAAACTGTTTCAGTTTTCTTCTTAAATGCAGATTAAGGGAATTGACGGGATAGATAAA
The DNA here is from genome assembly GCF_015104395.2 of Macrobrachium nipponense. NCBI lineage: Eukaryota > Metazoa > Arthropoda > Malacostraca > Decapoda > Palaemonidae > Macrobrachium > Macrobrachium nipponense. The sequence goes on from NC_087206.1 coordinate 92,886,387, forward strand.
GGAAAATGCAGACAGACCTAAATGCACAGGTAATAATGATGATGCATATGCCGCCATTTTTTTTGCACGGATGCCAATTTCGGGATTATTTTGGTACCACGTGGAAAAAATGGGTATGTATAATCAAAGTTCACCACGTACATTCAGTCCATTCAAGCAGAGAGGAATGTTCACCTACCTGTGATGGGCGTAAGTTTTAACCACAAAGGAACTTTTCTGTTGAAAAGTCTTCATAGCTGATCTCTCTCCTGTCATTCGTCACGACTTCATCCCTCAAGTCAAAGGCCGTAAGCAAAGGAACACACAAGTGCTTGCAATGACACAACTTATCACACGAGCACTTTCTCAGGCAGTGTTCAGCTAGTATTTTACACCTTTTTATATATATCACAAATCCCTCTCATATTCAAACACTTATGTGTTTAGCAAATTTTCTTATCAGTAACTTTTCCCTGTTTTGCCAGAAAAATTTCAATTTAATTTCAGCGCTAACGTCAAGATCATTCTAATTCCTCGTCTTTGTTACCAAGCGTTTAATTTCAACTGCAAATTTAAACTTGGGAAAACAGTATTGTGTTATTGAGAGAGAGAGAGAGAGAAATGATTTCGTGAAAACTAGTTAGATTATACTGCTCCACGTACAGTCCAAAGCCCTGATACTGAAGGTCACAGTAAGTAAATTGCTTGGGCACAGGTATGGTAAATCCCATTGCACTGATTACTGTAGCTCTGGAGCGATACTGTCGTGCAATTTACTGGGAATGATAACAAACAAAATAATAAAAAGTTTTTACGAATGAACTTTTTCTCTCATATGCAATAAAGCTATAATAACTCGCCCCGACAACGAGTAACCCATCATTCAAAAACATCGTTTGTCCACTACTCTTTTTTTTTTTTTTTTTTTTTTTTTTTTTTGGGGGGGGGTCAGTGGGAGGGGGGGATTTTCAATCAAAAGTCAAATGAGTAATGTTTGGTTACATGATGTATAGCCTCCTCTTGCTCTATAATTTAAAGTCGCTATGTCTACAGACTTTTCAAGGAATTTCTACCCGAAACACATGCCTGGAAAAATAGCATCATCTCAGTCATCGATTGTATTAAAGGTTGTTAATTGTATGATTTTAAAAAAAATTTTCGACCAATGGTGCACTTGTTTTTTAATGGACTTGTAGATTATTAGTGTTACCGTGGAAATTGACAAATCAAATAATGGTTACTAGTTTAGCATTAGGTATCCATGAATGCTTGTGTACGTTCATTTTTTATTAATCGGTCAGCCCTATCTTTTGAGTTGCCTGCAAAGACGTTCGTGGTACCATTTATTTTGAACAGATAATCGCTGTCGAATGAAATAACAAGTTTCATGGGAGCGGATTAGACTTTTCCGAATCCTCTATAATTGACATATTGCCATTTCATCATGATTATCATTACCATCACCATCATTTTCGTATACCTGTTCACTGTATTTGCGTCAGTTTAAACTGGACGCCAGTTTAAACTGAGATGCACACACACGCACAGTTCAATCCTTCAGTTTTTACAATGGATTCCGAGCAGTACGATCGATGCAATGCAATGAAATTTACAATCACTTGGTTTGGTTTACGTGACATCTTCACCTCAACCAACTGCACTCCACGCTAAACACAAATTCCAAACTGAGAACTATACAGTTGAATCGCCACACACGCTCAGTTCAATTAATCCTTTCAGTTAAAAATATTGAAATTTTATTTGTCTCAGTTTAGCTGTCCAGTTGTGTTGAATTGAGGAATTGAGATACCCACACACGTGCAGTTTCGACTGACAGTTATAACTGAACAGTTGTAACTGTCAGTTAAAACTGCAAGTGTGTGGCCGGCCTTAGTCAGTCTTTTGTGCACGATGAGGTTTGAAAGTCTCACTCAGTAATTGCTCTGGTTCGACGATAGTTGCTGCTGTTGTTATACCCTCTTCCCTCTCATTGTAGCCGGTCAAGATGTTCTTATGAAGAGTCCTTAGTTCTCTGTAGACGTCAGCCTTGTAGTCCGTGGTATTAACCAACTACTTTGCCTCGTTCGGCTCCTCTCCACTGGCAACAACACTAAAACTTCTGTCTCGCCTTGAAAAGAAATCACAGGATAAATAATATCAAATAAATTATTCATCATCCTGTGATCGTTTTTGAAAGCAGACTTTGTAAAAGTGTTGGGGGCATCGAAAAACACATGAGTGCCACGATAATCACTCTTCAGTTTGAAAAATAACCATTCACCGAAATTCGCGCTATAGTAGATTCGTGACGAATATGAAATTTTAGAGGAGATTTCCTTAGTCTCCTAAGCTGCTGAAGAAGTTTTGTTAAAGGTTGCGTAGCTAATAATTAACTTCATTCCCCGAAGTCATATTGTATAGTCAGCAATCATCATTGAAAAAGAACATTCCCATATAAGTTTTTATGTCTAATGATGGCTAACCTGTACCATTTCCCTTAAGACGTAAGGCTAGATTTTTTGTTAAGTTCCTTCCTTTGATCGATATGCAAGTTCTTTACCTCTTAAACTATTGGTGTTAATTCCAACTGAATTGGTAAGTTTCTGACTACAGTAATGTTGAAAACATTCCACTCAGAAAATTATGCAATATTAATTATATTATCAACAAACAACAGCCGAAATTGGTATTGAGAACACCGATTTTTAGAATTATTTTTATTACAAAAAATCAATAAATACTATAAATAAAAATGAACTTGAGAATCAACAGAACATAGAACTGGCGGACAATAGCAAGACAGATGAGCATAACAAACGTAACTAAAACAGTTGTTATGAAAGGTATAAATAAAATGTGTTTGGGAGATCAGATTCTTCAACTGTTGATACGAGAAAATAAGAAGAACTTGATTCGGCCTCAGTTTCTATCCGTTCATACTCAAGCTTTGGTCATCTCCAGGTTCATTGGTTCTTTCGGGATTAGACCTCATCCACCATTTTTCGCCCATATTTTCTCGTCTTAATCAGTTACAGAAATAAAATAACGGATACCATGAACTGTCTATCCCGACGACCTTCTTGTATGAGAGAGAGAGAGAGAGAGAGAGAGAGAGAGAGAGAGAGAGAGAGAGAGAGAGAGAGAGAGTTTAATTTCTAGTGTCGAAGCAGAATGAAAGATGTCAACAGATCGCTGTCAATTGTGCTTCCATATTTTTTCATGGATTTTTTGTTCTTATCCTTCATATTTTGCTGGGAAGTTATTTCGTCACTGCAGTGGACTTTTTCACTCCCTGAAGAGAAGCTGTATGCTTTTGTGCGTCCTCTGAAAAGAGAAAAAGTAAATATGTCACGACTTCAAAAACGATCTTTTATTTCCCTGATATTGTAATTTTTATGTTTGTAAATATTGTATATAGAAAGCTTGGCTAAAATTGAATCAAGTTTAATTTAGAGCGTCCGAAAGATGGTCGACTCATTTTTTTTTTACTATGAATAATCTGAACAGCGATGGTAAAATTCACTTCTTTCTCTCCTTTTAATTCTGAGCTCTTGCAGACAGAAATATCTGCTTCGGCTTGCCAGTCCATCAAATTCAAGAACGTAAAAGTCAGGATATATATACAGCAAACTATTGAATGGATTTCATCTTACCTGTTGGAAAGGAACTGTCCTGAGCGGGATCTCTGGAAACTACCTTCACTGAGTGGGAAGATGCTTTCTTCAAAGTGAGCTTCATATTTCACAGTAAGCTGATTCCTCGAGCTGTGATTTTTATTGTCCTTTTCTAAGGCTATTCTTGAGATATACTGGAAAACGAAGTCTTCACAAATGAATTCTCTTCTGTGTTGACCACTGGATCTTGTCAATTAGAGAATCGTACGTAAACTGAGAAACCTTTTTGCTCTCGAGGGACTTGACCGCTTCGAATGAAGGAGGAACGTGTTCGGGAGCCTTATATACTTATGTACAAACCCCATATCCTCTTCCGAGATTCTCTGTTACGTATGTGAGTGATAACTAGGCCCTTTGTTACTATAATGATGATAAGAATTTTAAAGTACTCTACACCATGCGAAGATATTTATCTTGTAACTAACCGCCTCCCCCCCCCCCCCCCCCCCCCCCCCCCCCCCCCCCCCAAATGACGTGCTCAACTTACTTCTAGTGTTTGGTGAAGAGGAACAGTTAATTTTTGCATAATTTATGTTCTGAGGTGAGGTGAGGTGAGGTCGAGTAAGATACGGAGTTTACAGTTTACTAATTCATTTACATGTAGTTGTTTGAGATTAAGCTAGCCTTATACCGGCACGGGCTCACAGAGCAGCCCGTAGGTCATATGAATATTTTGCAGGTGGAAAGGTGAGTCCTGATTTATTTCCAAACCTTTCACCCAGGTCAAGAACTCATGTGAGCAGCAATGTAGCTCCCGATCTCTGACGGGTCGAGAAAGGGGTTAAATTCAAGCATCTGTCCTTGTTCACAGACAGAAACATACATTCAAATTGATACAGAACATTTGCCTGAAGGTAATATACAATGTTGGAAAACTGGCATAATAATACATACAGTGGTAATAATACATAGATCGGGACAATATTGACAATGGCGATATATGTACAAAAGATGTGCAAGAGAAGTTGTGTCATCGTGTCATAAAGGATATTTTAGTTGTAGGTATGTTAAAGGCTGCATACGTGGTCGCTACAGGACTACGCCCCCAGGAGAGGCTTCTATTTTTTGTTATCCGATATGCCTTGGGTCATCTCTGGAGGATGCGGTGTGGTCCAGAGTGGGTTGGGGAGAAGGGGGTCTGTGTGCATCTAACTGTATGAACGCATATTTTACATTCTGTAGATTGCTGGGGACATATACCTTTCTGTTCACATGGTAGGTCATCTTTGCTGGCATTATTCTCTTTACCATTTTTCAGGTGTCAGATGGAAATGTCAGATTTGTTTGTTCTTAGAAGATGTCTGCTGGCAACGTTAATACTTAGCCGTACAGGACTTCTGCTGGAGATACGTCGAACGCTGCATGCTGTGTAGTTCTTAAGCCCAGTAGGACCCATGGTATTCCCTCCTCCAGCTCCAGCCCTGGCATCTGGCGGTAAATGATGTTTTTAGCGATTGGTGTAGCTTCTCGATGATGCTGTTGGCTACTGGGTCTATTGTATGCATTATTTTATCACTATCAGTGAGGACATTCCACAGAGTGGATGTGAAGTTGGCTACCCTGTCGCTGGTGATGATCTGGGGGACTCCATGATTACTGACCTATCTATGTGGGCTTTTACGCAGTTCTCCGCCATCTGCAGCCGTATAGGTATTGCTCCTGGCCACCTAGTGTTCCTGTCTATGATGGTAAACAGGTATTGTACCCCTTGGAGGATGTAAGGGTCCCACTATGTCGATGTGTATGTGGGCAAGTCGGCAGTTCGTTGTTCTGAACTCTTCTATCCAGCTTTCGATGTGTTTTGTGACTTTTGACGTCTGGGATAGGATGCATTATCCCTTCCATGTTTTAAAGTCTTTCCTCATTCCCCATCAGATGTATCACTTTGCAATGGTTCAGGTGGTTGATCGGCCAGATAGGTGGAATAGGTTGTGGGCAAGAGTGAAAGCTCTCCTTCTTAGCCCTTCTGGCAAGTATGGGTGGGGGTATCTGGTACTCATTTTGCAGGTGGTGGACGTCGTTCCACTGTTGATTGACCGATCACTCCATGTGAGGCCAGGGTTCATCCACTGCAGTCGCTGCAGGCTCGCGTCATCCTTCCGCACTTCTGCTATCTTGGAATAGGCTATCCCAAGCTGGATGGTGTTGACGTAGTTTCTTGCGTCCGCCACAATGTTCGCTGAACCCTTCAGGTACTTGATGTTGCAGGATTGCTCAGCTCTCGCTAGCAGGTGCCGTTGTTGTCACACTGACCATGTGTCTGCTGCCTTGATGGTCCGTCTGCACCCGAACTGGCATCCCTCGAGCATGTGGTGGGCTGCCTGTAGACTGTGAGGAGTACCTTGTCAAATGTTGTTGTGTTCCACTGCTGTTAGCTTTTTGCTGAAGAAGGCCAGCTGGCAATGACCATCATCAGTGTCCTGCTTGAGTACGGCGCCCATCGCCATATTACTTGCGTTGGTTGTCAGGGTGAGGGACCTGTGGGGGTAAAGGGAAGATTAGTATTGTGGCAAAGGTTATTGCTTCTTTTGCTGGAATAAAAGCTTTATCTTGACTTTCTGCCCAAGTTAGTTTCTTTTTATTTCCTTTAAGGCACTTATATATGGAGCTCATTATTTTGGCAATGGCAATATTTTATTAAGCCGAAAAATTCTTGCACTGATTTCACTGTTGTTGGTTTCGGGAAGTCAGTTATCACTAAAGAGTCCATGAAATATGAGTTCGAGAGGAAAATTATTTATTTTTTCGGATCTCTTTAATCTTATTAAAGGAATTCTTCCATAAAGGAGACTTATGTATGTACTAGGTAATAAAATGAAGGCTGGTAATAGGTAATAACATTACAAAGATCCCAGCAACAATAGTCTTTCTCTACTTCTTTATACGTGACACGAAGCTAAAAGTTATGTCATTTGCTCTGTTAGGAAGATTGTGTAAATTATTTTTTTTATCTGAGAGGATGGCGTGATGATCCACTCATCGATAAATCATGAGCCCTCCAAAGGAGATAAGCTTTCGTCACGGAATGAGCAAGATTTGAACAGTTTGGTGACGTTTTAATGCAGTTGCCCAAAGTTGCCCTTTTAAAACAACCTTTACGCAAATTATTTACTCAAAAGACTTTGCAGAGAGAAAAATGATCTACCAAATTCCTAGTTAAGTAAATTGTTTTATATACTTTCAATCACATCATGAATAATTTGTTGCACTGATATTTCTTAGGTCTCGCAGATGAACGAAAGAAAAATATAATGATAGGCACAGGGGCATAAATGATTTCTGCATCTGTTTGACCCATTTGGAGATGAACACATCTTCCCTTTTACAAAATACATGTGTACGCACAAATGCAGGCGCAATTTCTGCAATAAATGCTCATGTTGACTTCTTGTTAAAAAAATCTCAGCTGTTTCAACACTCGATTTTCGGTGGGACCCCTACATCTCATGCGAGGGAATAGGAAGGCTATACAGTATTCGGATGGGAATGCCGCTTTCAACTGGGACCCGAAATTTGGCTGGTTGATTGAACGGGTAAATGATCAAAAGACGTTGGCATGTTTTGTTTGGGTTGTGAGATTATGAACTCACAATTTCTCGGTTATGGAAGTGTAATCAGGAGGCTGTTACTCTTTGTTGACAATTTTTTCACCATCTGTACAACAAACATTGTGTTCGCCACCTTGGTCCCACTTTTACCAGTTTTCAGGGCTGAAGCTGCAGTCGAAATATGTGGCTTCCTATGTACATTTGCTTTTATGGACCTTAAAAAATATTTCAAGTTGTCAGCTTATAGGTAGAAGACGATGATTTTCCTGTTCCTGATTCCAGTTTCTAGCATTGTCTCAAAAGGTGCCAGTGTCCGATGATGGTTGCTGACTAGAAAATTGTAGTTACTTGCTGGTGTAGAGTCACAAGGCGACCTTTGTTGCTGTGAAAAGCATATGGGTTCTGAAAGTTACTGTATTATGTGGAGTTTTTATTTGTAACATCTCAAAGTTATTCACTTTTCATATTCATCATATCTCAGCAGTTTTAATTCCTCAATAACGAGAATTCAATATCATATTGACTGAAATATAAGAATATTAGTATGTCCATTTTATTCAGGTGTAATACACTATATTATGACCAGTTCTTTATCTTTGTAATATCCACAGACTTGCAGTAAATTTCAAATCAAGGTTCTTCATTAAATTTACTTCTCGTTTTATAAGAGGTATATAATTTTGTTACAAATCCTCATTACTAAACAGGCTCAAGTTTCATGAAAGAAATCAGATCAATAGTCACACGGTGAAAAATTGCTTTTAATTCCGATTTGTGACTTAGTTTCTAATTGGCAGTTTCATTTCTTCCCTCATTTCCACAGCTATCTAATAGTCTAATAGAATTCTAATCCAAATTTTGAAATAGTTATCTGTCGTGCACAGGCCTAAAGAGGCTTCATGCAAAACTTCCAATTTAGACAAATGAAATCATCCCGAATTTTCTTTCCTCCTCTGGGACCTACTTTAGCCAACAATTTTCTCAAGTTCAGAAGTCACTCAGTATTTGGGTTCAAAGATTATTTTGGAAAGTATCGCATCCCAGACCTCCGACCTTTTCAGCAGGCTGATGTCCAATCGAAATTTTTCAGTACATGGAATGCCAACTAGAGAATACCATAGCCTCTTTATTTTCTGTAGTTTATTTCATATTTCCGACCAGAATTCTTGAAGAAAATGTCAAAAATGAAGAGAGGTCAGTTAATGAAATTGAGTTCGAGTGCTTTTAAATTTTATTTTTTCGTATAAAAAAGTCGATGACAATGGATATAAATTATATGGATGGGCCATGAAATCAGTGGAATATGATGAGTTCTATGTATGAAGCAGAATCAAATAATGAAACGAGAGAGAAAGAGAGAAAGGCCTGATAGTTCTCTCATGGTCGACGGCAGATAAAGTATGTCACGAAATCGCTGTCAATCGTATTATGGTTCTTGTGAGATCTCTTGTTCATCTTTTTGACTTTGTTGTTATTGTGGTGATGAGTTGTTGTTTCGTCGCCGCAGCAGCTGCGTTGACAGGTGAAGCTGTTGTTTTCGCTTCTGTCACTCCGGAGGCTTCGGTCGCTCTCTGAAGAACAGGTGCGCTTCTTTACGGCTTCTGTAATGTGCATCAAAGGGATGGTAATTAGTAATTGAACATAAATTTTGACATAAAAATACTGTTACAACCTAATTTGATTAATACAAGGCAATTTATATTGTTAAACATGATAATAATGATGAGATTTAATCGATACAAGAAACAATGAGTATGGATCTTTTTCTACTATTCTATTACCACAGATGTATTCAGTAAGTTATTTCAAGAATGTATGCATATAAATAACAATATAATAGACCAACATGATGCTTCGCTATAGTACAAAATTGGGTAAACAGTTACATATTGGGAGGCGATTTGGGGACAAAAGAATGTGGAAATATGTGATTTGCAATCTTACCATGTACAGAATGATGCTTTGCTTGATCGTGTGAATCGTGCGTTCTTTGATATGCCATGCTGGATAGAGATAATTCCTGAATCATTGTGAAGACGAGACTGAAGGCTTTGGGGTCGGGCCAAAAGGATTTGAAGAGCGGAAAGTTTGTTTCTGATAAACACCTCTTTCTTGTGACTGTTTCTGTTTGAATTCCAGGTAAGCCGAGACTACTTCTGTTCCACAGTGTTCAGGTGTGTTAGGAGGAAGACGGGTGTGAGGCGTTTATATACCCGAAGAGACAACCCTTTTATCAATCACGATTTCTTTTGTCACACACGAAGATGACGTCAATGGCTGCTAGGTTATCTACTAGATAAAGTAACCTGAACCACTTCTCCCTGGAGTAAGGCTAAACAAATTCGTTGCTAACGCATACGAGAGAACTGATACACGAATATGCGAGTCCCCTGCTGTTGCTGTTTATATTATGATCAATTATCAGTTCAATGTTCGAAATCTTGATAAAAAATGACTACGAAAATATAGCGTAGTATGCCTGGTTTCCAACGACAGTCATCACTCGTACGCTTCGTAAATGACAGCGGTTACATTTGCAAATGAAAGTAAATGTATCTGAAGAACATCCAGCCCACATGTTGGTGATTAAATACTTGGATAGATGTGTTGTAGTTGCATAAACGGAAGTTGGTGCAACATTTAATGTCAGTAGTGAGTGCACTTAGCTTTAAGTGTCTGTCATTAGTTTGTTAAGGATATGTACGTATTGAATAAAAAACCCACGATTGACTTAAAGAAAGCACCTTATGGTAAGTTATAAAGTTCTTGAAAGGAGCATTTTATAAAAATAACTGACCTCGAGGCAGCATCTCCAGCAAGTTATAATTGTTCTTTAATCTTATGAAAATAATTGGCTCCAAAAGAAGGGTTTTTTTGATAAATCGTGGACTTCAATAAAGCATCTCAGGCATACCCATTGTAACTTCGGGTGAGCCATTTTTTTTTAAATAACGGATTTCCGGCAGCATCTTAAAGTTAATAACATTGCAATACCTTACTCAGAAGTTTCGACAATGGACGATATGACATAACATGTTATCAATCCCGTACACATCAAAAGAGACAGATTAGTGATAGAAGTAATAATAGGAATATAGAATTTAGGCCGAAAGGCCAAGCTCAGGGATCTATGAGGTCATTCAGAACAAAAACGTTGAAAGGTGTCACAGGAAGAAAACCTCGCAGTTACACTATGAAACAAGTATTAGGAGAGGGTGAAAAGCAAGATGGAAGAGATATAACATGACCGGAGGTACAGTAAAAGGAATGAACAGGGTTGTTGCTAGGGGCAAAAGGGACGCTACAAAGAACAGTAGAGCCCCTTCCACACGAGGGGGAAAGATACGATAGGCACTCTGATCTGCCTGTAATTCTCTCGCTTTTCAACAGTGTTTTACTTCCTATCATTTCTATTGGAATCTACTTTAGTCATTGTATCAAAGTCTGAAGATCATTCAGCATCTGGCATCAAAACATTATTTGGGAAACGATCAAGTAAAATACCCTTGATCTCCTCAGAAGGTTGATTCCATATCTTTTTTTTTTTTTTCTTTTTTTTATGAATCTCCTGTTTTGGACCAGAGTTCTTTCAGAAAACGGAAACAATGTAGACATTACTGAAGTAAATGAAATAGAGTTTTGAATGTTTTTATATTTTATTTTCTATAAAATCCTAGATGATAATGGATATAAATTATATTAATGGAACATGAAATAAGTGAAGTATTGTGATTTATCTAAACTAAGTGTATAAATTATAAAGAACAATTAAATAAGGAAATGAGAGAGAGAGAGAGAGAGAGAGAGAGAGAGAGAGAGAGAGAGAATTCATTTTCTCATGGTCGACGGCAGATAAAATATGTTACGAAATCGCTGTCAATTGCATTATGTTGCGTGTGAGATTTCTTGGTCATCTTTTTGCCTTTGTTGTTGTGATGCTGAGTTGTTTCGTCGCCACAGCAGCTGCGTTGACTGGTGAAGCTGTTGTTTCCGCTTCTGTCACTGCGGAGACTTCGGTCGCTTTCTGAGGAAGCGGTGCGTCTCTTGACTTCATCTACAATGTCAATCAGAACAATGCCCTTATTAAGTGAAGATTAGCTGAGACGTGGAAATACTATCAGAACCTAATTTAACATGTAAAAATGATTTTAAATACTATAAGAATCTAATTTAACAGGTAAAAGGTGATTTTAAATACTATCAGAACCAAATTTAACAGGTAAAAGGTGATTTTAAATACCATTAGAATCTAATTTAACAGGTATATAATAGGTGATTTTAAATACCATTAGAATCTAATTTAACAGGTAATAGGTGATTTTAAATACTATCAGAACCTAATTTAACAGGTAAAGGGTAATTTACATTGTTCAATATGAAATATTGACAAGAGATTTTATCGATTAAATAAACACGGAATAAGGATCTTTTACTATTCTGTTATAGTCTATGAGTTATTCTGAAAATATATGTATCTAAATAAATAAAAAATCAAGGATTAACATGATGTTACGTTGGAATAGAAATCTATAAAATATGATATAATTTTGTAATAAAAACAAACAGGGGACGAAATAAGGTGAAAATATACAATTTGTAAACTTACCATGTATGGAATGATGCTTATCTTGATTGTGGGCGTCGTGCCTTCTTGAATATGCCATGCTGGATAAGGACAATTCCTGAATCATTGTGAAGAGGATGGGGGTTTTTTGAATCAGGACGAACAACTTTTCTTTCTTTGCTTATGACTGTTTCTGTTTCTGTTAGCCTAGAATGCTTCTCTTTCCTGAGAGTTCAGGTGTGTTAGGAGGAAGATGTGTGTGAGGCATTTATATACCCCGGGCGACTCCCTGTTATCAGCTGAGATTTCTTACCCACACACGAAGATGACGTCACAGGCTGCTGGGCTACTAGATAAAGTAACTTCAACAACCTCTTTCTCCCGGAGTAAGACTAAAGAGATTCGTTGCTAACGCTTAAATGGACACGGATACACGATTGTGCTAGTCACCTGCTGTTGCTGTTTATATTATGAAAAATGTCGGTCACAATTTAATTGATTAAAAAGAAACTACTGCGAGAACTTAGCTTAGTCCACGGCCATCATCACTTGAACGCTTCGTACATCAGTGTGGTCACATGTGGTCACATTTGTGGAAATAAAAGTAAATATTCACAAAATAAAATTAATAAGATGAAAAACCACACACACACACACACACACACACACTCCAGTCGTGCAAACAATGGTCTCTATGTTATGATAATTGCATAAGTAAATGTGTTGTGATTTCATCATTGGTAGTCGGCTTAACATCAAATGCCAATAGCAAGCGCCTAGCTTTAAGTATCTGTCGTTAGTTTGCTAAGCTAATTTATTGATGGAAACACCCACGATGGTAAGTAAATAATGAACTAAATCACACTGTAATGAAAATAACATTCTCCATGGAAGTATCGTATGGTAAATATATTGGATTTCAAGAAAGGATCTGGTGGAAATCTTGGACTTCAAAGACGTAATGGACTTCAGATAAGCCTGTTACTGAGATCATGGCATCTCAAGGTTAACAGCCTTGCAGTGACGTAATCAGAAGCATCTGTTCAGTAATGGACGATATGAACTATCAGATTGTCATCTATCTCTAAGACATCAAGAGAGACGAATTCATGACGAAGGCAGTATTACACGAAATGGCCAGATGAAACCGGGAAGCGAATCGGGAACGTTTAATCTCTTGGTAAACCTTTCTCCCTTCCAGAGACAGAAGGAGCTATATCCTCCTTCAAGGTTAAACTTCGTTTTTCTTCTCGCCTTTTCCTCTTTCTTGTTTCTTTCAGGTCTGGGCTAGAAAAGTGCATTGAATTGTTTATCCATTTGGCCTTCTACATAAAACTTTAATCCCAAATAGTGGTCTTGATTGAAATCATTTTTTTTCCTTGAGACCCCACAAGGCAGAAGTCTGAGACCAAAGTGGTTCGAATTATGACATTAGTGGTAGATGAAGAGTTTTTAAAGCTGATAAGATCTCTTGAAAACTTTGTATGGGTCTCGGAGGACCTTCTCCATCAACGCTACGTCATACGGTGAGTGATAAAACGAAGCGGAGGTAACACTCCCCCCCCCCCCCACCCCCCATCCCCCTATCCATAGTATTATCAGTGATATTGACGTAACGTCTAGTAATCCGCAAAGGAACATGAGAAACTAAGTGACTGAATTGTATTCTGAAGCCGACCTATCAAAACTATAGTCATGAACATCGAAAATACCTAACCGGTACTAAATAATTTTTTTAATGAAAAACGTAAATTTCGTACAAAAAAGGATTTCACTGAAGAGTCATTCAGTTTATATAAACACCCAAGTACACTCAGCCCTTATTTCCAGAAAATATAGAGAAAAACAAGCAAACCTTTGTAAAATTACGCAATATACTGTAGGTTACATTTTTTTTCAAAGAAAGATAGGTTTGTAACAGTTGAAAACTGATTGGTGAGAATACAAATAAATCAGTCAAGACATATGATTTCTTATTAAAAAAAAAGTTATAAGCTGTGCAGATACGCATACTGACACTTGGATTCCACCACTCTGTTGCACTCTCTCTACAAAGGTCCTCACATCTCTCAGCATCAATGAAATTACCATAATAGATAAATTAGCTAACATCAAATCCAGCATGAAACCAAAGCACTAAAGTACTTTCTCCTGAATTAGCGCCACTCTTCGAAAGGGCCATCGCTCTCCCCAAGTTAATCCTTTTCAACTTCATATTTCATCAAAGGTAGCATGATTGGCGGAGGCAGGAGACGGGCAGTTAAGCCAAATTATCTTGCAATTGTTAATGAATATTGTTAGTACATTGGTCTGAAGGACATGTTGGTGTCTTATATCATTTAAATCTCTTTTTACGTCCTTAAACAATTGTTTTCCTTGATAAGGTAGTTAAATTCTGACTATTTGTAAGTACCGTAGAAATAAAATTTACAAATGATGATATGTTAAAAATAAAATTACTTGAAGTTACAAGTTACCAAAAATGTTGAAATGGAGAGTCGGGTATTGTTTTGGAACATCATACAATCCCTAATTTGTTTACGATTTCCGTGAGGAACCCCATCAGTAGAAATTCCGATGCCCATTTATAAAATGTAATCGGACGAACAAAGCTTTTCTAAATAATAAAGGAAACGACTACAATATCAGGCTAGACATAACTGTATATTACAAAAGCTGCTAACAAAAAATTGGACAATCCTACACATTTACCAAAGACACAACTGGTCATCTGCATTTTCCCAAGATTTCTTCAACGGATGTTTGATCCAGCCACCTGGTAACTATTTCTCAATCTGGCAAAACAGGTACATGAAGAAAGTATCACTGTCTCCGTCCCACAAATGCAAATAGTTGTGGCAACTAGCAGTCCAACCCGTAGCGTCATTTGAATGATGTCACGCACATGAACAAGAATTTGACAAACCCCTCAAGGTCAACACTATCATGTATTTCAGCGTTGTTGTGAACGGTGAAATGATCAAGACTTTAGAACACGTTGCCAGTCGTGCTGCGAAACCTTTGTGACAAAAACCTGAGTCAGTGAAGATAACGCCACGTTGGTCACTATCTTCAGGCTGATAAGTAGTAAACATGAGGAAGTATAACAGTAAAGACCTGCTAGGAAACACGTAGTATCCAAGGAATGCGATACTGATCTCTATACATAAACAAATAAAAATGCGCCGTAGTTTCTTAGGCCCAATCGAGTTTTCTGTATGAGCCGCGACACCCATGAAGCTTTCCGTCACGGCCCCACTGGTGGCCTGTCCTATAGCGTTGCCAGACGCACGATTTTGGCTAACTTTAACCTTAAATAGAATAAAAACTACTGAGGCTAGAAGGCTGCAATTTGTTATGTTTGATGATTGAAGGGTGGATGATCAACATGCCAATTTGCAGCCCTCTACCCTCAGTAGTTTTTAAGATCTGAGGGCGGACAGAAAAAGTACGGATAGACGGACACAGCCATGTCAATAGTTTTCTTTTACAGAAAACTTAAACAATAATACGAACTTGTAGCTGGAAGCGCCTTTATTTTGGCTCAACATGATAATTATATAATTAACGACAGGATGATCTTTTAAAGGGTGATATAAAGAAGAGATGCTGGCAATATCGCGTAACTGTTTAAAATGTTACCCAATGTTGCTGGAGAATTTTATAGAACTGAAATTCTATTACTGTTATTCACATATTTTGGAAATAAATTGTTAAAAATAAAGACGAATTGAAGGTCGGATTATTATTACTTTTGAGAATATCTCGTACTCCATTCATAAACCTCTCTGACTTCCTTTAACATCCATTTAGTGTAGGTGTATAGCAAATACGAAATATGGCGTTCCTCCCAGCGTATAATTTCACAATAAATTAATCGCAGCTTTCATGACTTAGAGAGCGTAGCTGTGTTCATCATTATGGCAAGGTATACGTGTGATTAGATGGTAAATAAGCTACTGCTACATCAATCCTTACATTGCGTGAGCAAGATTTGTGCTGTCAAGTCCATCTGTCCTTTACGACACACAACACAGTCCTCTTGAACTCTTTACGACACACGACACAGTCCTCTTGAACCCTTTACGACACACGACACAGTCCTCTTGAACCCTTTACGACACACGACACAGTCCTCTTGAACCCTTTACGACACACGACACAGTCCTCTTGAACCCTTTACGACATAGACACAGTCCTCTTGAACCCTTTACGACACACGACACAATCCTCTTGAACCCTTTACGACACACGACACAATCCTCTTGAACCCTTTACGACACACGACACAATCCTCTTGAACCCTTTACGACACACGACACAGTCCTCTTGAACCCTTTCACGACACGACACAGTCCTCTTGAACCCTTTACGACACAACGACACAGTCCTCTTGAACCCTTTACGACACACGACACAGTCCTCTTGAACCCTTTACGACACACGACACAGTCCTCTTGAACCCTTTACGACACACGACACAGTCCTCTTGAACCCTTTACGACACACGACACAGTCCTCTTGAACCCTTTACGACACACGACACAGTCCTCTTGAACCCTTTACGACACACGACACAGTCCTCTTGAACCCTTTACGACACACGACACAGTCCTCTTGAACCCTTTACGACACACGACACAATCCTCTTGAACCCACTTACGACACAACCTCTTGAACCCTACAGACAGTCCTCTTGAACCCTTTACGACACACGACACAGTCCTCTTGAACCCTTTACGACACACGACACAGTCCTCTTGAACCCTTTACGACACACGACACAGTCCTCTTGAACCCTTTACGACACACGACACAGTCCTCTTGAACCCTTTACGACACACGACACAGTCCTCTTGAACCCTTTACGACACACGACACAGTCCTCTTGAACCCTCTGTATCCAGAGAATTCGCTCGCGTGCACACATTCGTCTCTGCCATTTCTGCTGCATGATGCAATATAGATCACACTGTCTTTCGCACCAAAGGTGAAAAAATGTGTTTATCTCTTCAAGATAAAGAGGCGCTTGAAGAACCAAGCGAGACCAATCTTATCGTGTGAAAAATAACGGCATATGACGTCACAAAACTGTAGTATCACTTACAGACAACTGTCAACAAAAGGGATCTTTTGACAAAACCCAACGACATCATCTACTCGAGAGGTTATCAACTTCTTTACACCTGATTCTAGAGAAATCTTGAAAGTGAGGCGGCAGTTCTTATCGAGATTATAGTTTCCGCAGTAACAGCAGCAATAGCAACTAGAGTAATAAAATCAATAAGAGTAAGCAGCCTTGGTCATTTTTAATAAATACTTTTTTGCAAGATAATTATAATAACAATGATTTTTTTTTAGTTTTCTAATAATTCCTTCTCTTAGGGCGAACTGTCACTTGATAGTTGAACTAGTACATTTAATTCATCAAAGGAAATGGTGTAAAACACACTAGGAAATCACATACACGCACACACACACACACACACACACACACACACACATATATATATATATATATATATATATATATAACTATATATATATATATATATATATATATATGCATATATTATGTATAGTTGTATGTATGTATGTATATGTAATGGTATATGTATGTATGATTGTATATGGTATTTAATAAAAACATGAAATATAAAATATGTCCGTTAACATTTCGCTAAAGTTCAGTATAACAAGATCTCAACAAAAACCTATTTGTTAAGATTGAATTAAGCTGGTCCTATGCCAACGCGGGGTCTTGCTCATAGAGCAGCCCGTCATTTTATATGGAGGGATAACGGTGGTCGTGATTGAAATGAAAAACACAACAGGTGGGGATGAAACGCCCTTTAAACCCTAAAATGGCCGTAAGTTGGCGAAAAAGGAAGAGAGCAGAGTCCTGACGATTTGTAGATAGCCAAGAAGGGGGAAAAAAGTTTACCATACGAGGAAACAGGAAAGAGATTCAGGAGAGTTTACGGAGATATCAGACTGTTTCTAATTATGCGTTGAAATGTTTCCGTTTAACGATGGTAAAAAAGCATCGATCCTTCAGCTGTAGAGAAATGTATAAGCATGCTTTGTTTTTTGTTTACCATCCTCCAGTGAGGCGATAATGATGAAGTAGTAACAACTGACATGGAACTTGGAAGCAAAAGCGATAGATGAAAGATGGAGTCGTTAGACGTTACACGGTCGAACAGGCTGTCACTAGGCCAAGGAACAACTATTCATTCACTGAGGAAGCTAGCGAGGGTGGAGGCGCTACTGCGCGGGCCATTAGAAGAAAATTACTAAATTACTAATGTGAATTTTTGACTCTTCAAAATTTATTGATGAGGGAGGGACATTCTTTTCAAAAAGAGCCACGTCCCCTGCCCAAATATCAGGAAACCCGCTACATGAACAACCACATCTCACGATAAAGATACCCCAGTAACAAACAAAGATGAGACGCTGTGAAAAATCGAGATTAAATCAATGGGCATCGACCTTCGTCAACACTTACCTGGCTGATGTGGGAGAGGCGACCACAAATCAACGACGAGTACCAGTAAATCACCCCTTAACCTTTAAACAACTTTAAACAAAAAAAAGACTTCATTGACGAAAACAGAAAATATTTTAGTTTTGACAGTATTACAAGCAGAATTTTATCAAAGTTGATTTAAATTTACAACACAACTTACACGCCGGACAACTCCACCCAAATATGACCATGGAGATACTGCCTTGTAATCCAGTATATCTTCGATTTATTTTTGACACCACACTGTGTTGAACTACATAAATACGTTAAGGGCCATATTATACATTTCTGGTGCTTTCTTTACTAACAGTAAGACTTTTCTAGTTGCAATTCATATTACTGACGAATACTGCACGGGGCAAGACTAAGGAATTCAGTAGTGGTATCATTATTGTTCACTATTACCAGTGAAATCCCAAGTGTCTCCTTAAGTACGTCTACATATACAAATCTCAAGCACGTCACAGATCAGTTAAAATTAATGTCGTATTTCTGTTCAATTTATGACCATTATTGAATCCTCTCTTTCATAGTTAAATAAAGAAAATATGAATGGAATATAATGAACTATTAGGCTGGCCGATATAAATGGAACAGACGACTAGATGAGAAAATCACACGTAATTTATGATATAAACGAATCCTCCTCTGGATATAAGGCCACAGGACAGAGTGAAGTTATATTGCAGAAACCCTTTGATGCCTGCCTTGCTAGGAGCAGCTGCGCTCCTTGTGGAGGCTTTTTAGACACTCGCAAACGGATTTGTATCCAGAAAAAAAAAAAAAAAAAAAAAAAAATCAGACGCGACGCGACAGCGACCAACGATTATGACTACGTCTGTGGTAGTGGAGACCAAGTTGATCTAGATCTTGGTGGAGACAATGAGACGTGATCATCGGAGTTGAAGCACGACCCCTTGGCTTATCTCGCCCCTGAAAAAATGGTCCCACTTAAGGTGCAGCTACAGGCATCAGTAGCTCATGCCAAAGCGTGCGTGTCAAAAAAGCTCAGCAGGATCCACCTTAACAAGGGTGGCTAGATGGCGCAAATGACTTGCCTACGGGGAGTTTGTTTGTTTGTATGGTGTTTTAACGTTGCAATGGAACCAGTGGTTATTCAGCTACGGGACCAACGGCATTACGTGACTTCCGTACCACGCCGAGAGTGAACTTCCATCACCAGAAATACACATCTCTGACCACTCAATGGAATGCCTGAGAACCGTACTCGCGGCCACCGAGGTGGCAGGCCAAGACCAAACCGATCACGCCACTGAGGCGCTTACCTACGGTGAGCAGCACAGCTCGATGTAGGCATACAAGTGGGAAGCCATATCTGATCTGCATGGGTATGGCAGTATGGGAGATATACTTATCATTAAGCACAATCCTTCAGTCGGTTGGGAATTCTTCTAGGAAATACACTGTTCCTCTTCTAAAAATGGTGTTGTAGATTTAAGTACAAAAGAAAAAAAGTAAAAAAATCTATAGCAGTTAAAGTTAACTTATGAAACCTACAGCGAATATTGTCTTGTTTGCTTTGATGTCACCATTTGCTAGGGGGAAGTATTGAAAACAAAACAGCCTGCTATTCTGGCGTCAAAGCTTTTATAAATGCGGACAACGGCTCTGTCTTGTCTTTCCTCTAAGGCCTTTCCTGTTGATCGGCAAAACGAAGGAGGGAAGACGGTGGAACATTAATTGTCCAAATGAGAACGTTTGTTATCGAGGCTCACTCTACCTCACACGGAGATTGCGTCAAAATCTTTCCGATTATCTTAAGACTGATAAGGGCTGATTGAGACATTTCTTCGTGGGAGAAGGTGTAATCTAGCTCGCGTCAAGGATGCAATTGTTTGTTTAGGTTTTTTCATAGTAGTGTTCCTCTTTGTCTTCTCTAAATGAGATATTTTTGTTTGTATGGTGTTTTTTACGTTGCACGGAACCAGTGGTTATTCAGCAACGGGACCAACAGCTTTACTTGACTTCCGAACCACGTCGAGAGTGAACTTCTATCGCCAGAAATACACATCTCTGACCCCTCAATAGAATCGAACTCGCGGCCACCGAGGTGGCAGGCAAAGACCATACCAACCACGCCACTGAGGCGCACCTAAATGGAATAGGAGTTTGCTTATATTCTGAAACAGCGATTCCAAAAGTAAGTACTTAAGATCTGTTTCCACAGATTAAGCGTGAAAATGTTTCATGGCCGATTTCTAATGAACTTCTTCTTGCGTTCCTACTTTTATTGAGTTTCGATTTTTGAGAAGTATTTGAAAAATAAATATCTTTACCATTAAACACAATATTTTTTCCAGAAGTGTTGGAAACAATTATATGCTTTTCCTTGCCTTTGGTTCTCTGTTTAATTTCTTTTCCCATCTCTTCATTTATAACCTGTAGTTATAGAGCCAAAAATATTTTAAAAAAATTTCCTAGTTGATTATAACCATCCAAAGGGAATGAAAAATCTACAGGAATATTTTAGTTTATTTGTTTACAAATAAATTAAATAAATCACATTAAAAAAAAAGCTAACATGACGAATATGAGTGACTAGGAGAATTATTCTTGAATCATAATATTACCGTAATGAGATTAAAATGGTTTCGAGTTCATAAAGAGAGAGAGAGAGAGAGAGAGAGAGAGAGAGAGAGACTAATATATCGTATGAAAAACGTGTTATTTGTGTAATTAGCCGGAAATTTCATAATTTTGCCGTCTTTCGTAAATGGTCTTCTTGCCTCCTCATTGTCTTCCTTCTAGTTTTCATGTTTGTCGAAAGATGTTCTTGCCCATTTTTCCACTTTGCTTGGTAGATTTTTCATTTCAATAATGGTTTTCCCTTCTCTTCTTTCCCTCTTGTAGTGCTCCTCAGAGCATCTGTTGTCTCCTCTCTTTTGGCATGAAAATAAATCACTTCATGAGCAACGTATAAGCGATGGCAGATGACGTGAGTGAACTCGCTCCTGTCTTTGAGGATGTTGTAGACGACGCCTGAGAACCAGCGGAGTTTTTCCGTTTAATCTGAACGCAATTTATAATAGATAATGAATTGTATTAACTGGGTGAAAGGTAAGGTGAATTATTCTAATATATATCATTAACTGTAGTTTAAGTTGACCGGATTATTCAATAGTGAAGTATTTATTTTTGCCTTGGAGTTATTTATACTACATCTTCCTATTAGTTGTTGAACTAAATACTTCAATAAGGAAGTTACGATAGCTCTTTTTTTATGTCTACGAAGTTTTTATAATTATAAAGCTGAACTTGGTAAATGAAATTCTAGCAAAGCATATTTCATCTGTTCAAACAATAATGATAGCTTCGATAAATAGGACGAACAGATTTAGTAAATAGTAGCACAAACACTGAAGATGACATTACTATAAATGAAAAAAATGAACGTTCGTCTTACCATAGAATTTGTAACATTCTTGCTGATCTGGGATCGCTGACTTTTGGAATTGCCAGTTCCGGAGACAGGTGACTCAAGTGTCATCTTGGAACAGGATAAAACGGATCACGTTGATTTTTTTTTCGCCTTTAAGAGATGTCCCGCTTCAGCTCAGTACCGTGGTCAAGGCTTTCTCTTTACAATCGCTCTCGTCTCCGTTCAGTTTCACGTTCGAGGCTTATACTAAGCAATGCTTCTTCCAAATTCCAAGGTAGAAATTAGGTAAGGGTTTGAGTGTATGATTTCCGCGATGAGCTGCTTCAGAATGAGGAGGGAAAGCGAGCTGCAAGTTTATATACCCAGTCAGTAATGGGCACAGACCACCCGGCGACAGAATCTATGAGGTTATCTTATTGTAAAGCTCTGACTTAATCCTCTTTTCGCGTTGTGAAGTGTGATCTGTTGTCAGGGAAGGACATTTAAGTATCTTTGTAGCTTTCTTTCTTTCTCTGTGAATTTCAGGCTGTTTGCGGATGACACCTAATT
Source organism: Macrobrachium nipponense (assembly GCF_015104395.2). Taxonomy (NCBI): domain Eukaryota; kingdom Metazoa; phylum Arthropoda; class Malacostraca; order Decapoda; family Palaemonidae; genus Macrobrachium; species Macrobrachium nipponense. The sequence continues at coordinate 92,908,633 of NC_087206.1, forward strand.
TCATTTCTTTATTAACGATGTTCAAGATACATTAATATGAACAATGTTCTTGTGAGTAACTAAAGACAATATAAACAAGTAAAAACTGCATCGAATTTTCTTATAATGCTGTATAAAAGTTTCAGCCACGGCCCACGAAACTCTTACCCATGAAACTCAGTCACGGTACAGTTGTGGTGGCCTGCCTTGTTGGTAACTATAGCGGTGCCGGAAGTACGATTATGCCTAACTTTAACCATTAAGTAAAATGAAAACTACTGGGGCTAAAAGGGCTAGAATTTGTTATGTTTGATGATTGGAGGGTGGACGATCAACATACCTATTTGCAGCCCTCTAGCCTCAGTAGATTTTTAAGATCTGGGGTCAGACAGACAAAAGTTAAATATTATTAGCAATCCTTTTCAGGCAGCTAATGAAGTTCGTGACTTACCTATAGTGCTGGACTGTAATTTGTCTCTGGATGTTCAAATATATAATATTGTAAGGGTTTCTGTAGCAAATATCTGAGTGAATGTTTTCTTAAGAAACGTGGGATTAATTGTGCCGTTAATAGAGTGAGCTTCTGCAACTCGATCTGTTACAGTTTATCAAAAATAAAACTTAAGAAATGCAAAATATACTAAACAGGACTGCAAGACTAATAGAGGACTACCCTCATTAATATTGAGATCACTGGCTGCCTTTTACAGCTAGAATTACGATTAAAATATATGTGTTGTCCCATCAAGCTATCAGAAGCCCACGGGTGTCCAATGTATTTAAGAGACTTGCTTGTTAGAATGCAGCCAACGAATGGCGAAAAAAAATAAAACGATTGGGTTCACGTTATCTGTCCCAAGATGCACTTGGCGTATTGGCTTTAGCAAGAACGTCAAGGTTGCATCTCAAGTAAGTCTGATTTCAGTAAGAAATCAACAAAAGATAAAAACTTACTTATTCTACGAGTGTTTTGATAGGGAGGACTTGACTGTGGAATTTACCGAAATATTCATCAGTATATGACAAAATATATGCACCTTCGTGCAGGTTGCCATATGCATTTTCATCCTTACACTAGCTGGCTTCTATAGGAATTGGCCTTCCGGTTCTAACACCATACCATTGTTAACCCAAGAGGCGACCTCCACAGTCGTCTAACTATCTGGTGCATATTCCATTGCTCTGGCCAACAAATGTACAACTGGCTCTTAAAATAAGTATGCCAATCTGTTCGCCCTCTCACAGGAATCGATCCTAATTCCACCCATCACGAACACCAGTAAGATGTTCCAACCGCATTTAGTATTTGGAGGAGGTTCTCCAACCAAGTAATGATCGACTCAGCATTGCGTTGCTCAAATTCACTGACTGGATAGGAAGCGGGTATTTCAACGAAGTATGGCCGGTGGCCCATAACTATAAACAAATGCATATGCATATATGTACGTAAATACAATATAATATATATATATATATATATATATATATATACTATTATATATAATCCATATATATATAATATATATGTATATGAGTCTGCGTGCGTGTCGTGTGTCATTACCACGACATGGGTAGCTGCTGGTTCACGAGTACCCACTGAACTCGCAGGTCAGAGATTCATGCCCGGTGAGCCCAGCAGAACATTCTTATCAAGTAACTAACGCACAGTGGACTTGAGCGATAGTAGAAGCGACAAGATAAGAGATCCACACTAAAGGCTGTCAGAGGCTGAACCTTGGCGACGTGAATCTCGAAACGTCACACAAACAAATAATTGGGAAAGAGAAAATAAGCAATCGAGTTTACTGTACAGCGCATAATGCTATATGAAACTCTCAGCCTAAGGCCCATGAAACTCTCAGCCCCGCAGCACCTACATAGCGGTTGGTACGTTTGGTAATTGGGGGGATGGATGATTAACATACCAATTTGCAACCCTCTAGCCTCGGTACTTTTTAAGATCTGAGGGCGGACAGAAAAATTGAGACGGACAGACAAAGTCATCTCAATAGTTTTCTTTTACAGAAAACTGAAAAAAAGAGACTGGAAGAAATAATCAGTAAAACCATAGATCTATTGAGTTTCTCCGGCTAACTCCGAGAAAAATAGAGGAAGTCATCAGCCGCTGAATTCCTCACGGAGTCTTTGGCAGTAAAATGAAAAATAAAAGATAATGGGTTTCCGGTGGTGGGAAAAAAAGGAAAAATAGTTGCCATGAGGAAAATATGTAAATGAAATTATTTTGGCTGAAAGATGCAGTACTCAAAAAGAGAAGTGAACTCAGTGCGTGGAGAGAGAGAGAGAGAGAGAGAGAGAGAAATCTGCGAGTAACTGAAAAAACGTCAACAGTCTATTATCAGTATGTGTCACCGATAAATACCTTATATTAATCTAAGACAACGTGGAGACTAAACGTGATTCTCTTTGTTCAAAGTGCACATAAACACTGACCCCAAAGGTGACTTCCCCTGTGGTACATTTGTGTGAATGGGAGACTAAGCAGTTGGTCCTGTTATTTTAACGAGAGCACAAGGCCACTACGACTAGGTTTTAAATGACCTTAAAATGTAATTATTAGAGGAAATATAAGTTTTGACTCGCGTTTATCACGTAATTCCTTTAGTAGGATAAAGTTTCAAGTTCAGTTTAACAGAATAGAACAACCCAGACAAAATGCACATAATTCCTTGATGAACTAGTTTTTGTAAACTTGATAGCAACAGATAAGGCTAATACTTGATAGCTAACGTTGCGATCTGAAGGACAACATCACGTGTCTTGTCACCGGGTTTTGTTCTTGATTATGCTTTACAGAAAGCTCTGTCAATAAAATCACAAGGGTATCTCAGACTTGTTGCAATGTCTCGGACCTACCGAAGGACAACCTCGAGAAAGTCAGGGCTACTGACCCGTAGCGACCTTAAAAACATAGACGAAACTGGCATCATCTCCGTTCTCGGATGATGGTTTGAATAAAAATGTATGTAGGAATCTACATTCGTAGATTTCCTGTATACAGAAAATCTAAAATTTCTATCATGCCTCAAAATTAAAACTACTAAAAAGTCCAACTTATTATCTACTTCAGTTTCTAAGGTAAGTTTTATAAAAGGTACTAGGCCATTTCATGCTGCTAGGAAGCTCTCTTCATCTTTGTCAACAGGCCAGACACGAAATATATCATCAACTCATTAACCCCATACCTTTAGGAAATATCCTTGGTAGGTCCGAGACAGAGCTTTCTGTAAAGCAAGAAACACTGTTTATGAAGTTGATCATAAGAATGATTTTAATATGAAAAACCTTCACGTTTTACCACAGAGTAACCAGTTTACGGCCATCCCTAGGCTGGTTAAGACCATTTAATGTTATGTCCTTTTTAAGACCTATGAACTTTAAGAACATGTTTATCAGGAATTCCTCTCTACAGAAGAATGGTTACATATATGCGATCACTTGCAATCAGTATAACATGAATATAATGTCAGAAAGGGGAAATACTGCGAGCATGTTGTTCTAACATATGAGTGCAGGCACACCTTGAATTGGGAAGAAGCTAAGGACATCATGTTCTGTAAAGACATCACGAAACGAAACATTGTATTATAAAGAACAATCGTGTACATTTGATCACCAGCAGCCCCGGAATGTACAAACTGAATGAATTACTTGTAAACAATTTTAGACAACTAGTTTTTAAATAGTAGTACGACAGTTTTTATGTTTATGTATTGCTGCCACAGAGGTGTCTTAGTAACAAATAATGATTTTTTGTATTACTTGACCCTGAGGTGTGAAGATACACGAAACTGCTTGGTTAACGCCTTTCATTCCTTCCTCCAGCTCTACGACAACATAAAAATATTCCAAGTTTTAGTGATATATATTATATATATATATATATATATATATATATTTTATTTAAAATATATATATAGATATATATATATAATATTATAGTTATATATGAATTTTTATCACATCACTGTGATTCATATACATGCTCTAAGCTGCAAATGTCCTTTAATATCCAATTCGCTCTACCTCGGAATTAATATATTTTCATATATGTTAACCGAAGGGGAATTATGTTAGTTGATAATAATTTCGTCCTCTCGTGGACTTCAGTAACTTTACCGACAAGGAGCTGAAAGAGTCGTCATTTTCAAAGCTGAAAAAAAATTACAATTATATAAAAATTCTAAAAAAGACTCGGAATTAAGAAATTTACAAATCAAAAAAATTAATAAATTAAAAAACAAGACTTAACAGACAGAACGTAAGAAACACCGCTGCCTTTCAGCTTTCAGATTTGAAAATGAGGCTGTTTCCTCGAAATGTCAGATTGTTTAACAAACGGACAAATAGTTCAAGACGTCTCCTACAGCTCCTTGTTCTATGTTGGTTGACAGCAACACTTCCCATGTCCATATATATAATATATATATATATATATATATATATATATATATATATATATATATATATATATATATATATATAGGTGCTATGAAACGACTCATACAAAACACACACACATATACGTATACATATATATATATATATATATATATATATATATATATATCTATATATATATATATATATATATATATATATATATATATATATATATATATATATATATTACATATAATGGAAATCCGAAGCCAATTACAATTACACCTAATTAATAGAAAATTATTTACTACAGCAATTCATGCTATTACTCTAGAATTCATGCAGTGGACAATGTACAGAAAATATAACATATGTTACAAAGGACGGTGGAAATGATGGGAACATGATATATAAACTTTCCAGTTCTACTGCAAAGGACATGGCTGTATAACTTACAAACCTACTGTTTCCCCTCACGTCCATAAATGACCCAATTCAATATAAACCTCCTAGTTTTCATTACAGGAATACAAAATGTCTTTATAATTTCCATGTAGTCATGCAGCATTCTTATTAGCAAAGGCAGATGGAACAAGTGACCTGAAGGAAAAAAAAAAAGGAGTAGAAAAGGAAGATGGGGCTTATATACTAATGTTTGTTTGTATGGCGTTTTTACGTTGCATGGAACCAGTTGTTTATCAAGCAACGGGGCCAACGGCTTTACGTAACTTCTGAACCACGTCGAGAGTGAACTTCTATCACCAGAAATACACATCTCTCACCCCTCAATGGAATGCCCGAGAATCCTTAACGTCTAATGAAACTATATAGACCAGGCACTTGAAGAGTAAACGGGAATAGGACACAGGAAAAAAAAAGAAAGTAAATTCAAAAGCTATCCGGATGAAGGCGGACAAATTTTATGAACTCTTTCATTAGTACAGTGCAATTAGGGTTTAACCTCAAAATTTAGAATGACAAACTGAAACTTTGGGAATATGTAGAGGTGAATTGTGTTATCTTCATCCAAAAAGTCCCCAAAATTCCAGTGACGGGTTTTTGAGTTAAGGCCACAAAATGGCGGCCATTTTGGAATTTTCAGTCTCTCTCATTTATTGCTCCTAAAGGGTAAAATATTGAATTTGTAAATGAAATACACATCAGGTTTTTATTATATGATACTTGTAGAAGCTATTTATATAAATTTCTTGAGTACTAACAGCAATTATGTGAAATTATGTGCCTTTATTTTTAAATATTTCCGTTACTAGCAGTTGACAGGAATATTCCCGTTCGTGCTATTGGAAAAATAATTGGTATATCAAAATTATTATCTATATAAATCATCTGCGGAATTTTCTTGTCATTTAAATGACACCAAAATGACATTTCTATGACATGTCACTGCTGTAGTATCTTTGTTTGAATATATATATATATATATATATATATATAATATATATAATATATATATATATATATATATATATTATCTATATATATACATATATATATATATATATATATGTATATATGTGTAACTTGATCACGAAGTATATAAAACGTGATGCTATGTATAAATAAAGGTTTTTTTGCCACGAAGGAAAAAAATGAAAAAACGAGTTAGCCGAGTACTTTCGGTCCTATTCGGACCCTTTACTGAGGGTCCGAATAGGACCGAAAGTACTCGGCTAACTCGTTTTTTCATTTTTTTTCTTCGTGGCAAAAAAACCTTTATTTGTATATATATATGTATATATATTATATAATATATATTATATCTATATATATATATATCCTTATATATAATTTTATATATTATTTTATATATTAACATCTGCAGGCGTACTTTTTTCCGTGTATGTAACAAATCAGTATAATATATAATACATACATACTATAAAATGTTTAGTACTGTATGATCATTAACGTTTCTCTTTTTTTCAGGTAGAGTGAAACAGCGAATTCAGCTATTGAAAAGGCACAAAAATGGAAGACAAATCGAAATTTTGCATATTGCGCGAGCCCACTGGTAATTACTGTTTTGGTGAAACTGTGCGCGTCATTAGAGGTTTGGATAAAATAATTGAGAGTAGTACTTCAAAAGAGGTCAATGTAAAAGAATTACTGAAAAACAAGAGCTCCGGTGTTGTCCATGTGAAACTTAGAAAAGACTACACACGTCGCTTGGAGTCCGCACCTAGAAAAGTTCACACGACCCATGAAATCAGGCAAGAGTTCGATTTTAAATCCCATTGTATATTTTGCGAGAAGAAAATTGCTGTGGATGTGAGAAAATTTAGGAAGACAACTTCTTATGAGTTTAGTGTCGTGGAAACACTAGAATTTGTTAACAACATTCGCACAAATGATAACTGGGGGAGAGAGGTTCTTCTCCGAGTGTCCAATTTCATTGACCTTGTCGCAGCTGAGGGACATGCTACAAATACTTCTTGAGGCCAGGCAGTGCAAAGCCAGGAACAGCTACAGTACAGGGACGAAAAATGGATAAGGAAAAGTCAATAGCATTTATCAAACTGTGCAAGTATTTGGAAGAAAATGATGAATGCCAGTATCTATTGATGAATTAATGTCAATTATGAGTACCTATGAAAACGCTGGTATTAATTACGGTAATCAATACTTGAAGAAGAAACTCAAGAACATTATGGAAATCAAATAACTATAGTTGATAAGATAGGTAAGAGTGGAGTGGTGTGTTTCGCTGAATGTATGAAAGATATTTTAACGGATGAATGGTATGATGCACGAAAAAGTGATCCTGCTGAAGATGCTAGAAGACTGATAGAAACTGCTGCTCTGATAATTCAAAATGACATTCGTTCAAAAGCTTACAATTGTGAGGTGTTCCCTCCAGCAGAGCAAGTAATTTCTGGAAATTGTGAGCTTGTTCCAGATTATCTTCGTATGTTAATTGATGGAATCTTGAAACCGAAAAAAATGATAATCAAACACAATGAAAGTCAATCAGTATACAGCATGCTATCATTGCTGCTGTTCGTCCTAGATCATTTGTCTCGCCCATACAAACTGGTCTGGGTGTTCATCTACGCAGAAAGTACGGATCAAGAGTACTGATTGACATCGTTTCTAACCTAGGTTTCTGTGCCCCATATAGAGAAGTATTGCTGTATGAAGCGTCAGCTACAATGAACCCATCAACTGCAGTAGATCCGCGGTCATATACCCAATTTGTATATGATAATACTGACTATAATGTTGCAACTTTATATGGTCATCATTTATTCCACTCAATGGGAGGAATCAAGTGTGTGTGACACCAGCAGATCAAGTTCATGAAAACACGCCCATTCCCAGGGCTGAGAGAATTGGCAGTGAGGCATTAGCAATTCAGGGACTTTGCAAATTAATTGTGTACCATATGCCTATGACAAAGGGCTATTCACTTTTGACTGCTGAAGACATAGAAACACTTGTACAAGAACCTGCAAGTGTCAAACTAGCCCAACAACTTGACACATTGTGGATATGTAGCACATGGCTTCAAGGTCTCCCATGCCCGAATTGAAGTGGATTTATGAGCAAGATATACAGTAAAAGCTCATCTTACAAGACATCAGTTGTACTACATGTACCATTTGTTAATCTTGATCCTACCAACCCTTCTACGATTTACACTTGCCTCCAGAATGCTGCAGAAGAAGGTCTAAAAAGTGGACAGTGTACTGTCATGGTAACCTTTGACCAACAAACACTTTACTCTAAAGCTTGTGATATGGTTCTTGCTGCTGGTCCCAGTAGCCCTCTTTCCCGTGTCACTGTACGCCTTGGAGGGTTTCATCTTCTTATGTTATTTTTAGGAGCTGTAGGGACCATAATGGCTGGAAGTGGCTTTGAAGAACTGTGGGAGACAGTGTATGCAAAGAACAGTGTTGTTCATATGATGACTGGATGTGCTTATGCCAGGAGTCTTCGAGCTCATTTCCTTACTGCTTATGCCAGGAGTCTTCGAGCTCATTTCCTTACTCAACTTGCATTAGCAGTACTATTGTTGGAGTCATCTTCGGTTAATGAGACCCTTAAGAAAGACTTACAAACCTGCTGCATGTCTTTGTTTGACAACACTGAAACACTGGAGGTAACAGCAAATTCAAGTGCTGTAAAGTCCATCATGAATTAACTTGAAATGAAGCTTACAGATGTTGACTCACGTGGGAGAACCAAAAAGCTATGGGTATGGTATTTTAGGTGTATTACAATTGTGAAACTCTTTATAAGGGCAGAGCGTTGTGGTGATTGGAATCTTCACCTATACAGTGTAAAACTCATGCTACCTTACTTGCATGCAGCAGGATACCTGAATTATGCAAAGTCTGCTCAAGTCTATCTACAGCAAATGCATAAACTGGAAAAAGTCATGAAACCAGAGGAGTTTGAAAAGTTTGCAACAGAGGGAAATTTCACAATTAGAAGATCTGACACATTCTGGTCACGGATCTGGACCGATATGACAACTGAGCAAGTCCTCATGCGTTCCATCAAAACATCTGGAGGTCTCACCTGAGGACGTGGAATAACGCCATCAGTTATCGCTAAATGGGTTAAGTCAATGCCCACAACAGCCAGTATCATTAATGCTGTTGATTCTGTTAGTGGAGTTACTGCTACCACTTCAGAATAGCATATTGACCTTCGTGACATGAATACCTTCAAAGATTGGTTGGCTGTACACAACCCATACAACCGACCAACATCTATCCTAATCTCCATATCGAGTGGTATTGTTGCCAATGAAAAAGTGAATTGTGATGAAGCCTATACAGTTGGAAGAGCATCAATGAAAATGATGGAAGGAAAAACATTCAGAGATATTCACCTACAGCGAAGAAACAACATCAGGTAGTTGTCATCTGTGACAAACTCAATTATGATTAATGTTACACAGATTACTGTCAATGCAAACCAGTTATTCCATCGAATTATATGTGTTGCTAGAAGTGATTCTGACCTTGCATCATATCTGGGATTTGAACTTGCACCTCAACCACCTTCCCTCTTTGGTGATTTTTCTATGAAAAAAGCAAAAAAATCTGCTCTTGTACCAGTCATAGAGGCATTGGCACCCTGTGAAAATGTTCCTCCAGCTGGAGCAGTGTATATTTTAGATGGTGGGTACCTTCTTCATCATGTTATGTGGCAACGTCCTGCTACATTCAGTCAGATATGTTCTCAGTATACGTCGTTCATTAAACAGAAGTACAGGAACGCTCACACAGTATTTGATGGCTATGACACTCACAGTACAAAAGATGAAGAACACTTTCGTCGAGGAAGGACACAATCATCTAGAGTTATAGCTGTAGAAAGCCACATACAAGTCCCGGTGTCTCAGCAGGAGTTCTTAGGATATATCAAAAACAAGATAGGATTGATCAAACTCTTATATACCCATCTGGAAGCTGCTGGCTGTAAGGTCCATCAGGCAGAGGCAGATGCTGACAGATTGATAGTAACAACAACATCTCATTTACGAGATTCAGGACAGGAATCAGTTATTGTGGGGGAGGACACTGATCTTCTTGTCCTCTTAATTGCAATTGCCAAACCTCAGACTGATATCAAAATGATGATCCCAGCAAACAAAGCACATCCTGATAAAATATTCAGCAGTGAAAGAATTCAGAGCAAAATGGGGAACATGACTGACAGCTTGCTCTTCCTGCATGCAATAACAGGTTGCGATACAACCTCTGCTCTGTATCGCAAGGGTAAAAGGGTTCCTTATAAAAGATTACAGGAGGATCCTGTACTAAGTCACAAGATGCAAATTTTTTATGACCCCCAGGCCTCTGCAGATGATATAGCTGTTGCTGGAGAAGCATTTCTTCTTGTCCTGTATGGAGGAAAGCCAGAAGGTAGTCTTGATAAACAAAGGTACTTTAATTACTTAAGGACGATAGCTAAACAGCCTGTACATGCCAAATTTGATCTAGCTACACTTCCTCCAACATCAGGAGCAGCACGCCAACATTCTTATCGTACCTTCCATCATGTACAACATTGGCAAGGGATTACTCTAGACCTCAGTGACTGGGGTTGGAAGTTAGAAAATGACCGACTAAGACCAGTAACATCGCTTAAAGAGCCCGTACCACATTCTCTACTTAATCTTATAACTTGTAATTGTAGAAAAGGTTGTGAACTGAACTGCGAGTGCAGGAGAAGTGGACTCCCTTGTACACATATGTGTGGGTATTGTGCTGGGCATGGGTGCAATAATCAATGTTCATTTAATGAAGATAAAGAAGGAGATATAGATGGATATGTAGAAGAACATAGCGAAACTGAAAACGAAGACTATTCTCAACCCTTACAGAAAAAGGAAAGGAAATAATTTACGAGAAATAATAAAGAATGATTCATATTTTTGTTTTAGCGTAATATTAATTTAATGCATAATCCCTTGTGCGTTAAAATGGAGTTTCATCAAGTTGAAGTTATTTTTTGTCTGTACAGCTGTAAGTTGAAAACTAATTTTGATAATTTTTTTCCACATTGTATTGTATTGCAAGCAGTTACCAGTTATAAGCTCAGTTCACTACATAATTTTTATGGTAATTGTGGTTATGTGACCTAGAATTTATCCTCAACTAATTATAATGTCATAAGCATGTGATCTATGAATGTCTTCAACAGCAAAATGTTGACGATTATATGATAGGAACTAGGTAATTACTAATGGCACCAATTGAAGTACATGCATTCAAACAAAGGTCTCCCCGTAATGGTGCGTTCTAGAAGTGTCATTTTGGTGTCATTTGAAAGACAAGAAGATTCTACAGATTGTTTATTTAGGTAAAAATTTTGATATACCAATTATTTTTCCAATAGTAGGAATAGGAATATTCCTGTCAACTACGAGTAACAGAATTTTTTTAAAATAAAGGCCCATAATTTCACACTGATGTATTTAGTACTGATGAAATTTGTCAATACTTGTAAAACTTACCGAAATTTTTATATCCAAATAGCTTCTAAAACTACCATATAATACAAAATAATATATATTACATCTACCAATTTTACTTTTTTACCTTTTAGGAGCAATAAATGAGAAAAACTGAAAAAAACAAAATGGCTGCCATTTTGTGGCCATAACTCGAAAACTCGTCACTGGATTTTTTGGGACTTTTTGGATAAAGATGACACAAATCCCCTCTACATATTCCCAAAGTTTCAGTTGGTCATTCTAAATTTTGAGGTTTCAGCTAAAATTGAGCTAATTGTACTGTACGTATCAATTTCCACACAGCAAAATATGGGAAGATGTGGCATAGTGGATTGGTTGGGGTGCTTATGTCAACGTGTGGCTTTTTCTCCAATTGTATGATTGTGTCGTGTAGCTGAAATGTTTACCTTTTCCCGGAACATAGAACGTTTAATACAGGTTCTAAAGTGAACTCCAGTCCGTCAAGATTCTAAGAAAAAAAGAATGATTGCATAACACTGCATGCTTGAACGAATCGCTATGCGGTAAAAAAAAAAAAAACACGAATCTTGACGCTCAACAAGAACAGAAAGAGAATAGTCTTAGCAAATACAAAATGATAACGCCAGCGATAACGAGATTAAATGCCGAAGAAAATCCTCCTAAGAGTACACAGGTTCGCTTATTTTGCCTTCCACTTTTTCCAACTCTCTTTTTATCTTTCCTCAAAATTGAGCGGGCGTCTGGAATACGTATACGTGATTCACACTTACGCGACAGCAGTTCATCATTTTGAACTTTACTCTTAACAAACTCTTTCTATCAGAAATTCAAGGATAGCAGATAACGATGAAGTGGTCTACCGTACAGTAAAAGAAAAGTGTCTGTCCGTCCGCCCGCCCTCAGATTTCAAAAACTACTGAGGGTAGAGGCTTCCAAACTGGTCTGTTAATCATCTACCCTCAAACCATCATACACGCCAGATTGCAGACCTATAGCCTCTGTAGTTATTATTTACTTTAAAGTTAAAGTTAGGCATAATCGTACGGCTGGCAGCGTTATAGGTACCAGCAACATGGGCCACCACCGAACCTTTGCTTATTGACGACGGATTTAATTGCGATGAACCAACAGAATGAATGTAGGATAAAATAGTGGTTTTTCTGTAGAACGATATTCAATGACTCAATGACCCTTAACTTCATATTCTCATCTCTCTTATCCAATAAGCTATTGATGTTATTTCAATCATATAAAAATAAAAAATATCGATGAGATCACTTGGTTGCCTCTAGAAATTGCTGGCAAGGATTAAATTAATTTAGGCAAACAACAGCAGCTGAGCAGCAGCTCAGAAGGATATGATATTAATCACAAAGATTCTAGATAACGAGCAACTGATTGCGCTCTCTCTCTCTCTCTTTCTCTCTCGCTCTGACCGCCTGTTTCTTCACGCAATACCAAACGTGATCGATGCGCATTTGTCCACCACCTCATACGTTATCCGATAAATTATCAGCAGAAATTGTAGACCTGGCGCCAGTTTGTCCACTACTTGCCGTGATTATCGTGATGTTACGCTTCTCATATATACGCAAATACACACGCACGCGCCTGCGCACAAACACACACACACACACACACACATATATATATATATATATATATATATATATATATATATATATATATGTCAAAAGGAATGGTGTAGGGTATATATATATATATATATATATATATATATATATATATATATATAATATATATTCCTTTTGACATCTATTACCTTTCTTCAACCCGCTTGCAGCCCACCACAATAGTTTAACTGCCAGGTACATACTACACTATATCGGTCAACAGAAACCCAAAAGGATTAACAAAATTTGGACTAAAGAACTCAGGCTCGCTCGGGAATAGCACATTGGATGCGAGGGGGAAGTTTTCTCTCTTTGCTGTGCAAACGAAAGTGTCTCAACAGTTGGTGATTGAACAAAAGAAAGGAATAATAAAAATGCTGTCATCTGTAGGGATCGTCTATACACAAATATATATGCATGTGTTTTTTCTAAGGCTGATAAGAGCCTTTTCTGTAAGGTGTGTGATATGTATAAATACACACACACACACACCCATACACATGTATATGAAGTCGCGAACCCGCAAAATCTGAGGGGCCATTTACATCACTAACTACTATACCAGCGGGCCAGCTTAGCTAGGTATGTGTCCTAAATGACAGAGGATCACACTTTGTTAGTCATTTGGTGCCACCCGATTTGTCAAGCTGTGTACTTCCCTTTCAGTGTAGTATCACGCCTGGTGGTGGTTACATAAATATAATCATTGTTACGTGTTCATATTTACTGTAATTCTATGCAACAGTTTTGTTTTAATCTGGCATTAGAGTTTGCAAGGGTATTTTATTGCCCAGTTCAAATCTTTTTTAAGAATTTAGAAGAAAGAATGAAAATGGTCATTCTCTTAGTTTTCATTAATTCAGATTTGTACAAATAATTCACACACAATGATGTGCCTAGCAATTTGGTAGCGAAATAATCAGCTATATATAAAAACTATTTATTATGAGCTTGACCTAATTTAATGGAGAGAGAGAGAGAGAGAGAGAGAGAGAGAGAGAGAGAGAGAGAGAGAGAGAGAGAGAGAGAGAGAGAGAGAGAGATCAGTTAGCTCTTACGGTCGACCTCAGTTGAAGTATGTAACGAAATCACTATCAATTGTTTACTGTTTCTTGAGAGATTTCTTGTTTATCTTTTTGCTTTTGCTGTTGTTGAGATGTCTGGTCAATTCGTTCCTGTGGCAGCTGCCGTTAGCTGACAGGTGAAACATCTGTTCTCGCTCCTGTCACTCAGGAAGCTGCAGTTGCTCTCGGAAGAACAGCTGCGAATCTTTGATTCTTGCACAGAATTTTTTCAAAAAGTTTCAATTATGCAGTCTTGATAGCAAAAGAATCTTTCAGTACACACCTAAACGAGGAGAAACTAGAAAAAATTATATCTTATTAATTGCAGTAAGATTTTAGTTCTTTTCGTTCACTAATCAGTTAGATATAACGTGACGAATCACTGTTTTCATTTTGTCTACGATTACATTTTGATTTTTCATGAAGTTTACCTTTTGAAATAAGTCTAAGGGAAAATAAAAAGGTAAAGTATTACTCAAATAAATCTCTTGGAAGCCTTATCATAGTTGGAAAAAAGTCCGACTCTATCTTGGACAGCAGATATTTTTTGGAGGCCCATTTTGGCTCCTGTAAGTTCCTGAACCATTTTAGATTGATTGATTGATTGATTGATTTATTATGAAATTTAGGTCTTGAGGACCAAAGCGGCAGAACTGAACCATTTTAGACAAATTGCTGAAAAGATTTTGTCGGTTAGCAAAGAGTTTTTCTTTCTCACTATGGAAAGGTGATCACTTCTAATGGCAAAACGAGGCCGTCCGGAAATTTATATGCCCCTTGAAAGTACCACCACCAGCAAATTTAAATGTGCCCAGGCAAAGTAAAGGGAACAGAAACAAGGTTATCAGTTACGGAAGTGATCAGGAGTGTAGAATTCCCTAACCGGGGCGAAGGTGCAAATCCTATAGCTGGTTCACTTAAGGTATAGATTCTTGGATGAGCCGTATTCTTGAGAGACGTTTGTTTGGCGGCAGGTGATTGGCTGGTACCGGGAGGTAGGCAGCTCCCAGCCAATCAGCGCCTGCCAAATAAAGGTCTCGTAGGCATAGGGCTCACCCAAAACTCTACCTTAAGTGAACCAGCTATAGTTACTCCATCTAAATAAACCTCCGTAGGGGGGATTAGTGCCGTCAGTGATCCTCACGCAGTGCGCTGTAGACATCACTTGAGGCTTTCGTCCCTTCTACTGTATCTCCGTTCATATTCTCTCGTAGTCAAATGTGAGGTTTTCCTCCTTTTATGCCTTTAAACCCGTTTTACTCTCAATTTCTCTTTCTCTTTCAGCGCTGAATGGGCTCATAGTTCCCATTACTTGGCCTTTGGCCTAAATTTTTTGTTCTATTCCGTATTCAAAGAAACAAAAACCTTAAGAGCTATTTCCAATTTAAGAGGTCTGGCTGTTATGTTTTTTTTTTTTCGGATGGTGCATCATGAATAATTTCATATCATACGATGAGTATTCTAACAGTTTTACGACGCCTAAAATAATGACCAGTGGTACGGGTGCATTTTTAAGGAAAGCTTTTAACACACTTAGGAAATGCTGTCCATTATTGACGGAGCATTGAAGTAAGCCCGAGAAATCTATTTTTGTATTAAATCATTCTCCCAATAGTTCGAACGCCCACTCTCAATATAGTGTGAATTTTCTTTTCCTCATACACTACCTCCATGTTTCTTGTTTTTCCCATATATTTCGTATTTTAACCCGAGGACGGTATTGGAGGCTTCTTCGGTTAATATTTACCCAGAGCAAGATTATCAACCTTACCAAATAGGAAATAAACGAACAGAAACAAAGATGACGTTGGAATTGGTTTATGTTAATTTTTTCTCTAGATAAGAAACATAAAGTGACAAAGATCATCATGTCGTTATGTTGAGTTATCATCTTGATTCTTATCGAGAGAATTTAATCAAAACATTCTTCCCTGCCTTCGTTAGTTTTTCTGCTTAATTTTTCTCATCTTATCATAATCTTATTTATCATTTGTTTCTAAAGCCTTGACATGATATTGTCGTGTTTTCAAACATTTTTGCTGATTCTGATTACTTCCTCTCGTTAAAAATAGAAATAATATTTTTGGTATTATGGAAATATACAGGTTAAAAAAAGCTTTAGGCGTAGGAGAAGATTTGCGTCAAAGGTTACAGGAGATTCCTCATCTGAAAGGGTCAAATCTGTTTATCAGTATTCATTGGAAAGCTAAATTAAAGGAGAAGTTACTACATATCTTCAGTGGTTTCTCTTCCTTTCAATTTCCATGTGTGGAACTTTCTTCCTGTTTTTTTTCATTACTTCTGTATTTCTTTTCCCGCACTTAATTGCTTTTCTAATTGGGCCTGTAATATTCTGCTTTTCCAATCAGGATTACAGCATACTTTGAAATGACAATCTGTAAGTTTGATTTATATAGATCTGTGACAACTAAACCCATTCACAGCTGAAACGGAAATTAACAGTAAAAGGTTTCTAAGGTGTTACAAGAGGAAAACCTCAAAGCAGTTGCACTATGAAACAATTGTTAGGAGAGGGTGGGCATTAAGATAGATGAAAGAGAATATGAACGGAGGTACAAAAAGGAATAAAAGTAGTTGCAGCTAGGGGCCAAAGGGACTGCAAAGAACCTTAAGTAATACCTACATTGCACCGAATGAGGTGTATTGGCGGCACTATCCCCCATACTTTATCCATAGTTAAAATTCTACCTATTTTCCGTTGCAATTTTCTTGTTTCATCTTATATTATTTTTTCTCCTCTTGGCAAAGGCATCTGATTGCATCTCCCATCGGCATTTGTTTGAAGGAACTTAAAGTTGGTAAGTATTTAGTGGTTCCACTCGAAGTGAAGCCTGATAGCCCAAGATGACTAACGATCTCCTTAGACCTTCTCAAAGGCTCCTTCGCCAAAGGTCTCTCTTTGAAAGTCACAGACCAGTCGATTCTGATGAGATGAGCAAGTTCCTTGAACACCTTTCTTCATTTGTTACTAAGGGAATTCTCACAGAAACCAAAGGTTCAGAGTTCCCATTGCCTTATATTCTACTTAAAATAACAGAGTTGAAGAGGTTCGGTCCTGTCTCGACATCAGGGACCCAGCGACCTAGGAGATACCAGATTGCGGCAGAACAATAATAACAAAATCGAGGTCAGTTGTGATAACATTTTTGTAAGGCAGCGTAGTAGCGGCATCATGGTGAAAGAAATGTTATCATTGGCGACAAGAGAGATCTGATTTGAAATTTTCGTAATGTAGGTTGGAATAATTGCTGAAGTCATGGTGAACGGATAAAATTGCTTGTACCTCTCTAGTTCAAGCGATCTTTGCTAATTTTGAGAAAAAGAACATAGTGGTATTGAAGGTAAGATGAGACTAAAACGTAACTATACTCTTTAACTCACCGGTGATCAAAGTCTTGCTGGGCAGATCATTATAGATAAAGAAAGGGACAAATAAACTAAAATTCCCGTTATGATATCAAGAACACATGGTTGGCACGTGCCCCTAAATAGAATAATGAACAGGGTGGTTGACAACTCGAAATTGAACCTTGCATTACACATGAAGTGGTTATATATATATAATATATATATATATATATATATATATATATATATATATATTATATATATATATATATATATATATATATATATATATCTAAATATATACTATATATATATATATATATTATATATATATATATATATATATAAACACACACTCTACTTCATGTGTAATACAAGGTTCAATTTCGAGTGGTCAACCACCCTGTTCATTATTATACTGAGGGACACATGTCAACAATGTGCTCTTGATATTGTAATGGAATTAATATATTTGGTAAACTTTTATATTGTAGTTATGCTTTTGACTTCACACATTAAAGTAAATTTCTGTTTGTTTTTGTCCAGTTTATTTATATATGTCGTTTGAAGGTTGGACTTGGGGTTTTTACCTCCCCCCCTCTAAGGGTAGTTATAGTTTTAATTGGTAATTAACCCTTGTAAATGTTTTTCTTTTCATGGTTGACGGTGTTTCGACTGTTTGTGACCCGTTTTGTTTTCATCTCCGCTTCTGATATGGGAACTTGCGGAGTGATGAAGAGTTAGTTAACGGCTCCCTGTAGAGAGGTTATCAGCTCCTATATTTTTCCTGACGGCTTGTGGTAAATTACTCTGATGTTCTGAAGACGTCCTCGACTTTGTGAAGCTATTGGCATCTTGGAGGTGTTCCTTTTCATCCCCCTACGAACAGTACTTTTTGTAGACGTCTCTGCGGTCTGTGTAAAGAAATCGTGTGACGCTCTTCCTTTACAAGACGTATACTTCGGGGTTGTGATGCCCTAACTTGCTTGATGTACTTTTGGAGGCGAACCTCGCCCGTCATTTGCCCTTGCCCTCAGTTAGCTGAACCTCTGGAGTCGTAAAGAGGCCTCCCAGGGTCGAAGAAGAGGGTAAGATCCCAGACCCTGTGTGTATTTACTATAAATATTCTCTCTTATAGACGACCTGAGTTGGGTGTTTCATCCTTAGTGACACAATTGGAGTTAACCGTTGAAGACGAGACTTCGCGCTAATATTAAAGAGACGATTTACTATGAAGCACTGGAATAGTGGAGTGATAGTTAATTTTTCTTGACTACAAGATAATTATGTTTCATAGTCCTAATGTACGCTTATTCGAATGTGTGGTTTGATTAGGTTTAAGGCTATTTTTCTTACTTTGTCTCTTACTTTCGTAACGACCAGTGCATCTGTGTTTTCTATCTCCCCTAGTAACTTTTTCTTTTACTTTAGTATGATAGTTAGCTAGGCGAATGTATTTTTGGATTTTTTTGTAATTGTGAGTTTTGTTTTGCTCTTTCTTCCCTAAAGTACAGCTTTCAAGGGATTTCTTTGTAATGATAAGACCTTTTTGTTGTAATAAATAATTAAGTATATGTTTAGTCTCTGTATCCTTCTCTTTGAGGAAATACTTTGGGTTGTTGATGCTCTGGTTATGAGTCCTACTCATTACCATAGTGGTAAGGACTTTAGAAGTGGATTAAAGAACCTCTGAACTCATTACCATCTCTAAGAGTTCATAACATAATTGGCGACCGTTTAACAGGATCTACTACCAGACATTGACATTCAGAGGGTTTTCTCGAGGAGGAGTGCAGAGAAAGGTGGGAAAAGGATAGGTTTGCTTGATAGGCTTTTAAGTGATAGGAGTTTTATTTTCTCCCTCTCTCTCTTTCCCCATTTAACTTAGAATATGCCTTATTTCGAGTTTCAAGTTGAGGAGGCTGCGGCCGAATTTTTCAGTAATCCTGATTGGGAAGAAAATATTTTTGATTTGAAACGTGAGGAGTTGTGGTTTTTGTCTCAGTTTTTGCGTTTGGAACTGCCAGCAGAAATTCGTAAAGGACAGTTACTCAAAGAAGTGCTGAAAGCTGCTAAAGAGTACCAAGGGAAGGTGAGTGTCTCGGATATGAACAAAAATCAAGAACAGGGCAACGTTACTAACGATGGAAACCGGGAACTAGATGAAAGTAACATTCATCAGGTAAGTGAGTTGAGACTCAGTATTTTGAGGGAGGAAGCGAAAATTAAAGAGTTGGAGTTAAAAGCTATGCAGTTTCAAGCAGAAGAAAAAGCTAAAGAAAGGGAACACGAGATTATCTTGCGTAGAATGGGTAACAATAATAGTGATAATAATAGTAATAGTAGTGGCTCTGTGGGTAATTTTAATTAAAGTTAGTACCATTGTTCAATGAGGAAGATGTCCCAGAATTTTTCACTTCTTTTGAGAGGATAGCTAAAAGGTTGGTTTGGCCGAAAGATATGTGGACCACTATGATACAATGTCGTTTGAAAGGGAAGGCTCAGCGTGTATATAATACACTTAATGAAGATCTTTGCAACGATTATGACACAGTGAAAGCCATAATTCTCAAGGCCTATGATTTAGTTCCTGAAGCTTATAGGCAGAAATTTCGCAATTTCAAGAAAGAGCCAGTGATGACATTTGTAGAATTTGCGAGGCAGAAGGAACAGTTTTGTGAGGACTGGTTGAAGTCTAAGGATATTGACAATTTTTCTAAATTAAAGGAATTGATTTTGATAGAAGAATTTAAAAGGACTGTGACTAGGGAGTTAAAAATACATTTGGATGAATTAAAACTGGACTCATTACAGGAGATCGCTATTGCGTCGGACGAGTACTCTCTCACCCACAAACAGGAAAAGTTAACAAGGGAAGTATCTATAAACAATAGGAAATTTTTCAATGGTAGTTGGAGAAGGAATAACCAGAACAGACAACAGGAGTCTTACAAACCCGATTTTGACAGGAATACGAGTAATAAGAATAATAGTAATTATGATAATAAAACTAGTAGTGTAAATAGTGTTAGTTCTCGTAGTTATGTCAATACTAGTAGGAACGTGGGTAACAA
Organism: Macrobrachium nipponense; assembly: GCF_015104395.2. NCBI lineage: Eukaryota > Metazoa > Arthropoda > Malacostraca > Decapoda > Palaemonidae > Macrobrachium > Macrobrachium nipponense. The sequence goes on from NC_087206.1 coordinate 92,929,127, forward strand.
CACTAAGGCTATAGAATCAGGAATAGTTTGTTTTTGGTGCAGTAGGAGGGGTCATGTGGAGTCTCAATGTTTCTCGAGAAAGAAATATTTCGAAAGAAACCCGAAACCTGTCAGTGTTGTAACAGCAGATAAACCGCCTAGGGAGGACGAATCTAGATGACTTAGATTTCGTAAGTACATAACGGACGGATTTATTTTCACGGATGAAACTAAACAGATTGGGACAAAAATTAAAGTATTGAGAGATACTGGGGCTGCTCAGTCATTAATTTTACGAGGGTCTGTCCCGGATGGATATGTTTATAAGAATGATGAGTATGTAGTATTGGGTGGTTTCCCGAATACAGTGGATTCATACCCACTAGAAACCTTTTATCTAAATACTAATTATTTTTCAGGTGAAGTAAAATTGGCGGTTGTTGATAGTTTGCCAATTCCTAAGATAGATTTAATTTTTGCTAATGATTTGTCCATTACTGATGAAGCTTGTATCTTTCCAATTCTGTCTGTGGTCGGAGTAGGGGACGACCACTGTCCTATGAGTGATATTTGTAAACCTATCTCGGTAATAACGAGGTCAAAGGCAAAAGAGGTTGACCTGGCCGAGGTTGATTTGGATTTGGATGTGATTGATGAACTTAAGAATGACTTTGTGACAAATAGTACACTTACTTTTCGAGACGTAGAGTGGGATTCCAAGGCTTTTAGAAAAGCCCAAACTGTTGAATTTCATGAATTTATTAGTAGTGATAGTAATGATTTATCGAAGCCAGTATTCTGTAAAGAGAGAGGTTTACTCTACAGGGTTAGTAGGTCAGCTGATGCACCTGCTGATCAGGTAGAGGTTTCCCGTCAGTTGGTAGTTCCTGAGAAATATAGGAATGAAATTTTGTCATTGGCTCATGAAAACAATCTTGCTGGGCATCGGAGTCAGAAAAAAGTTTCAGAAGGTTGCACGGTATTTTTATTGGCCCGAATGCGCCGAGATGTAAAGCACTATGTGCTGTCTTGCAGGGTTTGTCAGTTGGTGGGGAAGCCTAACCAGAAGATACCTAAAGCCCCACTTATTCCCATACCTTCAGTTGGAGAGCCTTTTAGAGAGGTGGTGATCGACGTTGTGGGTCCTCTCCCGCGGACGCGCGGGGGCAATGAGTATTTGTTGACAATTGTGGATAGGATGACTCGCTTCCCGGAGGCTGTCCCCCTGAGGAGTATTCGGAGTGAAAAGATTGTGGATAATTTGATTAGCTTCTTTACTAAGTTTGGCATACCTCGCACTTTGCAATCTGACTGTGCTACTAATTTCACCAGCAAATATTTTAAGAATAAAATGTCTGAATTAGGGATAAAACACATTACTTCTTCTCCGTATCACCCTGAGAGTCAGGGCCAGGTGGAAAGGTTTCACCAGACCCTGAAGTCTGTTTTGAAAAAGTTTTGTATGGAGTCAGGAAGAGAGTGGGATGAGGAGGTCCCGTATGCCTTATTCGCTATTCGTTCCGTTCCAAATGAAGCTTTGGGATACTCTCCTTTCGAGCTTGTTTTTGGGCATTGTGTGCACGGCCCTTTGGAGGTTGTACGTGAACATCTGGAGGGGGAGACTCCCGAGGTCAACATTCTTGATTATTTGTCAGGGCTTCAGGAGAAACTAAGAGAGGCATGGGAGTTTGCTAAAGAGAATTTAGCAGAAAGCCAGGAGGTGATGAAAAACAGATACGATGTTGGGACTCAAAAAAGGGTGTTTAAACCTGGAGATAGTGTTCTAGTTTTGTTGCCCTTCCCAGGAAATCCTTTGAGGGCACAGTTTTCAGGGCCCTGGAAGGTTCTGAAGAAATATAATGACGTGAATTATTTGATAGAGACCCCAGGTAAAAGGAAGAAAACTAGAGTATGTCATATTAATATGCTCAAACCTTATATAAGTAGAGATGTAGAATTAGCTGAAGATGCAGACGTGGACCCCGTCACTTTAGTCAATGTAGAAGTAGACACAGAGGTAAATACAGTAGAGTCTGTAGTTAGTAATAAATTATCTGTTACACCCGATGCATTGAGTAGCAATTCTGAAATTTTAAATAATCTGCAAATTAAATTTCAGCACTTGGATCCCGGCATGGGGGTTCCTGTATCATTAATTAACCTGATCAATGAATATAGAGATATTTTTCAGGGACACTCCAGGTAGAAACACGTCCTCGAACATGATGTGGATGTGGGGGATGCAAAACCCATTAAGCAGTGCCCCTACCGACTTAACCCAATAAAGAGAGACATAGTGAAAGAGGAAGTGCGATACATGCTAGACAATGATTTAATAATTGAACCTAGCAGTAGTCCGTGGAGTTCACCTGTGGTGCTAGTTAAGAAGGAAGGCGGACAAAACCGTCTGTGCTTCGATTACCGAAAGGTGAATGCAGTAACTACGACTGACTCCTTTCCTCTACCCAGGGTGGAAGACTGTATTGATCGTGTTGGGTCTGCAAAGTTTTTGACAAAATTGGATCTTTTGAAAGGCTATTGGCAGGTGGGTCTTTCCCCCCGAGCGAGACAGATTTCGGCCTTTGTGACAGGTGACGGCCTTTTCGAATGCAAGGTGATGCCATTCGGAATGAAGAATGCGGCTGCCACATTCCAGAGGCTGATGAATTACATAACCCAAAATTTGGAAGGTTGTGTTGTCTATATAGATGACCTTATCATTTATAGTGATGATTGGAAGACTCATCTTAAAAGATTGAGAGCTTTGTTTCAGGTGTTGCGGAAGGCTGGCCTAGTGGTAAATCTTAAAAAGAGTGATTTCGCTCAAGCAAAGGTAATTTACCTCGGTCATGAGGTGGGCCTGGGTAAAGGTCCGGCCCCCAACCCAAGAAGGCTAATGTGGAGGCAGTTGCAGATTTTCCAGCACCTCTTAATAAAAGGGGCGTTAGGCGTTTCCTTGGTATGGTCGGCTATTATCGCCGATTCATTTGCAATTTTTCTGACATAGCCAACCCGCTCACAAACTTGTTAAAGAAAGGTGTCAAATTTATTTGGTCTCCTGAATGTCAGGAGGCTTTCGAAAAACTGAAAGCTACCTTAATTAGTTACCCTTTGTTGCGATCCCCAAATTTCAAATTGCCTTTCAGGTTAGGTACCGATGCCAGCGATTTGGGACTTGGTGCTGTTCTGTTGCAAGAGGATGACACAAAAACACTACACCCGTGCTACTTCTCCAAGAAATTGTCGCCAGCAGAAGGAAAATATTCTACAATAGAAAAAGAGGCATTGTGTCTAATAAAGGCATTGGCCCATTTTAATGTTTATTTAAGTAATTCTAACTCTCCTATTATAGTTTATACAGACCACAACCCCTTAGTCTTTATCCAACGTTTCAAAGATAAAAATATGCGAATTCTTAGGTGGAGTTTGACTCTCCAAGAGTATGATCTCGAGATACGGCATATACCAGGTAGAGACAATATAGTTCCCGACGTTTTGTCTAGGTCCTTTACAATAGAATGATTTTTCCGTAATGACAACCATTATTTTTTTCAGGAGTTCACTTAATTTGTTTCTTGCTTTGATAAAAAGTTAAAGTAATCTTTAAGGTAATTTTATTTAATTTTTGAATTCTTAAAAAAAAAAAAATTTTTCTTTTAGATAATTTTTTTTCCTTTTTGGTGGGGAGGTGTAATGGAATTAATATATTTGGTAAACTTTTATATTGTAGTTATGCTTTTGACTTCACACATTAAAGTAAATTTCTGTTTGTTTTTGTCCAGTTTATTTATATATGTCGTTTGAAGGTTGGACTTGGGGTTTTTACCTCCCCCCCTCTAAGGGTAGTTATAGTTTTAATTGGTAATTAACCCTTGTAAATGTTTTTCTTTTCATGGTTGACGGTGTTTCGACTGTTTGTGACCCGTTTTGTTTTCATCTCCGCTTCTGATATGGGAACTTGCGGAGTGATGAAGAGTTAGTTAACGGCTCCCTGTAGAGAGGTTATCAGCTCCTATATTTTTCCTGACGGCTTTTTGTGGTAAATTCTCTGATGTTCTGAAGACGTCCTCGACTTTGTGAAGCTATTGGCATCTTGGAGGTGTTCCTTTTCATCCCCCTACGAACAGTACTTTTTGTAGACGTCCTTCGCGGTCTGTGTAAAGAAATCGTGTGACGCTCTTCCTTTACAAGACGTATACTTCGGGGTTGTGATGCCCTAACTTGCTTGATGTACTTTTGGAGGCGAACCTCGCCCGTCATTTGCCCTTGCCCTCAGTTAGCTGAACCTCTGGAGTCGTAAAGAGGCCTCCCAGGGTCGAAGAAGAGGGTAAGATCCCAGACCCTGTGTGTATTTACTATAAATATTCTCTCTTATAGACGACCTGAGTTGGGTGTTTCATCCTTAGTGACACAATTGGAGTTAACCGTTGAAGACGAGACTTCGCGCTAATATTAAAGAGACGATTTACTATGAAGCACTGGAATATGGAGTGATAGTTAATTTTTCTTGACTACAAGATAATTATGTTTCATAGTCCTAATGTACGCTTATTCGAATGTGTGGTTCTGGATTAGGTTTAAGGCTATTTTTCTTACTTTGTCTCTTACTTTCGTAACGACCAGTGCATCTGTGTTTTCTTTCTCCCCCCCCCCTAGTAACTTTTTCTTTTACTTTAGTATGATAGTTAGCTAGGCGAATGTATTTTTGGATTTTTTTGTAATTGTGAGTTTTGTTTGCTCTTTCTTCCCTAAAGTACAGCTTTCAAGGGATTTCTTTGTAATGATAAGACCTTTTTGTTGTAATAAATAATTAAGTATATGTTTAGTCTCTGTATCCTTCTCTTTGAGGAAATACTTTGGGTTGTTGATGCTCTGGTTATGAGTCCTACTCATTACCATAGTGGTAAGGACTTTAGAAGTGGATTAAAGAACCTCTGAACTCATTACCATCTCTAAGAGTTCATAACATATGTAGCGCAACTGCAGGGGCTTGCGCCTGCCAACAATCATATTCAAGACCATTGACACCTCAACCAACCATACGAACGAGGCATGTAACGTCACGACGTTGAAGTCGTTACAGACATTTCATTCTGCAAATTAAATAATTACAATAATATTTTTATCCTACTTTACAGAGAAATGTCAACAGACTAAATTAAATTAAAAATTACACTTAACATTACAACTTACAAAAAAAAACAATAATAAGTATATTACAACAAAACCAATCAAAACAGAAGTAACAAATTTGAATATGAATCGACCAGTAAATTACAAATGGAATTGATCAATCAATCCAGTTACTTACTCCAAGCTATTTAGTTGGAGGGCGCAGTCTTATTCTAAATTATTAATGGCGATCTCGAAAGAGAACCGCCCAGCTCCAGGCCTCAAGATCAAGTGTAAAACAACGATTCTTTGGGCAGATTTTCGCTTGTTAAAGAATTCGTCCAGTACCTAGTTTGGCAACTAAACGACCCCAAATTTTATAATTGGCTAGTTCAATAATGGAAATAGAAGACGCGATTCGTGTCTGTTTACACTCCGGAGCTTTATCTCGGGTTAATTTTTGCTCTGTTATAAATTATACACGTTTTTTCATGAATATTTAAAATCCAACGTTTTTGAACCTTTTTTGCAACAAATTTTACATACTAGAATTATAGATAAAACTTTATCTCATTTGATAAATAAGCAAGAAACAGGAACTTGAATTTTTTTTTTTTTTTTGCATTTTTAATTTATTTTTATTTTTTTTTACTTTTTTTTTTACTTAATAAGAACATGAAACAAAACGACAACATATAGAAAAGTACTCAATTAGATGAAATTGCACTTTTTGTAACAAAATTTTACGTTATATGCAACTGAAAATCACACGTATGTTACTGTAAATGTCTACAAATCAGTACGTTCATGTTCCTCAGAATGACAACCAAATCTCTGACCGACTTAGTGACAAACTTAGATTTTTCATCAGACTTATACCGCACCGATACTGAACGTGTTATATTATCAGACGACTTGTTTTCAGAAACAACTTCGCCCCAATGCCACTTGTTACGCACGGGATTAGTATCTCTGATTATTACAATATCATTTATCTCTACTCCCCGGTTGGAATCTGACCACTTTTCTCTGGGAAGAAGAGCTGGAAAAATTTGATCATACCATATTTTCCACCAATGATTTAAAAAAAGTTCATTCAGTGCGAGTATTTTTGTGTACTCTATTTGCTCAGGTGTTTTAGCCAACTCGAAAGTTCACTGATATCACCGCTTGATCTACCCAAAATAAGGTCATTTGGACGTAGTAATCTCACAGCGTCTAATTTGGCAACATTATTTCTATGAACACCTAAAGGCCTATCATTTATCATATCAGCAACACTGTACATTAGTCTCTGCAAACGCAACTTGGTAAATTCAGGTTTTCTCGAAGCAGTGACAGCTTCTAAAGTATTCTTCACAGTTCTGATCATCCTCTCAGCTTGTCCGACTGACGAATGAGCTCCAGATGGTACGAAGTGCCAGGTTGTTGTAGTTTCAGGATTTGTCTGAATCTTTGCTATCTTGGTATGGTTCCAAAGGCTCTCCATGACGTTTGCAGCAACACGGATTTGCGAACCAAGATCTGCAGTCACAGACGTGGGTTTTCCGCGGATTCTAGTGAAAGCATCGAAACCTGCAAGGAAGCAGTTGGTATCGTAACCTTCAAGGACCTCTATGTGGGCCGCACCAGACGCACGACACACGATGACCAGAATCCAGGCTTTACCAGAATTTACCCGGTAATTTCTCGTCTCGCGGCGATCTGCGATGGTATTGAACGGACCAGCTATGTCAATGACCACATGCTCGAATACTGGTGATCGCACGAGTTGTTCCACCTTACGAGGAGCGATCTCTACTTGGGCGATCTTCTTCCGTAGAAAGCGACAATATGGGCACTGCGACACAAATTTGCTGACGAACCGTTTACCGTTGAGGATCCAGAACTGCTCACGTACTAGGGCAAGAGTAGTATCCGCACCAGAGTGCTGCGGTTGGTGACATTTATGCACCAAGATCTCTGCAAAGGGTTCAGAGTATGGTATAATCACAGGCGGGTTTGATAGAGCAGCACCAGTACGACCTAGTGCTCTCCACACACCGTCGGCATCCAGTATTGGGTTCAGTGACTTTAGCTTATGTTCCACATCTGACGGTAGCGACTGCTGAGCCTGTTGAATATGAAAAAAGTTTGATATTACTAACTCACGCTTGGTAGGCACAAATGTATCATTTCAGCAAACCATCTCGAACGTTCTGCTTTCGTCATACTACTGATGGCAACTGGAGTAGTCTTCACTGTTCTCTTCAGTCGATCTCTGAAAAATTGTGAAGCATTTTCCATAAATCTTATGATTCTAGAGATGCGACGTTTAATCTTCATCAGGCTGTCATTTTTGTCAACTGTTATGTTAAATGTTTTTAGGATATCAAGAATAACTGAATAATCTTCATTTGTTTCACCATCAATCTGGACACATAGTGACTTGCATCTTCCAATGGTCATCCGTGGATCTTTTATTCTTATGTCCAGATCTTCTTTTTTCGCATGAACTTCATTTGAATGTTTGACTGGCCATTCGTTGATGTCCTTCTTCATGAAGTCTGGACCTTTTTGCCATCTGTAATCCTTTCCCATTTCAGATGGGTTAAGACCGCGTGACGCATCATCGGCAACGTTGTTTCCAGAGTCCACATGGTACCAATCGCGAATATCAGTCAGAGTTTGTATTTCACTGATACGGCTGGCTGTCCACATGTTGAACTTGTAGGGCTCATGACGCAGTTGTCCCAGAACTATGGTGCTGTCAGTTAGCAGCATTACCCTTTCAAAAATGAAGCTTGATTTTTTGACAATAGTCTGTTGCATTCTGGCACCCAGCAGACATCCAAGTAACTCACCACGGGGGATCGTTAACGTCGGAATTTGTGGCCAAGGTTCTGCCTTTGACATGGCAAGAACAGATGCTCGCTCGCCATTTTCCAACTTCCAGTTGTAGTACGCGACACATCCATAGGCAGTCTGAGAACTATCACAAAAAAATTACTAGAGGGTGGGGGGGTTTGGGGGTGGGGGGTTGCCAACCTGCTTAGTTCCGGTGTAAGACAGCGAACAAACCTGACTTCTTTTAGACCGTAGATCGAACGAATCACTTCTTTACACCGACTGCGGGTTGTAGGTAGGTCATCATTACCATCTAGAATCGGATCATCCCATTCCTGTTTGAGGCGGAATATTTGACCTAGTTCGTGCTTCAGGCAGATGGTAACCGGAGTTGCAAGTCCCGTCGGATCATAGATGGTTGCTATGATCTGTAGATAATTTCTTCGACTGAAAGTATCAGGGAAGGCATCATCAAAGTCTTCTAAACTGATATCTTCCTCTGATCTAATGCCTCTCCTTTTCTTTGAGAAGTTAATCCTACCTGAAATGGAAATTTCATCGTTTGTAGAATGATATATTATACCCAGGATCCTTTCCTGCTCTGGTGTCCGTCGCACATTGTCAGGTACATCCGGGCACTTCTTTATGTCGGCATCAATATCACTTCCCTTCCACCGATCATGAAATGCTTTATGATGAAGGATGCCTCACTAAGGACAATGTTGAGTTCCTTAGCAAGTTGTAATGCCGTGGAAACATCATCAACACTTGTAGTACCATCATCAACATACAAGTTCGATTTTACGAATTCGTATACCTGTGGGTACTTGTCCTTGAATTTCTCAGCTATGATGAGCATTGCTACACTGCATATACCACCTGCCGGAGTAGTTCCCCAGGAGTTTCGTAGTAATCGCAGCGTCTTTACTTCTTTTTCCTTGTCCAGTTGATTCCACAAAAGGCGGTGCAGATGAGATTCTTCTGTCTCAGGTGAACAGTGAAGTATGCTTTACTTATGTCCATTGCAACCGGTATTTTTCTTTCCTGGAACCTTAACAGCAGGGTTGGAATTGGTGGAATCAAATTTGGTGGTGGTTCCCACAAGGAGTTTATAGCCTTGCCTTTAAATGGAACACTTGCATCAAATATGATTCTGAGTGGGGTTGAGGAACTATGCTCATTAAAGTGTGCGAAATGACAGATGTAGTAACTTTGCCACCATTCGATTTCCACTGCACATCCTCCTCAGCTGTAACCTCTGTCATATAGCCGTCGTTGATCAACTTTTCAAATTCTTCTACATACCAGTTCTTTAAAGCTTCGTTTCTGGACATGGTACGTGTTAACGAATTTAGGCGTTTGAGGGGCAAATAGGTCGATGTCCGACAAGGTAACGGAAGCTTTCCTTCCATGGTAACTTGCAAACGAATATCTTCTGTTCAGGGTCGTAGGTGAGACAACACTTGTATGTCTGTACTCTTCGCTCCTCTTCTGAGTTTATACCGACCGCGTCGCACCGATGACAAACCGGACCATCCTCTACTTCACACATACGATCAAACACAGTCTCAGCACTGGTCTTTATTGAAAGAACAGACTGTCCGCCATTTTCTGCAACCTGCTGCACGGAGCCATTGCTCCGGGCTTTATCTGTGGAAACTTCCCCTTTCAGCCGTTCAGCATGACTTACTGCAACTGATGACGTTGACTGCAGAAGAACAGCAGAAATCTTTCTGTTGAGGAGCTCCGACAGCATCACACTTGGTTCATGAGAATTGGCGGCAAAAAATGTCTCGTGAGAACCGTGTAGAATGAACCCGAAGTTTAGTCTCAGCTAAAACAAGGTTTTTTGGTTTTCTCTTGTCTTCACCGTTCGCTGGCCGGAAATATGCTGGCATGATTGTCTCCGATGAGCAACTCGATGTCACCGTGAACAGGCTCTAAAAGTTCTGATGGATCGACATCTTCTTTGAACATGTCAGCAGCTACATGATAACTGCCTCCATCAAGTTCACCAATATAATCGACACCAATGCAATCAACTGCAGTCACGAAGTTACCTTCTGCATCGTAGAGTGGGATGCTGTACAGATCAGCCGGTCCCCAATCTTGTGGCTGGCTCTCCCCAGCAGTCCCTCATCATTAAGTTCTTGATTCTGGATACTGGTTTGATACAAGCTTCCCTTGCCACCGAGTTCAGAATCTGTGAGACAGTGGCTCCCAAATCATAAAGAACTGAAACATCAAAAAAATTCCCTTTCCTTTTCATGAAGGCTGTATGACTAGGTCTCATTGTGTTCTGGCCTAGATGATGACGGAGTTTCTCGCAATCAACAAGACCATAAACCAGGCTTGACGCAGCTAGGCAAGCAGCACGAATAGAGTATGATGGTTGTCTGGCATCTTGCAATTAACCTCCTGACAAACGTGCTTATTTCTGCACTGATTTGAGGGGTGAGAACCAAAGCACTTTTCACACCTGGTTATGTTCTTTCAAGGTTTCTTTCTTTTTTATGGATGAAAGACCTAGGAACACTCTGCATTCAGAACGTTTGGTGATCAGCCATAGAATGAAAAACACACGATTGAACGGAAGATGGGGAATTTTTTGGCTTCCTGGTTTTCGATTCCTTCCAACCGTTACCCTTTTTGGGCGTTCCATTCTTGCCAGGCTTGACACCTTTCGAACCGCTGTTACCAATGTTTCTGTCCTTACTGCTAACCTGATAATTCTTAACGACCATCGTCGGCTCTTCTCTGAAAATGTAACTAGAATGAGCTTCTGCTCGCAATTTAGCTGTTTCTTCGATTGAGGCTGCCGTGTCGGCCATTCCTAAGAGTAGATCAAAGGAGGCTTCGGCATCAAGGTCGTCTGCCAGAATTTTTCTGTCGATTCTCCTGCGCAGTTCTACTGGAATTTTTTCCATTACGATGGAAAATGCCGACTCACCTAACGCAGACGTTCGGTTTACCGATCTCAGGTCCTCTTTAAGCGACAGTAAGTTCCGTTACCAATCGACGAAGACCATCTGCATCAGACTCGCTTCTGACAGGCCTAATGTCATGGACGTCCTTGAGGACTGCGTCACGGATGGTGTTTCCCCTTCCGTAAATACAATCTAATGCTGACCATGCGTTCATCCCAGCTCGATTTCGACTGAACAATGAGGGCCTTCTCTCGAGTTTTCTCGCAATGCTTGCTCTCAGTCTTAAAAAAGCGCCACATCTCCCCATACATCTGGCCCTGAACTAATATCTCAAAATTTTTTCTTGAACTCTTTTTGATTACCGATCGAAAACTTCACCATCCCACGTCGGACAAGAAAGTTTCTTCAATTGACGAATGACGAATTAGATTTGCTGACCGCATTAGCATGCTTAAGAATGTCCTCTTTTACCGATAGCTTTTCCATTAGTTCATTTATCTGCGTCCTCAGCTTGTGGAAGGTAAAACCCCACCCGCATCACGCAAGTTTTCAAAGTTCGCACAAGTCAGATTGCCTGCGGAGACTCTTTTCAAATCACTATATGATTCACGAAGAGAGTTCAATGATAAGCTTAGATCATCAACAGTGGCGTTCTCTGCATCTGCTAAGATGGCCTCGGCATCTAAACTTTCAATAGTCCAGGTCTCAAAGGCAATGCCAAATTTCTTCTGAGTCGAAGATTTCACTTTCCTGGGAGGCATGTTTGCGAGATTGAACAGTAAACAGCAGTACAACACTCGAACGATGAATTCAGCGAGCCAGTTATGAGAAATGGAACACAAGAAGTATTGCTTCAAATTGCTTCAAAACACCAACTTTGGGTCGATAACTGATAATAGCCACTTTTCTAGACGATGAGTCATTTACGGAACCAAACTAGTTAGGCATTCAAACATTCAGCTTTCGCGAACTAAACTCGTTGACACTTTTTTTTTTTTTTTTTTTTTTTTTTTTTTTGCTGTTGTTGACAATGAAGCAATTTATGAACGAGTTGACCTTGAGGACAATTTACATACCACAAGGCACAAATTGGAGCGAACTTACTTTAAAGTTTCCTCGATTCCGCAGAGCACTTGGAAATGAAATGTAGCGCAACTGCAGGGGCTTGCGCCTGCCCAATCGATTAAGACATTGACACCTCAACCAACCATACGAAACGAGGCATGTAACGTCACGACGTTGAAGTCGTTACAGACATTTCATTCTGCAAATTAAATAATTACAATAATATTTTTACCTACTTTACAGAGAAAATGTCAACAGACCTAATTAAAATTAAATTACACTTACATTACAACTTACAAAAAACAATAATAAGTATATTACAACAAAACCAATCAAAACAGAAGTAACAAATTTGAATATGAATCGACCAGTAAATTACAAATGGAATTGATCAATCAATACAGTTACTTACTCCAAGCTATTTAGTTGGAGGGCGCAGTCTTATTCTAAATTATTAATGGCGATCTCGAAAGAGAACCGCCCAGCTCCAGCCTCAAGATCAAGTGTAAACAACGATTCTTTGGGCAGATTTTCGCTTGTTAAAGAATTCGTCCAGTACCTAGTTTGGCAACTAAACGACCCCAAATTTTATAATTGGCTAGTTCAATAATGGAAATAGAAGACGCGATTCGTGTCTGTTTACAACATAATTGGCGACCGTTTAACAGGATCTACCACCAGACATTGACATTCAGAGGGTTTTCTCGAGGAGGAGTGCAGGAGAAAGGTGGGAAAAGGATAGGTTTGCTTGATAGGCTTTTAAGTGATAGGAGTTTTATTTTCTCCCTCTCTCTCTTTCCCCATTTAACTTAGAATATGCCTTATTTCGAGTTTCAAGTTGAGGAGGCTGCGGCCGAATTTTTCAGTAATCCATGATTGGGCAAGAAAACAAATATTTTTCTGGATTTTGAAAAACGTGAGGAGTTGTGGTTTTTGTCTCAGTTTTTGCGTTTGGAACTGCCAGCAGAAATTCGTAAAGGACAGTTACTCAAAGAAGTGCTGAAAGCTGCTAAAGAGTACCAAGGGAAGGTGAGTGTCTCGGATATGAACAAAAATCAAGAACAGGGCAACGTTACTAAACGATGGAAACCGGGAACTAGATGAAAGTAACATTCATCAGGTAAGTGAGTTGAGACTCAGTATTTTGAGGGAGGAAGCGAAAATTAAAAGAGTTGGAGTTAAAAGCTATGCAGTTTCAAGCAGAAGAAAAAGCTAAAGAAAGGGAACACGAGATTATCTTGCGTAGAATGGGTAACAATAATAGTGATAATAATAGTAATAGTAGTGGCTCTGTGGGTAATTTTAATGTAATGTCAGCGTTAAAGTTAGTACCATTGTTCAATGAGGAAGACGTCCCAGAATTTTTTCACTTCTTTTGAGAGTATAGCTAAAAGGTTGGTTTGGCCGAAAGATATGTGGACCACTATGATACAATGTCGTTTGAAAGGGAAGGCTCAGCGTGTATATAATACACTTAATGAAGATCTTTGCAACGATTATGACACAGTGAAAGCCATAATTCTCAAGGCCTATGATTTAGTTCCTGAAGCTTATAGGCAGAAATTTCGCAATTTCAAGAAAGAGCAGTGATGAACATTTGTTGTAGAAATTTGCGAGGCAGAAGGAACAGTTTTGTGAGGACTGGTTGAAGTCTAAGGATATTGACAATTTTTCTAAATTAAAGGAATTGATTTTGATAGAAGAATTTAAAAGGACTGTGACTAGGGAGTTAAAAATACATTTTGAGAATAAAACTGGACTCATTACAGGAGATCGCTATTGCGTCGGACGAGTACTCTCTCACCCACAAACAGGAAAAGTTAACAAGGGAAGTATCTATAAACAATAGGAAATTTTTCAATGGTAGTTGGAGAAGGAATAACCAGAACAGACAACAGGAGTCTTACAAACCCGATTTTGACAGGAATACGAGTAATAAAGAATAATAGTAATTATGATAATACAAAATAGTAGGTAAATAGTGTTAGTTCTCGTAGTTATGTCAAATACTAGTAGGAACGTGGGTAACAACACTCAAGGCTATAGAATCAGGAATAGTTTGTTTTTGGTGCAGTAGGAGGGGTCATGTGGAGTCTCAATGTTTCTCGAGAAAGAAATATTTCGAAAGAAACCCGAAACCTGTCAGCGTTGTAACAGCAGATAAACCGCCTAGGGAGGACGAATCTAGATGACTTAGATTTCGTAAGTACATAACGGACGGATTTATTTTCCACGGATGAAACTAAACAGATTGGACAAAAATTAAAGTATTGAGAGATACTGGGGCTGCTCAGTCATTAATTTTACGAGGGTCTGTCCCGGATGGATATGTTTATAAGAATGATGAGTATGTAGTATTGGGTGGTTTCCCGAATACAGTGGATTCATACCCACTAGAAACCTTTTATCTAAATACTAATTATTTTTCAGGTGAAGTAAAATTGGCGGTTGTTGATAGTTTGCCAATTCCTAAGATAGATTTAATTTTTGCTAATGATTTGTCCATTACTGATGAAGCTTGTATCTTTCCAATTCTGTCTGTGGTCGGAGTAGGGGACGACCACTGTCCTATGAGTGATATTTGTAAACCTATCTCGGTAATAACGAGGTCAAAGGCAAAAGAGGTTGACCTGGCCGAGGTTGATTTGGATTTGGATGTGATTGATGAACTTAAGAATGACTTTGTGACAAATAGTACACTTACTTTTCGAGACGTAGAGTGGGATTCCAAGGCTTTTAGAAAAGCCCAAACTGTTGAATTTCATGAATTTATTAGTAGTGATAGTAATGATTTATCGAAGCCAGTATTCTGTAAAGAGAGAGGTTTACTCTACAGGGTTAGTAGGTCAGCTGAATGCACCAACCTGCTTGATCAGGTAGAGGTTTCCGTCAGTTGGTAGTTCCTGAGAAATATAGGAATAAAATTTTGTCATTGGCTCATGAAAACAATCTTGCCTGGGCATTTCGGAGTCAGAAAAACGTTTCAGAAGGTTGCACGGTAGTATTGGCCCCGAATGCGCCGAGATGTAAAGCACTATGTGCTGTCTTGCAGGGTTTGTCAGTTGGTGGGGAAGCCTAACCAGAAGATACCTAAAGCCCCACTTATTCCCATACCTTCAGTTGGAGAGCCTTTTAGAGAGGTGGTGATCGACGTTGTGGGTCCTCTCCCGCGGACGCGCGGGGGCAATGAGTATTTGTTGACAATTGTGGATAGGATGACTCGCTTCCCGGAGGCTGTCCCCCTGAGGAGTATTCGGAGTGAAAAGATTGTGGATAATTTGATTAGCTTCTTTACTAAGTTTGGCATACCTCGCACTTTGCAATCTGGCTGTGCTACTAATTTCACCAGCAAATATTTTAAGAATAAAATGTCTGAATTAGGGATAAAACACATTACTTCTTCTCCGTATCACCCTGAGAGTCAGGGCCAGGTGGAAAGGTTTCACCAGACCCTGAAGTCTGTTTTGAAAAAGTTTTGTATGGAGTCAGGAAGAGAGTGGGATGAGGATGTCCCGTATGCCTTATTCGCTATTCGTTCCGTTCCAAATGAAGCTTTGGGATACTCTCCTTTCGAGCTTGTTTTTGGGCATTGTGTGCACTGGCCCTTTGGAGGTTGTACGTGAACATCTGGAGGGGGAGACTCCCACGGAGGTCAACATTCTTGATTATTTGTTGGCAGGGCTTCAGGAGAAACTAAGAGAGGCATGGGAGTTTGCTAAAGAGAATTTAGCAGAAAGCCAGGTAAGGTATGAAAAAAGCAGATACGATGTTGGGACTCAAAAAAGGGTGTTTAAACCTGGAGATAGTGTTCTAGTTTTGTTGCCCTTCCAGGAAATCCTTTGAGGGCACAGTTTTTCAGGGCCCTGGAAGGTTCTGAAGAAATATAATGACGTGAATTATTTGATAGAGACCCCACGGTTAAAAGGAAGGAAAAACTAGAGTATGTCAATATTAATATGCTCAAACCTTATATAAGTAGAGATGTAGAATTAGCTGAAGATGCAGACGTGGACCCCGTCACTTTAGTCAATGTAGAAGTAGACACAGAGGTAAATACAGTAGAGTCTGTAGTTAGTAATAAATTATCTGTTACACCCGATGCATTGAGTAGCAATTCTGAAATTTTAAATAATCTGCAAATTAAATTTCAGCACTTGGATCCCGGCAGGTCTGTATCATTAATTAACCTGATCAATGAATATAGAGATATTTTTCAGGACATCCAGGTAGAACCCACGGTCCTCGAACATGATGTGGATGTGGGGGATGCAAAACCCATTAAGCAGTGCCCCTACCGACTTAACCCAATAAAGATAGGACATAGTGAAAGAGGAAGTGCGATACATGGCTAGACAATGATTTAATTGAACCTAGCAGTAGTCCGTGGCGTGTCACCTGTGGTGCTAGTTAAGAAGGAAGGCGGACAAAACGTCTGTGCTTCGATTACCGAAAGGTGAATCAGTAACTACGACTGACTCCTTTCCTCTACCCAGGGTGGAAGACTGTATTGATCGTGTTGGGTCTGCAAAGTTTTTGACAAAATTGGATCTTTTGAAAGGCTATTGGCAGGTGGGTCTTTCCCCCCGAGCGAGACAGATTTCGGCCGTTGTGACAGGTGACGGCCTTTTCGAATGCAAGGTGATGCATTCGGAATGAAGAATGCGGCTGCCACATTCCAGAGGCTGATGAATTAACATAACCCCAAATTTGGAAGGTTGTGTTGTCTATATAGATGACCTTATCATTTATAGTGATGATTGGAAGACTCATCTTAAAAGATTGAGAGCTTTGTTTCAGGTGTTGCGGAAGGCCTGGCCTAGTGGTAAATCTTAAAAAGAGTGATTTTCGCTCAAGCAAAAGGTAATTTACCTCGGTCATGAGGTGGGCCCTGGGTAAGGTCGCCCCCAAGAAGGCTAATGTGGAGGCAGTTGCAGATTTTCCAGCACCTCTTAAATAAAAGGGCGTAGGCGTTTCCTTGGTATGGTCGGCTATATCGCCCGATTCATTTGCAATTTTTCTGACATAGCCAACCCGCTCACAAACTTGTTAAAGAAAGGTGTCAAATTTATTTGGTCTCCTGAATGTCAGGAGGCTTTCGAAAAAAACTGAAAGCTACCTTAATTAGTTACCCTTTGTTGCGATCCCCAAATTTCAAATTGCCTTTCAGGTTAGGTACCGATGCCAGCGATTTGGGACTTGGTGCTGTTCTGTTGCAAGAGGATGACTCGAAAACACTACACCCCGTTGCTTACTTCTCCAAGAAATTGTCGCCAGCAGAAGGAAAATATTCTACAATAGAAAAAGAGGCATTTTTTGGTCTAATAAAGGCATTGGCCCATTTTAATGTTTATTTAAGTAATTCTAACTCTCCTATTATAGTTTATACAGACCACAACCCCTTAGTCTTTATCCAACGTTTCAAAGATAAAATATGCGAATTCTTAGGTGGGGGAGGTTTGACTCTCCAAGAGTATGATCTCGAGATACGGCATATACCAGGTAGAGACAATATAGTTCCGACGTTTTGTCTAGGTCCTTTACAATAGAATGATTTTTCCGTAATGACAACCATTATTTTTTTCAGGAGTTCACTTAATTTGTTTCTTGCTTTGATAAAAAGTTAAAGTAATCTTTAAGGTAATTTTATTTAATTTTTGAATTCTTCAAAAAAAAAAAATTTTTCTTTTTCCAGATAATTTTTTTTCCTTTTTGGTGGGGAGGTGTAATGGAATTAATATATTTGGTAAACTTTTATATTGTAGTTTATGCTTTTGACTTCACACATTAAAAGTAAATTTCTGTTTGTTTTTGTCCAGTTTATTTATATATGTCGTTTGAAGGTTGGACTTGGGGTTTTTACCTCCCCCCCCTCTAAGGGTAGTTATAGTTTTAATTGGTATTTAACCCTTGTAAATGTTTTTCTTTTCATGGTTGACGGTGGTTTCGACTGTTTGTGACCCGTTTTGTTTTCATCTCCGCTTCTGATATGGGAACTTGCGGAGTGATGAAGAGTTAGTTAACGGCTCCTGTAGAGAGGTTATCAGCTCCTATATTTTTCCTGACGGCTTGTGGTAAATTACTCTGATGTTCTGAAGACGTCCTCGACTGTGAAGCTATTGGCATCTTGGAAGGTGTTCCTTTTCATCCCCCTTCGAACAGTACTTTTTGTAGACGTCTCTGCGGTCTGTGTAAAGAAATCGTGTGACGCTCTTCCTTTACAAGACGTATACTTCGGGGTTGTGAGCCCTAACTTGCTTGATGTACTTTTGGAGGCGAACCTCGCCCGTCATTTGCCCTTGCCCTCAGTTAGCTGAACCTCTGGAGTCGTAAAGAGGCCTCCCAGGGTCGAAGAAGAGGGTAAGATCCCAGACCCTGTGTGTATTTACTATAAATATTCTCTCTTATAGACGACCTGAGTTGGGTGTTTCATCCTTAGTGACACAATTGGAGTTAACCGTTGAAGACGAGACTTCGCGCTAATATTAAAGAGACGATTTACTATGAAGCACTGGAATAGTGGAGTGATAGTTAATTTTTCTTGACTACAAGATAATTATGTTTCATAGTCCTAATGTACGCCTTATTCGAATGTGTGGTTTGATTAGGTTTAAGGCTATTTTTCTTACTTTGTCTCTTACTTTCGTATACGAACCAGTTGCATCTGTGTTTTCTATCTCCCCCCTAGTAACTTTTTCTTTTACTTTAGTATGATAGTTAGCTAGGCGAATGTATTTTTGGATTTTTTTGTAATTGTGAGTTTTGTTTTGCTCTTTCTTCCCCTAAAGTACAGCTTTCAAGGGATTTCTTTGTAATGATAAGACCTTTTTGTTGTAATAAATAATTAAGTATATGTTTTTAGTCTCTGTATCCTTCTCTTTGAGGAAATACTTTGGGTTGTTGATGCTCTGGTTATGAGTCCTACTCATTACCATAGTGGTAAGGAACTTTAGAAGTGGATTAAAGAGAACCTCTGAACTCATTACCATCTCTAAGAGTTCATAACATAATTGGCGACCGTTTACAGGATCTACTACCAGACATTGACATTCAGAGGGTTTTCTCGAGGAGGAGTGCAGAGAAAGGTGGGAAAAGGATAGGTTTGCTTGATAGGCTTTAATGATAGGGAGTTTTTATTTCTCCCTCTCTCTCTTTCCCCATTTAACTTAGAATATGCCTTATTTCGAGTTCAAGTTGAGGAGGCTGCGGCCGAATTTTTCAGTAATCCTGATTGGGAAGAAAATATTTTTGATTTGAAACGTGAGGAGTTGTGGTTTTTGTCTCAGTTTTTGCGTTTTGAACTGCCAGCAGAATTCGTAAAGGACAGTTACTCAAAGAAGTGCTGAAAAGCTGCTAAAGAGTACCAAGGGAAGGTGAGTGTCTCGGATATGAACAAAATCAAGAACAGGGCAACGTTACTAACGATGGAAACCGGGAACTAGATGAAAGTAACATTCATCAGGTAAGTGAGTTGAGACTCAGTATTTTGAGGGAGGAAGCGAAAATTAAAGAGTTGGAGTTAAAAGCTATGCAGTTTCAAGCAGAAGAAAAAGCTAAAGAAAGGGAACACGAGATTATCTTGCGTAGAATGGGTAACAATAATAGTGATAATAATAGTAATAGTAGTGGCTCTGTGGGTAATTTTAATGAATGTCAGCGTTAAAGTTAGTACATTGTTCAATGAGGAAGATGTCCCAGAATTTTTCACTTCTTTTGAGAGGATAGCTAAAATGGTTGGTTTGGCCGAAAGATATGTGGACCACTATGATACAATGTCGTTTGAAAGGGAAGAAGGCTCAGCGTGTATATAATACACTTAATGAAGATCTTTGCAACGATTATGACACAGTGAAAGCCATAATTCTCAAGGCCTATGATTTAGTTCCTGAAGCTTATAGGCAGAAATTTCGCAATTTCAAGAAAGAGCCAGTGATGACATTTGTAGAATTTGCGAGGCAGAAGGAACAGTTTTGTGAGGACTGGTTGAAGTCTAAGGATATTGACAATTTTTCTAAATTAAAGGAATTGATTTTGATAGAAGAATTTAAAAGGACTGTGACTAGGGAGTTAAAAATACATTTGGATGAATTAAAACTGGACTCATTACAGGAGATCGCTATTGCGTCGGACGAGTACTCTCTCACCCACAAACAGGAAAAGTTAACAAGGGAAGTATCTATAAACAATAGGAAATTTTTCAATGGTAGTTGGAGAAGGAATAACCAGAACAGACAACAGGAGTCTTACAAACCCGATTTTGACAGGAATACGAGTAATAAGAATAATAGTAATTATGATAATAAAACTAGTAGTGTAAATAGTGTTAGTTCTCGTAGTTATGTCAATACTAGTAGGAACGTGGGTAACAACACTAAGGCTTATAGAACAGGAATAGTTTGTTTTTGGTGCAGTAGGAGGGGTCCATGTGGAGTCTCAATGTTTCCTCGAGAAAGAAATATTTCGAACGAAACCCGAAACCTGTCAGCGTTGTAACAGCAGATAAACCGCCTAGGGAGGACGAATCTAGATGACTTAGATTTCGTAAGTACATAACGGACGGATTTATTTTCACGGATGAAACTAAACAGATTGGGACAAAAATTAAAGTATTGAGAGATACTGGGGCTGCTCAGTCATTAATTTTACGAGGGTCTGTCCCGGATGGATATGTTTATAAGAATGATGAGTATGTAGTATTGGGTGGTTTCCCGAATACAGTGGATTCATACCCACTAGAAACCTTTTATCTAAATACTAATTATTTTTCAGGTGAAGTAAAATTGGCGGTTGTTGATAGTTTGCCAATTCCTAAGATAGATTTAATTTTTGCTAATGATTTGTCCATTACTGATGAAGCTTGTATCTTTCCAATTCTGTCTGTGGTCGGAGTAGGGGACGACCACTGTCCTATGAGTGATATTTGTAAACCTATCTCGGTAATAACGAGGTCAAAGGCAAAAGAGGTTGACCTGGCCGAGGTTGATTTGGATTTGGATGTGATTGATGAACTTAAGAATGACTTTGTGACAAATAGTACACTTACTTTTCGAGACGTAGAGTGGGATTCCAAGGCTTTTAGAAAAGCCCAAACTGTTGAATTTCATGAATTTATTAGTTAGTGATAGTAATGATTTATCGAAGCCAGTATTCTGTAAAGAGAGAGGTTTACTCTACAGGGTTAGTAGGTCAGCTGATGCACCTGCTGATCAGGTAGAGGTTCCCGTCAGTTGGTAGTTCCTGAGAAATATAGGAATAAAATTTTGTCATTGGCTCATGAAAACAATCTTGCTGGGCATTTCGGAGTCAGAAAAACGTTTCAGAAGGTTGCACGGTATTTTTATTGGCCCCGAATGCGCCGAGATGTAAAGCACTATGTGCTGTCTTGCAGGGTTTGTCAGTTGGTGGGGAAGCCTAACCAGAAGATACCTAAAGCCCCACTTATTCCCATACCTTCAGTTGGAGAGCCTTTTAGAGAGGGTGGTGATCGACGTTGTGGGTCCTCTCCCGCGGACGCGCGGGGGCAATGAGTATTTGTTGACAATTGTGGATAGGATGACTCGCTTCCCGGAGGCTGTCCCCTGAGGAGTATCGGAGTGGAAAAGATTGTGGATAATTTGATTAGCTTCTTTACTAAGTTTGGCATACCTCGCACTTTGCAATCTGACTGTGCTACTAATTTCACCAGCAAATATTTTAAGAATAAAAATGTCTGAATTAGGGATAAAACACATTACTTCTTCTCCGTATCACCCTGAGAGTCAGGGCCAGTGGAAAGGTTTCACCAGACCCTGAAGTCTGTTTTGAAAAAGTTTTGTATGGAGTCAGGAAGAGAGTGGGATGAGGAGGTCCCGTATGCCTTATTCGCTATTCGTTCCGTTCCAAATGAAGCTTTGGGATACTCTCCTTTCGAGCTTGTTTTTGGGCATTGTGTGCACGGCCCTTTGGAGGTTGTACGTGAACATCTGGAGGGGGAGACTCCCGAGGTCAACATTCTTGATTATTTGTCAGGGCTTCAGGAGAAACTAAGAGAGGCATGGGAGTTTGCTAAAGAGAATTTAGCAGAAAGCCAGGAGGTGATGAAAAACAGATACGATGTTGGGACTCAAAAAAGGGTGTTTAAACCTGGAGATAGTGTTCTAGTTTTGTTGCCCTTCCCAGGAAAATCCTTTGAGGGCACAGTTTTCAGGGCCCTGGAAGGTTCTGAAGAAATATAATGACGTGAATTATTTGATAGAGACCCACAGGTAAAAAGGAAGAAAACTAGAGTATGTCATATTATATGCTCAAACCTTATATAAGTAGAGATGTAGAATTAGCTGAAGATGCAGACGTGGACCCCGTCACTTTAGTCAATGTAGAAGTAGACACAGAGGTAAACAAATACAGTAGAGTCTGTAGTTAGTAATAAATTATCTGTTACACCCGATGCATTGAGTAGCAATTCTGAAATTTTAAATAATCTGCAAATTAAATTTCAGCACTTGGATCCCGGCAGGTCTGTATCATTAATTAACCTGATCAATGAATATAGAGATATTTTTCAGGACACTCCAGGTAGAACCACGGTCCTCGAACATGATGTGGATGTGGGGGATGCAAAACCCATTAAGCAGTGCCCCTACCGACTTAACCCAATAAAGAGAGACATAGTGAAAAGAGGAAGTGCGATACATGCTAGACAATGATTTTAATTGAACCTAGCAGTAGTCCGTGGAGTTCACCTGTGGTGCTAGTTAAGAAGGAAGGCGGACAAAACCGTCTGTGCTTCGATTACCGAAAGGTGAATGCAGTAACTACGACTGACTCCTTTCCTCTACCCAGGGTGGAAGACTGTATTGATCGTGTTGGGGTCTGCAAAGTTTTTGACAAAATTGGATCTTTTGAAAGGCTATTGGCAGGTGGGTCTTTCCCCCCGAGCGAGCAGATTTCGGCCGTTGTGACAGGTGACGGCCTTTTCGAATGCAAGGTGATGCCATTCGGAATGAAGAATGCGGCTGCCACATTCCAGAGGCTGATGAATTACATAACCCCAAATTTGGAAGGTTGTGTTGTCTATATAGATGACCTTATCATTTATAGTGATGATTGGAAGACTCATCTTAAAAGATTGAGAGCTTTGTTTCAGGTGTTGCGGAAGGCTGGCCTAGTGGTAAATCTTAAAAAAGAGTGATTTCGCTCAAGCAAAGGTAATTTACCTCGGTCATGAGGTGGGCCTGGGTAAGGTCGCCCCCAAGAAGGCTAATGTGGAGGCAGTTGCAGATTTTCCAGCACCTCTTAATAAAAGGGGCGTTAGGCGTTTCCTTGGTATGGTCGGCTATTATCGCCGATTCATTTGCAATTTTTCTGACATAGCCAACCCGCTCACAAACTTGTTAAAGAAAGGTGTCCAAATTTATTTGGTCTCCTGAATGTCAGGAGGCTTTCGAAAAACTGAAAGCTACCTTAATTAGTTACCCTTTGTTGCGATCCCCAAATTTCAAATTCGCCTTTCAGGTTAGGTACCGATGCCAGCGATTTGGGACTTGGTGCTGTTCTGTTGCAAGAGGATGACTCGAAAACACTACACCCCGTTGCTTACTTCTCCAAGAAATTGTCGCCAGCAGAAGGAAAATATTCTACAATAGAAAAAGAGGCATTGTGTCTAATAAAGGCATTGGCCCATTTTAATGTTTATTTAAGTAATTCTAACTCTCCTATTATAGTTATACAGACCACAACCCCTTAGTCTTTATCCAACGTTTCAAAGATAAAAATATGCGAATTCTTAGGTGGAGTTTGACTCTCCAAGAGTATGATCTCGAGATACGGCATATACCAGGTAGAGACAATATAGTTCCCGACGTTTTGTCTAGGTCCTTTACAATAGAATGATTTTTCCGTAATGACAACCATTATTTTTTTCAGGAGTTCACTTAATTTGTTTCTTGCTTTGATAAAAAGTTAAAGTGATCTTTAAGGTAATTTTATTTTAATTTTTGAATTCTTAAAAAAAAAAAAAAATTTTTTCTTTTAGATAATTTTTTTTCCTTTTTGGTGGGGAGGTGTAATGGAATTAATATATTTGGTAAACTTTTATATTGTAGTTATGCTTTTGACTTCACACATTAAAGTAAATTTCTGTTTGTTTTTGTCCAGTTTATTTATATATGTCGTTTGAAGGTTGGACTTGGGGTTTTTACCTCCCCCCCCTCTAAGGGTAGCTATAGTTTTAATTGGTAATTAACCCTTGTAAATGTTTTCTTTTCATGGTTGACGGTTGTTTCGACTGTTTGTGACCCGTTTTTGTTTTCATCTCCGCTTCTGATATGGGAACTTGCGGAGTGATGAAGAGTTAGTTAACGGCTCCCTGTAGAGAGGTTATCAG
The DNA here is from genome assembly GCF_015104395.2 of Macrobrachium nipponense. Taxonomy (NCBI): domain Eukaryota; kingdom Metazoa; phylum Arthropoda; class Malacostraca; order Decapoda; family Palaemonidae; genus Macrobrachium; species Macrobrachium nipponense. Next base: position 92,953,397 of record NC_087206.1, read on the forward strand.
CTCCTATATTTTCCTGACGGCTTGTGGTAAATTACTCTGATGTTCTGAAGACGTCCGCTTCGACTTTCTTGTGAAGCTATTGGCATCTTGGAGGTGTTCCTTTTCATCCCCCTTCGAACAGTACTTTTTGTAGACGTCTCTGCGGTCTGTGTAAAGAAATCGTGTGACGCTCTTCCTTTACAAGACGTATACTTCGGGGTTGTGATGCCCTAACTTGCTTGATGTACTTTTGGAGGCGAACCTCGCCCCGTCATTTGCCCTTGCCCTCAGTTAGCTGAACCTCTGGAGTCGTAAAGAGGCCTCCCAGGGTCGAAGAAGAGGGTAAGATCCCAGACCCTGTGTGTATTTACTATAAATATTCTCTCTTATAGACGACCTGAGTTGGGTGTTTCATCCTTAGTGACACAATTGGAGTTAACCGTTGAAGACGAGACTTCGCGCTAATATTAAAGAGACGATTTACTATGAAGCACTGGAATAGTGGAGTGATAGTTAATTTTTCTTGACTACAAGATAATTATGTTTCATAGTCCTAATGTACGCTTATTCGAATGTTGGTTTGATTAGGTTTAAGGCTATTTTTCTTACTTTGTCTCTTACTTTCGTAACGACCAGTGCATCTGTGTTTTCTATCTCCCCCTAGTAACTTTTTCTTTTACTTTAGTATGATAGTTAGCTAGGCGAATGTATTTTTGGATTTTTTTGTAATTGTGAGTTTTGTTTTGCTCTTTCTTCCCTAAAGTACAGCTTTCAAGGGATTTCTTTGTAATGATAAGACCTTTTTGTTGTAATAAATAATTAAGTATATGTTTAGTCTCTGTATCCTTCTCTTTGAGGAAATACTTTGGGTTGTTGATGCTCTGGTTATGAGTCCTACTCATTACCATAGTGGTAAGGACTTTAGAAGTGGATTAAAGAACCTCTGAACTCATTACCATCTCTAAGAGTTCATAACAATATCATAACGGGAGTTTTAGTTTATTTGTCCTTTTCATTATCTATAATGATCTGCTCAGCAAGATCTTAATCACCGGCGAGTGAAAAAGTACAGTTGCGTTTCAGTCTTATCTTACCTTCAATATCGTTATGTTCCTTTTCTGAAATTAGTAAAGATCGCTTAAACAAGATACGGACTATAAATAGGTACAAGTATTTTTACCCGTTACCCATTACTTCAGTAATTAATCAAACTTTATATATATATATATATATATATATATATATATATATATATATATATATATTATATATATGTATGCTGTATGTAGCATGTGTGTGTGTATCTGTAAGAAGGGGTGTTTTTGATAAAGAATGGTCGAAATCATCCCACTGAAGGCGAGGACGCCAAGCTCTTTTGGTTTTCCTAGTGACAAGGAAATGAAATTCTCATGGAGACTCCTACCAGTAAATAATGTAATTTTGTGAGGAAGTTTACGACTCCATCTGTTATTAGCGCTACAAATTAAGAATGAAGCGTTGACACTATAAATGGCTTGTTTGAATAGACGGAGTAGAAGTCTTGATTTGCTTTTTTTTTCTTTTCTTTTTTTTTCTTTTGTCACTGAGGACACTTCACCCACTGGACTGTTTCTTAAAACTTAAGTCCTCAGTGCTTGAACGCTGATACCGGTATAGTATTGACTGCAAGCAGCCCTAACCGCATCTCGTAGTATTGACTGCAAGCAGCCCTAACCGTATCTCGTCATCGTAAACTCATCGTTTATGCCTACATGATCTTCATCTAGAACGTGGACGTCGTGCAACAGAAACTTCAGAAGTTCAAGCAGAAATACAATGCATTACTACCTAGTTTTTTCCCTTGCATTTTTATACAATTTCATCTACTCATCTATTTATTAAATTACTTTATTCTTTTTTAAAATGTGGGATCTCTTCTTTCTGTATTTCCCTTTACTTCCTCTAACTTCTTCGTAATGAACACAATATTCTTTGGAAGCTTGAATTTCAAGTCAATGGTCCCTGTGGGTTTGATCCATGTAAATAGGTTTCATCTTCTGAATTAATTATAATAATGATAATGACAGTCTCCCCTGAAGAAAGTTGATGATTGAAAAATTTAAGCTTTTCCTCCAAGAAATTGGCTTTGAGATTTTTTTTTCTAAAAGTCATAAACTGGTTAAGATATATGATCCATTTTTGTTTAGTTTTTAAGAACACTAAATCAATTAGTTACAGCAGTCAAAAATAAATTTCTTTAACTTGCTTGAAGATGTGAAAAATTGTGACGCTTAGTTGTATTATGTCCTGATTTATGTGTACAGCACAAAACGAATTAAACAAATAATACATTGAACATAAGCATGATTGTGTCAGAAGAACAAGTTAGCTATAATTGTTATTATTTGATGAGAGAGAGAGAGAGAGAGAGAGAGAGAGAGAGAGAGAGAGAGAGACTCACATGGTCGAGTGTAGATAAGCAATGTTTTGAAATTACTGTCAATTGTATTTTGTTTCTTGTTTATCTTAATGCTTTTGTTGCTGTTGCAACTATTGTTTTCCTTCCTGTCACTCTGGGGGCATCGGTTGCACTTCGAATGACAACAGGGACTCCCGTCCTTTGAATTTATTGGTAAATACAAATGGTATTAATTATGGGTTTCAAGTACAACTACCCAACAAAATGATCCTCTCTTGGTCTAACTCGATCCATGACAACGTCAGGTTTCAGGTGAATCATTTTGGATTCTGATAACTCCTGCATCTTTCCAAGGAAGGAAGTGTTCAGAAGGCTTTGTGAATGAATGGCAATGAACACAAGAATGAAGAGCAGATTGATGATTCAAGGAAAACCCCTGTGTTCGATCTACTATTCCACATTCCGTTCCAGTTAGTGGCAAGTGGTTGCTCCACTGTTGAGGTGAGCACCGTGCGTGGACATTTGCATATCCCCGAAGGGAGACTGAAACAAACAAACAAACCCGGCCACACAGGACGAAAGCGATAAGAGCCTCAGGTTATTTATCAACTGAGCGATAAGGACTTTTAGAGTTAACGAGGGGAGACGCGAACGCTACAGTTACTAAGGACGTCATCATCATCACCGCCTCCAGCGTCGAGTGACGCAAAAGGGCCTCTGTGGAATTGAACGGAATGTAAAATGTAGGCAGGAGGACCAAGCAATGAGACCTATGAGGTCATCCTGAGCTGGAAGGGAAACAGAATAAAACCGTTTGAAAGGTGTAAAAGGAGGAAAACCTCGCAGTTGAACAATGATAGGAGAGGGTGGAAAGTAAGATGAAAGTAAGAGACTATGAACGGAGGTACAATAAAAGGAAAGAAAGGGGGTATAGCTAGGGGGCGAAGGGACGCCGCAAAGAACCTCAAGTAATGCCTACAGTGTAGTAACAGCACTTTCCCACTACGAGCTCTTTCAACTATTTATCATAATCTTATCTACATTTGGAACTTCTGTAATTTCCCTTATGATTTAGGAAGTTCGTGGAAATAGTTATGTGATTATTACTACTGATCATCTTGGAAGAAGTCACAGGCTTTGATATTAAAAAAGCACCCTTCACTAATATGTTTTCAGATAAAATAAATAAATAGATTTTCACGATTAGTTTCTTAAGATTCTTAAAATGTACGATCGTGGTAAGTTACCTACTTAGAAACAAGTTCTTTAACTGAAGATAAATGAAATTGAATTTTCGACTACCAAGTAAGCAGGAATACCTGAACCATTGTATATAATTAAGTTCGAAATGCACTAAGTTTTGTTTTAGAAGATTCTGAATGATGTACGACAATCTGAACTATTGCGAGTCACAGCAGATTGTTAAAAGTTTGAGCATTTCAACTTAAGGTAACTGACATCGAAAGACGATACTATACCTGAGAGAGAGAGAGAGAGAGAGAGAGAGAGAGAGAGAGAGAGAGAGGAGAGAGAGAGAGAGATCTAAATATATTCTAACTTTCTCCTATCGTGAAAAAGTTACTTGATCAGAAAAATAAGTAACTAATACTTAACCAAATCTTTTAGCAGAATTTTACATATTCGTTGTCCCTAGTCACTTTAGTAAAATTTTAATGTGACTCGTAGGTGTTTGTCTCCTTTATGCAACTTGGTGGCACCCACCATACTGAGATGGGATTTCATAACAATGCAACAACGACAGTAGGGGAGGAATGAGTAACTCGACACAATGACTTACTCAAGATAACATGAGATAAAATCTTTCAGGCTCGGACGATGGACTCTGGCAAAGTTTTGGTTTCCTTTCGTGGACATTAACGTTTTACCCAGAAATTAAGACGTTGAAAGGAATAAGCAGAGCGAAGAGAAGTTCAGTGAATCTGAACAGCATAGGAGTCCAGAGACTGTAGATGACAGGGAACATCCAGCGATGGTAGAAAAACAAAACTGCTGAACTTGAAGCAACGAGATGAGAATCGACCGCTTGAAAGAATTGGTCTCCTACCTGAATGTCATGGTATTCACTTCATAGCAACGAATGATAAGTTAAAGGAAATGAAAATGCATTTTCTTCAAGTAGGTCTGCAGCAAAGAGGCATTCAAGCACGTGTTGGAGGCGCCTGTTCTCATGATTGTTCTAGAATTGCCAGGCGTGTTGTGGAACGTAACACTTGCCGTCATGTCGTCGCGAATGATGTAACTATTTGCCTACATCCTTCTAAAGAGTTCCGGTCTACTCGGGAGTCTGTGACATTTGCTGTTATGCTCCGCCCCCTTCAGCCCCACCACAGATCGCCGAATATATATATATATGCACCGAGGAAGTACAGATGAGAGATCATCAGGGAGAGACCAGCAGAGATCATCAGATCATCAGAGAGAGATAAGAGAAGAGGGAACGGACGAAGGATAAGAGAGGAAGTAGGCACACGAGAGTTTGGTCAGATTCGAGTCAAGTCGTCCAGTTACAGAGAACGACAGAGGTATTTTGATGCTGAGCAAGCCTTCAGAGAAGAAATGTTCTACAAGAGGTTTCGAGGAGTTCCTGCCCTTCGAGCATCAAGAATAGATATTGTTTTCTGCCATATGGAGTCAAGAAGATGTCGGAAGTTACAGTTCTCTTTTTGTGAAGCCATCTCTTCGAGCATCGTTTTCCGACAGCTGCAAAACTGGCCAGCAGGTATTTTCATTATGTCAGTGTTTCCCCAGTTCACGCATTGTAAGATTTTACTTTTGTTATACAAATAGGAGAAACCATTCTGCATTTATCTTTGTTAGTAAGCTTGTAAATAAACCTTTGTTCTGTTAGTGTATCTTTCTATATTCTTATCCCCAGTCTCAACTGTTGGTGTTGAATTCTTTTGTTAATTTTAATATCGGACCTGAAGCGGACCTCTCGGGGTTCGTAGCATAGTGGTGACCTTGCTAGGCTATTCGGCACAGTAACGGCACCGTAACAGTTTGAAACAGGGAGAATATAAAAAGAACCAGAATGAGTGAGATGGTGAAAGAGTTTATTGAGTCAGGTAAGCTTCTAGGTCTAGAGGGGAATGATCTCCATGAGTATGTTGAAAAGAAAGAAAGAGAAAAGTATGAGAGAGATGAAAGAGCGGCTGAGAGAGCGGAAAGAGCAGCTGAGAGGGAAATAATGAAAATGCAGCAAGAGAGGGAAGTAATGAAAATGCAGCAAAAGAGAGAGATGTTGGTAATGCAGCAGGAAGAAAGAGAGAAAGAACATATGCATGAACAGGAAGAGAGAGAGAAAGAACGTATGTGTGACTTGGAAATCGCTCGTTTACGGCAAAGTACTCTTAACAGTCAGGCATGAGAGAAACCAAAGTTTGATGAGGAAGATGTAACGAAATATTTCATGTGTTTTAGGAAGTTAATGGAAAGAGTAGGTTCTCCTAAAGAAATGTGGACTCTATAATTACAGTCAGTTTTGAGTGGTAGGGCACTTACCGTGTATGTCTAGGGAGGAATGTGATGATTATGATATCGTGAAGGAAACTGTTCTTAGCGTGTATAGGCTAGTACCCGAGGCGTAACGTAAGAAATTTAGAAATTTGAGAAAGGATGAGAATATTACGTATGTTGAATACGGTGAGAAGTTAGAAAGGCTGTTTTTTGATTGGTTAACTTCTGCTAAAGTTGAGGATTTTGATGGTTTTAAGAACTTAGTGTTGTTAGAAAACTTCAAAGACAACGTATCCCCTGAGATTAAACTTTATATAGAAGATAGGTAGAAGTATCTTTTGCAGGAGCAACTAGGTTAGCTGACGAATATAGTTTGACTCATAACTTAAGTGTCAGTAAGAAGCGAAATGATCCTTCGTCTGGTAGAGTACAAAGCAGTACAGGTTTCAGTTCTAGTAATAGCAATGCGAGTAAAAGTGACTATACCTGTTATACATGCGGAAAACCAGGTCACACGTCTAAGGTTGTAAGAGTAAAGTGGCATCTAGTGGCCCAGAATTAACTTGTTTCCGATGTAATGAGAAAGGGCATTTAGCGAGAAATTGTGCAGTAGAAAGGAAGGACGTTAAGAAACCAGTGTCTCTAGTTAACTTTTCGTCAAGTAGGGATGATGTGATGAGAGAAACTAGGAAATTGTTTGGTGAATTTCTGTCAGAAGGTGTAGTTTCCTCTCTTGGAGGAGTAGATTCGAGAGAAGTAGTCTTGCTTCGAGACACAGGAGCTGCTGTCTCACTAATTAGGAGAGAGTGTGCCAAACAGGGCAGAAATCAATATGGAAGAAAAAGTCATGTTAGGTGGATTTCCTAACACTTGTGTTCTTTGTCCTTTGTTGAAGTTAAACTTAGAAAGTCAGGTAGTGTCAGGAGAAGTGAAACTAGCAGTTGTTGACATTTTGCCCATTGATGCCGTTGACATTATTGTCGGAAATGACTTAGCTTTATCCAAGAATATGAATCCTGTTGTGAGTGAGATTCCAGTGCCTGAAATGGTACTAACTAGGCCAGGTTTAAATACAGACATAGACTACGGTCATAATTTGTTTGTGGATTTGAACGAGAGTGAGTTCGTGGATTCGAACAAGAGTTCGTGGATCAAACGAGTGTGATAGAGGTGGCAAGGTTGATCTTGGCGTGAGTGTGGCTGAGAAACCTGACTCTATCAGTATTGCCAGTGATAGCCAAGGGGAAGGTGTAGCTGTCGAGAGTAACGTAGTCGATGTTGTAGAATCAGTAATAGTTACGGTGATGAATTAGTCACTAACCTTTTGAATTAGGATGAGCTAGTCAAGTTTCAGAGAGAGGATGAGAAACTAACCCGAATTCTTTAATGTGAGCTGGATGATGATCTCGATGATGTGTGTAAGGAAACTTTTTGTTTAAAGGACGAAGTTTTGTGTCGTCCTAAGTCAGGTAGTAAAGAGGAAATCACGGAACAATTAATGATTCCTAGGAAGCTTCATGAACTAGTTTTGAAGTTAGCACACGATGAGCAAGGACATTTGGGAGTAAATAAAACTTTCAGATGTATTAGTAGGGCATACTTTTAGCCTAAAATGAAGAGTGACATAAAGAGGTACGTTTTAAGCTGTCATGAATGCCAAATTGCCGGGAAACCGAATCAAGTAATTCTCAGAGCTCCATTGTGTAATATTCCTTCAGTAGGCAAACCTTTTGAGAATGTAGTTATCAATATAGTAGGACCTTTGCCTAGAAGTAAGGGAGGGAATATATATCTGTTGACAATCATTGATAGACTAACTCGCTATCCAGATGCGATACCCGTAAGAAGCTGTAACCCAAGGACCGTAGTTAAACGATTGTTATGGTCTGCCTCGTACTATACAGAGTGATAATGGAAGTAATTTTGTATCCAAGTATTTCAAGGATAGAATGAAAGAGTTAGGCATTAAACTCGTAGCTTCCACACCTTATCATCCCGATTCACAAGGCATTGTGGAGCGGTTTCTTCAAACGTTAAAGAGTTGTTTACGAAAATTGTATAGTAACTTTGAATATGACTGGGAAGAAAAGTTACCATTTGTTCTGTTAGTTTTAAGGTTGGCACTGAACGACACTACAGGATTTAGTCCTTTTGAGCTTGTTTTCGGTCACACAGCTAATGGTCCTTTGGAAATGCTAAAATGTAACTTAATGCTTAAAGAAGGTAGTGAAGACTACATAGCTAATCTAAAGTATTATAAAAACAATTTAGGAGATGCTTGGCAACTAGCAGAGGAGAACAAAAGTGCTTGGCAACTAGCGAAAGAGAACGAGAGTGAAAGTCAAGGGGAGACTAAATGGAAACATGATCTTAAAGCAAAAGAGGGAAGGTTCTGTGTGGGAGATAAAGTTTTAGTAATAGTCCAGAAAGAAGGTCCCTCTTTATTGTATAAGTTCAAAGGTCCTTTTTCCATTTCAGAAAAGAGGGGAAATCTAAATTATGTAATCAATAGGGTTAAGCATAGAGCAAAGTGGATGCATGTAAACTTGCTTAAGAATTATAAAGAACGCCCCGTGGCCCCCGCCCGTTCCCGTAGTAACAGTGTCACAGAGAGGAATTAGTTTTGAGAAAAAATGCAAGAGGTGTTATAGTATTTCCAGGTTTTCCATTAGAGTTCAGAAAACGAAAAATTAAGAGGAAAGGATAATGTGATAGCTAATAGCCTCTCTAGAGTTTTCAGAATGAGTAGCCTAATGACCCTTTTCTGTTCTTGCACGAGTGGGTGAGTGAATAGAGAAGTGTTAAAGCTTTATGCAGAATTGTTCCCCAGCTGTTTAATTCTTGCTTCTCTTTAGAAAAAAATAAAATCAGTTGATTTAATTTTTTTTCTTTTTTGGGGGAATATGTCATGGTATTCGCTTCATAGCGACAAATGATAAGTTAAAGGAAATGTAAATGCATTTTCTTCAAGTAGGTCTGCAGCAAAGAGGCATTCCCGCATGTGTTGGAGGTACCTGTTCCCGATTGTTCTAGAATCGCCAGGGGTGTTGTGGAACGCAACACGCGCCGTCACATCGTTGGAAAACGCCACGAATGATGTAACTATTCGCCTACATCCTTCTAAAGAGTTCCGGTCTATTCGGGAGTCTGTGACATTTGCTGTTATGCTCCGCCCCCTTCAGCCCCGCCACAGATTGCCGAATATATATACATGCCCCAAGGAAATAGAGATGAGAGATCATCAGTGAGCAACCAGCAGAGATCATCAGATCATCAGAGAGAGATAAGAGAAGATGGAACGGACGAAGGATAAGAGAGGAAGTCGGCGCACGAGAGTTTGGTCGGATTCGAGTCAAGTCGTCCAGTTAGAGAGAACGACAGAGGTATTTCGACGTTGAGCAAGCCTTCAGAGAAGAAACGTTCTACAAGAGGTTTCGAGGAGTTCCTGCCCTTCGAGTATCAAGAATAGACATTGTTTTCTGCAATATGGAGTCAAGAAGACGGCGGAAGTTACAGTTCTCTTTTTGTGAAGCCATCGCTTCAAGCATTGTTTTTCGACAGCTGCAAAACTGGCCAGCAAGTATTTTCATTACCTCACTGTTTCCCCAGTTCACGTATTGTAAGATTTTACTTTTGCTATGTGAATAGGAGAAACCATTCTGCATTTATCTTTGTTAGTAAGCTTGTAAATAAACCTTTGTTCTGTTTGTGTATCTTTCTATATTCGTATCCCCAGTCACAACTGTTGGGGTTGAATTCTTTTGTTTTTTTTAATATCGGACCTGAAGCGGCTCTTGGGGTTCGTAACACTGAACGAAACACTGAATTGAATAGTAGAGAAACAGTGACCCTACGCTATACAGGGAAGAGGCCTCAGGAACAGGAAATGGAAAATATTGAAAGTCATAATTGGAAGTCATAGAGAAAAGTCGCCAAAGCAAACCAGTTTTAATTACAGTCATTGTTCATTTCTACTAAATATGTATATTACGGTGCAAGTGGCTTTTATTTAAGAGTAAACTGTAATTAATCATTTACATTTCATAACTTTTATGAATTTCGAAATTTCTGCTTCCAAGGGGAGGGAAGAGGACCGGTTGGTAAACCAACAAACAAAGAAGGGACAACCTCCTGTAGGAGAGTCATAGAAGGCTTTGGTTCGAGTGGCAGTGGGACACAGCGAAGCCTGAGACCACTGGAGTTAATATGAGTGATCTTGGTCTGTGGTAAAGAGACATGGAAGTGTTAATACGTGAAAGTCGACAGTTATTTATATGAGTAAGTCTTCTTCTTCTTCTCTACAAGTTTGTCTCTATTTGGGGTCGCTGTAATGTTTCTTCAACACACTCTTCAATCTCCCTCTGTCCTGTGCAACCTCCTCGCTCAGTACCAACTCCCTCATATCTCTCTTCACATAGTCAATGCATTGCAACTTTGGTCTACCTAACCTTCTCCCACCTGGTGGTCCCATCTCCATCATCTTCCTTATCTGGTGGCCTCCCTTTCGTCTCTTTATATGTCCATACCATCACAGTCTACTTTCCCACACCTTGTAAGTCTGTATTTATTAAATACAAAAATTATTTAAATGGAAGCTTTCGACCGTTTGCAGTTGGTCGAAAGCTCCCATTCCAACCATTTTTGTATTTTGATAAATAGTCTTACTTATATTTCTATAGATTTCTATCTATTATTTCCGGTCACAGTATAAAGTGATGCGCCACAGAACTTCGAAGTGTCTTCTGCAGAGAGGAAATGATTCCACGATCTGGCAGACTTCTGTGGATCCATTATATCGAGGCGGAGAGATATGAAGATCTCCAAATATGAAGCAATAATCGAAACTTAGTCAAAAATATAAAGGAAAATAATACAGCAGTAAATTAAAATAGGGAAGAAAGTGAGACAGCGAACGAACGCCTAATGTTATTATGGGAGCGTTCCCATTCATTCCATCTCTTTCTTTTTTGTATAAGAAAATAAAATACAAAATGCAGTTACTGAAAGATGAGCAAGTTTCAAATTTGATTAGCTTCAATTTCATCTCTTAAGCCAAGTTCATATAAATGTGACAGAACAAAATGTTTATATAAGAGAGGTTGGGTGTTAATACGGCTGAACACGATGGAAGGTATATATTAAAAAGGAAAAAAAGAAAAAAATTATGGTACTATCACATTGAACCATCCTTGTGCACAAGTTCCAAATCACAGGTAATACCAGTTGACAGCCAGTTTTTAAGGGCGATAAACCATAAACCTCTTATCTTTCTTGTGATGACACAAGCCTCCATCCCCGTTATCCCCGGGTGTGTGTGAGGAGAGCTGTTGATGACGCAATCAATCTAGGGGTATATAAACGGCCACGCGCTCTCTTTTTGTCATTCGAAGTGAGCAGCTCGTCAAAGCAAGAGGAGGAACCGCTCTCAACTAACTGAAGCTGAAAATTAAATGCGAACGGTGTGATTTCCTTTTGAAATATCAATCTTCGCCACATCACCTTATCCAGAATGATCGAGGAAGTATCAGGATCCAAACTGATCCTCCCAAAAACATCTGCGGTCCAAGATCGAAATGGGCATCTGCCCACTTATGGTAAGATGAGGTCTTCGATATGCCTCGGTTTAATACTTTGTTAATTTCGTATTTATTTCATGTTGCATTTTATACATGGATTTGACTTTGTTACTTCTTTCTAAAAAATAATTGAAGGAGATAATACTAAATAAGAGAATTAAATTAAATACAGTTGACTTGAGATTATCACATAATAAACGATTAATTTTGGGGAAAATCATTGCAAAAATATAACTTTTTCATTGGCCAGTCCAATACCAGCTGGACATCACTTGTTAAGTGATTCCTTTGCAATGATGTTTACAGAAGAAGCCAAGAGTCGCAGCTGTTCTGCCGAGAGCGACCGAAGCAACCTGAGTTTCAGGAGTGCCAGCGACAGTGACACCTGTCATCGCAGCTGCTGCAGGGACGAAAAGGCTCCCAATCACACCACAAGCAACACCAAGAGTAAAAAGACGAACAAGAAATCCTTCAGGAAACAGGAAACAATTGACAGCGATTTCGTGACATACTTTATCTGCCGTCGACCATGAGAACGAATCACTAACTATTACCTGTTTGTCTCTCATTTCTGTCTCCGTGAATCATTTTCAGCTTAAATATTAGTATGTTACAATGTATTATTGCCTAAGGATGCAGCAATTCTTGTGTAATGTGAGTTATTTATTATATTTACTTATATACTTTTTTTACATAAATAAAGACATAATAGAATCACCTGTTTGAATTCTTTCCTTGAATTACATCACTAAATTTGAGAAGAGTCATTAATAAGCTTAGATTTCATTGTATCCTCTCAATCTTTCATGAGAAGCTAAAACGGATAAAGGTTCTGAAAGAAGTTTCATTCAGAATCGTCTGTCGGAGTTTGAGAAAAACTTTCCGGTAAATAATTTTGGGGAAGAAAAATTTCAGAATCTTGCTGACAGCAGATGAATGCAGAGATCTGGTGAGTCACCATTCCAATATTCATCCTGGACTTTTCTTCAATAGAGACCTTTTCTTAACTGAGTAAATGAAGATCTTCCTTACTTCAAATACGACTTATTATGAGACAGTACAATTGACAAAATTAATGTGAACATTTACAGATGAGACTTCAAAGTTCCGCAGATATATAGAACATGATTTGACCTTCATGGAGACAGTAAAGAAGATGACAGAGATGAAATCTCTGAAGAATTAATTCATTGATAATAAATGTAATAAATAATTCAGTGAAAATGTATTATACATGTGAGTCTCACATGTATAATATATTTAAATACATAATATATCATATAACTGTGTAATATATTAAATAAACATTATATTCTACCAGAACAAATAGAAAGTTATGAAGTTTTCTGATTTAGCCTATCTCCAAGTACAGTATCTTAAGTTTCTATTAAGCTATTTTTCATTTTACATTTCTTGTATTTTCAGACTGAGTGACGGAGTCAGATACAGCCATGGTTAACGACTCTGAGGAAATCACATGTATTGACCGAATCCAGACTATAACATTCAGAGAGGCCAAGGATGCTGGCACATCCTTCATTTCACGTTCCTGGATATTTAAATACATTAAAAGAGATGAATCCTTTGTTAAAAGAAACTGGAACAAAAATCCATATGACTGTCATCGTGAAAAGAGTGAGAATCTTGGAAGGCCTGCAGTCCTTTCTCAGGAGTCAAAAGACATCATAGCTGAGGCAGTGGGTAGACCATGAAAGTTTTTATGTAAATTGACACTTGAACTAGAAACAAAAAGGGGAAGAAGAGAAGTTATAGTGCTGTATATCGTGAGTTGAAAAAATCTGGTATCAAGCTATCTCATGTTATCAGCAAGCCCAACATCACTCAGCAACAGAGAGAAGACCGTGCATGGTTTTGTGGTTCATTTCTTAAAGATTGGGATGAAGCAGACTTTCTCCATGTTGCCAAATCAGATGAATTCTTATTAACAAAGTCAGGATGCCAAATCATAAAAATGACATTATTTGGGCTACAAAGTTGGATGATATCAGCGATGACATGCACTATTGCAAAGTAATGAAATCTCCAGAATGTTTGGGAATTTTTCTCTGTTTCACAGCCAAATGGTTAATGTGAATCATCAAAGAAAAAGGACAGTCATGGAATGGCGAATACTTCCGAGAAACTGTGCTTACTGGTGGAGTATTTCCTTTCTTCAAAGATCATGAAAATGTGTTATCTGTTGAATAAGTCACATTTTTGCATGATAAGGCAACATGTTTAAAGGCTCTTCGGACAAGGGAGCTGCTTCGAAACAGTGGTATCGATTTCTTCTCGTCAAGTGAATTTCCAGGTAGCTCCCCTGACCTTAATGTGTGAAAACATTGGTAGTATCTTAAAGGATCGTGATGAAGCGTGGGCAGTGAAGTATGATGGTATACCAAGCCTCGACGAAATGCGAAGAGAGGTGACTGAAGTGCTCAGGGAAATGACGTTTGAGTCTCAGCTTTTTTGCGATTTGCTGAAATCATACCTCTCAAGAATAACAAGGTCTTCCGGCCGCAAGGTCTTATTATTCTGGAATCTCTCTTTGTTAAACAACTTGTTCCGTCGCTGAACACTCATACGTCCTCGTCCCCACTGTATTTGTCTTGACTTTTGTTATTTATTTATGTTTTTATGTTTACGTTTAGTTTAACGCTGTCACTCCTCTAGGTTGGTCCTTAACCTCTCGGTCTGTAACTCTGTTCACTGCTGCTTTTAATTTTTGTCAATTTTAGTTTATTTTATGTTCATTTATCTTTCATTTTAATGTATGTCCTTTTAAAAAATTTAATCACATTAATTTTAATGTGTATATTTCGTACACTTTGTTAGTATAATTCTTAGCTTTTGTATTTCTAAATTTTTAATTTTTTGTTTTGTTTTTACAATTTTATTAGGAATTTTATTTTTCATTTTAACAGCCCTGATGATGTAATTAATTGGATAATTACGAAACGCCGCAATAAAGACAGCCTGTACATCTGTGTGTACTCTTCCCTTTACTGATAATTATTAATATGGATTGACTCCTGACTCCTTACACTAAGCTCTCTCTCTCTCTCTCTCTCTCTCTCTCTCTTCTCTCTCGTCTCTCTCTCTCTCTCTTCTCTCCTATAATATATATATATATATATATGATATTATAGATCTATATATACATATATAATTTGTATACATATGTATACATATGTAATTTATATACATATATATACATATATGTTATACAATAATGTATTATATAATAATATACCATTATATGTATACATATTATTAATAATATTATATATTATATATCATATAATATATATATTATATATATATATATAATATATAATATATAATATGTATATAAACGTGACACAAAACTCAAACCTGAACTCAGTAACTCTTCATTTATTAAGATTTCCCTTAAGAGACACTTAAGTTATACACACATACACACACACACACACTACACACACACACACACACACACACACATATATATATATATATATATATATATATATATATATATATATATATATATAATTTAACTCCAAGGAGTCAAGCACGCAGCGTAATAAAACTTTTACTGGCACATGAGGGCCAAGTGTCCTTCACATGATGATAAGATTTGGTTTAGTTTCATTCCATTATCATTAAGTGTCTCTTAAGGGAAATCCTAATAAATGAAGAGTTACTGAGTTCAGGGTTGTGTTGTGTTACGTATTCTCATAGTTCTGCGATTTTCATTTAGTCATAATTAGCAGACGATTAAGAAATATAATCACTAATTAGAAATGAAGTTTATAAACCATCACAATAATTGTTAAAATTAGCTTTCATCTAAACAATAGAAACTTACTGAAATAATATTAAGTCGTCTACGATAAGATTTATTTTTGAATGACGTCACTGCTACACTGACAACGAATAACAGAAAAACTGTTCTGCCTAATCAGGTGCTTGCAAGTCAATGTATTTGTTACTGAGGCAGGAACCTTTGACTGCGAGTTGATGATCAAGATTCCTTTAATAACGAATGAATGAACGATTAAACTAGGGGTTCTGAACATTTTTCGCCACATGCACCCTTTCACCATATGTCAGAATGTCATTAGTCCCCCACCCCCACCATTTTTCCAAAATTGTCTGCCTCACAAGCTGCATTCCAAAGAATATGCAACAAAATACTAACGTAAACACAAAAGCTAGTTGAGAGAAAGCCCAGCGTGACCCCTCAGTAGTGCAGACCGATGCAATCTACGTTTCATGTGGTCCTTGATCCAGTTTGAGACTGCCAATCTATGGTCATAATTCCCCCAATAAAAGCCACAGGATTTAATGAATGACTGAATGCAGATGTGGTGCTGACTCAGCTAAGTCTCTGCATGAGGCTGAATGGTTTTTGTCTCCATTCGAAATAGATCCCTATTAGTGACCAGCTTCAATTCCTTTACGACAATTCCGACGGAAGAGGCCACCAGACGGAAGAAGGGAAAAGGTCAAGGCAGGAAACAATGAGACTAAATGCGAATGAACTGCAGACCGGAAAACAGAAGTTGGATAAATGGATGGATTATGGAATTTAGGGACAAGCCCAAGCACAGAATTTTGGAAGAGAATTACATAGCTTCAAATTGAAAGAAGGTCAATCAGTGATGACATTTCGTTCAGCGTATCATTTTATATATATATATATATATATATATATATATATTATATATATATATATATCTATTATAATAATATCTATATATATAATAAAAGGAGCCCATAAAAACACCAAAATATAGAGAGAAAAATACTATATTTCAGAGACTGGTGTCTCCCTCTTCAGGTAGATGAATGAGAAAAGTTTACAGAAAAGGTGGTATTTATACCAAGAGATCCATCCACAGGTAAACCGATTTAGGTCACCCCCGTTGATAATCTTCCTTTAATCTTCTTAAGCGTTGGTTGAATGAAAATCTTGTTCATCTCATCTGAATCCCATGCTCCTTTTGAGATGTTCATTACCTGCCTCTCTTTTATTAAGGCCGATTCCATCATTTGACTCTTGTACCGTCAGTTGCTGCTATGAATTATACGTGACAAATTCCAGTTTATTCTATGGTTATGATCATTTATATGGTTGAAAATAGCAGTTCTGTTGTCCATACCTAACTGATCATTTGTGTTGTATTAATCTCTGGGGAAGTGATTTTCCTGTAAATCCGATGTAAGATTGGTCACAGTCCTGGCATGGGATTTCATAAACCCTGTGTCCTTGGGGGATATCTTTTGATGGACATTAATCAGGGATTTGGCTAAGGTGTTTGGGTAAGTAAATGCAAAAGGGTTAGATTTTCCGAGGGTCTGAGACACCGTCTTAATGCTGTCCAGGTGCGGAATTTTTATTTTTATTTTATTGTTGGGTGTATCTCTTGTCTTGTCTTGAGGGGGTCAGTAGAAAATTATGTTTGCTTTGTGAATTGCTTTCTCAATTATATGGTCAGGATGCTTTAAAGACGAAAGTAGCTTACGAATTTGTTCAAATTCTTTTTCGAGGAAATCTTACCTGTGGATGGATCTCTTGTTATAAATACCACCTTTTCCGTAAATTTTTCTCATTCATCTACCTGAAGAGGGAGACAGCAGTCTCTGAAATGTAGTATTTTTCTCTCTATATTTTGGTGTTTTTATGGGCTCCTTTTATTAGATGGAATTCTGTTGTAACAGAACATCTTTACCACTCATATATATATATATATATATATATATATATATATATATATATATATCTAGATATATATATATACATATACCATATGTATATATCTATATATATAATATATATATATAATATATATACACACTATATATATATATGTATATATATATATATATATATATATATATATATATATATATATATAGTATATATGTTTGTTTGTGTGTGTTTTATTTCATTTACATCTTAGAACACCTAACTTTCACAAAGGTACTTTGTCCGGAAAATGTTTCCTCTCCATAATAACCAACAACTTATACTTTCCATGAAAGTAATAGTCAGAACTAGTACTCCGACTACACCGAAAACAACCTTGACAAGAGGAGCAAAAATCGCTAATATCTGGATGACAAAATCAAATGTTGAAAGACAACCAGATAAGATTAAGAATAAAAGAAAAGAAAAGAACAGCGATAGTTAAGATACTTGTAATGATTCTGGATCTCGGGATTCCCGGCCTTTATTATGATCGAAAATTTTTTTAATTCAAAAAAAAGTTTGCGGTAGAATAATATATGAAATTCTCTCTCTCTCTCTCTCTCTCTCTCTCTCTCTCTCTCTTTAAATGCTGAAGACTACCAAATTCCGATGTTTTTACTTCAGAAAAAATTTCTATTTAAAAACCAAATCCATATTAAGACAAAATACGATTTTAATTAAGCTTGGCATTTGCCAAGACGATTGTATAGAATGCTAATCCTATTACTCTTAGCAATTCTCTTGGCAAATACCAAGCTTAATTAAGCCCGAATTTTGTTTTTATACAGTTTTGTGAAAGAGCTGTCTTTACAAACATTTCATTTGCAATGAAAGTATATGACCTCATACACAGGATATTACTACCGAAAATATGGTCTCTAACTATTCTTACTCAGTAAGTAACACAGGCTTCTTTGCAACGGTTGATAATCTGAAATTCCTTATCGCTCACGTGGTATTGCTGGTGGCTCTGTCTCGGGGTATATAAAGAGCTGCTCTCTCTCCTTCCGTCATTCGAAGAGAGCTTCTCTCCATAACGAGAAAGAGAACGAGCTCAGCGAACTGAAAATAATATTTTCAACAATTTCTCCTTAACGATCGAGGAATCACCACCTTCCAAAATGGCCCACCTAAGAACTCATTCTTTTCAAGATGGACTCTTTCCTTCGGATGGTAAGATTTAATTCTAAGATTTCCCAGTCCACTGTCTTGCCTTTTCCATTTTGAATTTTGATTTATTCTTAGTGTAAATTGATACTTAATTTTCCTAAAAAAAGTACAAAGATGTCACGTTAAAAAAGACAGTTATAATATAAGAAATTCAGTGGTTTAATTAAGTTGAATGAACTGAGAAGAGAATGCCCTTCACCCTCTTCGAGTTCAATACCAATGATCGATGTTTATGTCATTATTAAATACAATGAACAGATACACTCAAAGACTTTTGCACCTGTTACAGAGGACGCCAAGAGCCGCAGCTGTTCTTCCGTCAGCGGCAGAAGCTTCCAGAGTGTCAGCAGCAACAGCAACAGTTCGACCTGTGACAGGAGTTGCTGTAGGGACGAGATGTCTCATCATCACGAAAGCAACAGCAATAACAAAAAGATGAACAAGAAGAAATCTCACAGGAAACAGAAAACAATCGACAGCGATTTCGTTACGTATTTCATCTGTCGCCGCCCATGAGATCTTTCTCTCGCTCTCTGTCTGTCTGTCTGTCTCTGTATTCTTATCAAATACGATTAGTCATATTTTGCTTACTGTTGCTGGTGTTACATTTTCAATGCTATATTTTATATTTATTTGATTACATTTAAAAGCTATTTTGTATATAAATAAAGACTTAAAAGAATCATTATTTTGTATTCTTCCACCGAATGATGTTATATTTATCAGGTTTTTATCAAAATTCACGATATCACAGCGAAGACATTCCTTATAAAATTGTGTCAATCAAGAAAAATCATTTAATCAATCTTTCTGGGCAAAAATAAAACATTCCTTTCTGGATGTTCCTGAATGCACAGATCACAGGATTCATTAGTGCGATATTCACCGTTAACTTTATCTTATAAAGAGTTTTATCTTTGCTTTTACATTTGTACGATGCTTTTGTTTTGAAAAACAAAATAAAGGCGAAACATATCAGAATGAGAATCTTACCTATTTATACGAAAAGAGAGAGAGAGAGAGAGAGAGAGAGAGAGATAGCATCCTTCTTTCATTCTAAAACTGACATTTATTCGGTAAATCTTGCTTTTTTTTTGTGGTGAAGACTTCTCTCATGTTTTATTTTTTTCATCCTTATTAAGCTGCTGCTGTCAATGGAATGGACAAAAAAGAATATAAAAAGTACAAAAAACAACAGTAAATGAGTGAAATAGGCGGAAAAGCAAAGACGAAGAGTGAATTGAATTCTTAAACATGAGAAGAGACTCTAAAGCCTACAAGTGATAGGAAGAAAAAGCAAATTTGCTAAATTTTAATCGAGAAAAATGATAAGAATATTTATAAAAATATCAAGATGACACATGGCTTAGACTCACTATCTTGTCTGAACGAAACACTGAGTGTAATAAGAGAGTATCAAAAGATAATCATAATGATGGGAAGGAGAAAATGGGGAGAATTCTAGGTACTAAGAGATGACCTGCCTCCTGACTGTCAGGAGCGACACCAGCAGTTACATCTGTCAAAGCAGCTGTTGCCGAGACGAAATGGCTCATAATCACAGCAAGAACAACAAGAGCAAAAACATAAACATTAAATCTTGTAAGAAACCCAGAACAAGTGACAACGATACTTCATGAGCCGACGACTATGAAATCGCGTCACTCACATTACCGGTCTGTGTAAGCCTTTTTGTATTTCTGAATCAAATTGCGCTTCAGTTTTAATATTCTAAAATGTATGTATTGCTTATGACGATTCCATTGTATTTCTATACTAATATATATGTTATGAATCTCTGCCCTTTATTGCATAAATAAAGCAACACAATCATTCATCACAAACCTTCATTTAGGTGGGGTCTGTTCAGTCTTCTATCAAAGAGCGAAACGGAGAAAGGTTTTGAATGGGATGTTTCAGAACACTGAAAATAAAATTGCCTCCACTGTTTGTGGCCTCGAGGAATTCTCGGTCAGTAAATCCTTTTGGGGAAGAAAGACTCAAACTTCCTGGAAGCAGAAGAATGCTCCGATCTGGTAATTTATCAGCCCAATATCATCATGTTTATCTTTTTATATAGATCTTCTCTTAACAGAGTCACTGAAGATCTTACATCATTGAATGACTTATTAAGATGTCAGACTAAAGTTGACAAAAGCCAGATGAACACTGCATCGGAACAGACCTCAAAGTTGCAAAGTTACAGAAGATTATCTGAATTTCATGACTAGATTTTGAAGGACTAGCTTGTGGATGAAGAGAGATTCAACACCTCTAAACTGAATATTTATTCAGGAAAATCATAATTAACAATTCAGTTCCACCCAGAAAAAATTTGTATGGTGTTAGGAGTCGTTATCAATAATTCGACCACCGAATCATATATATATATATATATATATGTATATATGATATGATATATATATATATATATATATATATATATATATATACAAATATATATATATATATATATATATATATATATTTTTTTTTTTTGAAGAACTAGCTTGTGGATGAAGAGAGATCCAATACCCTCTAAATTGAATATTAATTCTGGAAAACTCATAGTTAATAATTTAGTTCCACCAGAAAAAATTTGTATGGTGTTAGGAGTCGTTATCAATTATTCGACCACCGAAATCATGTATATATATATTAGTATATATATATAATATATATATATATATATATATATATATATATATATTATATATATATATATATATATAGAGAGAGATAGAGAGAGAGAGAGAGAGAGAGAGAGAGAGATACATATACATATATACATATTATATATATACTGTATATACATATATGTACACACATATCACATATAGATATATATATATTATATATATATATATATATATATATATATATATATATATATATATACATGATTCGGTGGTCGAATAATTGATAATGACTCCTAACACCATACAAATTTTTTTCTGGGTGGAACTAAATTGTTTAATTATGAGTTTCCAGATAAATATTCAATTTAGAGGTGTTGGATCTCTCTTCATCCAGAAGCTAGTCCTTCAAAAATCTAGTTATGAAATTCAGATAATCTTCTGTAACTATACTATATATATATATATATATATATATATATATATATAATATATATATATATATATAGTGTGTCATTTCACATTACCGTGATTCATATACATGCATCAAGCTACAATGTCCTTTAATATCTAATTCGCTCTACCTCGGAATTAATATATTTTCATATATGCTTAACCGAAGGGGAATTTTTTACACGATAATAGATTTGCCTGGTCCCGGGCGTGAACCCAAGAAGACATTCAAATCCAGGAACGTCAGTGAAGCTTTTACCAACCCCACCACCGCAACAGGCATAAATTTATGTCGTCTCTCACCCTCAAATACCTTTTGCTCCTCAGGTAATTCATTGGTTTGGAGACAACATCAACCCACCTCGACTCCGGTAGCGTTGTAGTGCTTTTGACAACATGTAGCATTTATATAAGTCATTTCACATCACCGTGATTCATATTCATACATCGAGCTACAATGTCCTTAAATATCTAATTCGCTCTACGTCGGAATTAATATATTTTCATATAAGCGTAACCGAAGGGGAATTTTTTACACGATAATAGATTTGCCTGGTCCCTGGCGCGAACCCAAGAAGACATTCAAATCCAGGAACGTCAGTGCAGCTTTTACCAACCCCACCTTTTGCGCTCAGGTAATTTGTTGGTTTAGAGACAACATCAACCCACCTTGACTCCGGTAGCGTTATAGTGCTTTTGACAACATGTAGCATTTATATACGTCATTTCACATTACCGTGATTCATATACATACATCGAGCTACAATGTCCTTTAATATCTAATTCGCTCTACCTCGGAATTAATATATTTTCATATATGCTTAACCAATGGGGAATTTTTTACACGATAATAGATTTGCCTAGTCCCAGGCGCGAACCCAAGAAGACATTCAAATCCAGGAACGTCTGTGAAGCTTTTACCAACTCCACAACTGTGTGAGGCATAAGTTTATGTCGTCTCTCACCCTCATTTACCTTTCGCGCTCAGGTAATTCGTTGGTTTGGAGACAACATCAACTTATCTCGACTCTGGTAGCGTTGTAGTGCTTTTGACAACACATAGCATTTATATAAGTAATTTCACATTACCGTGATTCGTATACATACATCGAGCTACAATGTCCTTTAAGATGTAATTCGCTCTACCTCAGAATTAATATATTTTCATGTATGCTTAACCAATGGGGAATTTTTTACACGATAATAGATTTACCTGGTCCCAGGCGCGAACCCAAGAAGACATTCAAATCCAGGAACGTCATTGAAGCTTTTACCAACCCCACCACCACGAGAGGCATAAGTTTATGTCGTCTCTCACCCTAATATACCTTTTGCGCTCAGGTAATTCGTTGGTTTGGAGACAACATCAACCCACCTCGACTCCGGTAGCGTTGTAGTGCTTTTGACAACACATAGCATTTACATAAGTCATTTCACATTACCGTGATTCATATACATACATCGAGCAACAATGTCCTTTAATATCTAATTCGCTCTACCTCGGAATTAATATATTTTCATATATGCTTAACCGAAGGGGAATGTTTTACACAATAATATATTTGCCTGGTCCCTGGCGCGAACCCAAGAAGACATTCAAATCCAGGAATGTCAGTGAAGCTTTTACCAACCCCACCACTACGAGAGGCATAAGTTTATGTCGTCTCTCACCCTCAAATACCTTTAGCGCTCAGGTAATTCGTTGGTTTGGAGACAACATCAACCCACCTCGACTCCGGTAGCGTTGTAGTGCTTTTGACAACACGTAGCATTTATATAAGTCATTTCACATTACCGTGATTCATATACATACATCGAGCTACAATGTCCATTAATATATAATTCGCTCTCCCTTGGAATTAATATATTTTCATATATGCTTAACCGAAGGGGATTTTTTTACACGATAATAGATTTGCCTGGTCCCGGGCGCGAACCCAAGAAGGCATTCACATCCAGGAACGTCAGTGGAGCTTTTACCAACCCCACCACTGTGTGAAGCATAAGTTTATGTCGTCTCTCACCCTCAAATACCTTTCGCGCTCAGGTAATTCATTGGTTCGGAGACAACATCAACCCACCTTGACTCCGGTAGCATTGTAGTGCTTCTGACAACACGTAACATTTATATAAATCATTTCACATTACCGTGATTCATATACATACAATGAGCTTCAATGTCTTTTAATATCTAATTCGCTCTACCTCGGAATTAATATATTTTCATATATGCTTAACCGAAGGGGAATTTTTTACACGATAATAGATTCGTCAGGTCCCGGGCGCGAACCCAAGAAGACATTCAAATCCAGGAACGTCAGTGAAGCCTTCACCAAACCCACCACCGCCAGAGGCATAAGTTTATGTTGTCTCTCACCCTCAAATACCTTTCGCGCTAATTCGTTGCTTTGGAAACAACATCAACCCACCTCAATTCCGGTAGCATTGTAGTGCTTTTGACAACAGAGCTTTTATATAAATCATTTCACATTACCGTGATTAATATACATACATCGAGCTACAATGTCCTTTAATATCTAATTCGCTCTACCTTGGAATTAGTATATTTTCATATATGCTTAATCGAAGGGAAATTTTTTACACGATAACATATTTGCCTGGTCCAGGGCGCGAACCCAAGACATTCAAATCCAGGAACGTCAGTGGTAAAAGCTTCACTGACGTTCCTGGATTTGAATGTCTTCTTGGGTTCGCGCCTGGGACCAGGCAAATCTATTATCGTAAAAAAATTAAAAAAATCCCCTTCGGTTAAGATACATGAAAATATATAATTCCGAGGTAGAGCGAATTTGATATTAAAGGACATTGTAGCTCGAGTATATATATATATATATATATATATATATATATATATATATATATATATATGTATATATATATATTAATGCAGAAAACAAAACCCATCTAGTTGGTAAAACAATGTCGTTACTTTTGTAAGTGGTAGTTAAAGAGTTGAGAGGTGTAAACAAATTACGATTTCATCTCACTTCCTAAAATTATGAAGTCTCTTTGGCAGTTCAAGCAAGGTCTTCAAGGAGTACATTGTATATATTCGTAATTCAAAGGATTCATTTTGGGCACACAGATGTAAGTTTTTGACGAACTTATATATATTTGCTTTGTATGTTTTATTCATTTAAGCGTTAAAAGGCGTAAATTGGTTTATTTGTGACATTTAACATTTGATTGTCCTATAAATATGATAAAATGTGATATAGTCAAAGGAGGTCTAAAGTGGTAATGAAAGAGTCTTGTTTAGAAAAATATATTTAATTAGCTTTGCAAGATGTATTAAGGTACATTATGTCACCGTTATGACTTATTGAATATTATGGGTTATTTAATAATGTATTTAAAGTTCGCAATAATTCCTTTCAGGAATGAACCTACTACTACTACTACTACTACTACTACTACTACTATTACTACTACTACTACTGTTAACGGAATAAAGGTTAAAGTTGAGTTTCTGAGTTTGTGTCGCCCATAACAATAGTTCATTCATCTTCAACATGAATACGGATCAGAAGGACAACGTAGAAGACAATGGTGACGCCAAGGAGATGTTACGCACCCTCAAGAACAATCAGACTGCTGCTCTCTCTGCCCTCACAAAGAAACGGAATAAAGTCAGCAAGTGTATGGAGAAGCCTGATAATCTTCATTTAGTAAAGACAGGCATGGAGGAGTTTGAGGAAGGGTTAAAAAAGTACAAAGACTGCCAATCAAAAGGTTTGAAGATAAAGAATTGTCTGCCTTAGGATTCAGATTTCAGGTGCATAAATGGATAGCCACAACAGAAGCAAATTTGCAGGATTCTATGGACGGATCTTCACTGCGGAGCAGGTCACATAAATCCAGGAGGTCAGTTAAAAGCACAGCATCAAGTGTAAAGTCAGCTCTCATACAGGAGAAGGCAAAGTTGGCTGGTTTGCTTGCACAGAGGGCACTGCTTGAGAAACAGACAGAAATAGCTCAACAACAGGCAGAATTAAAAGCCAAGGAAGATTTGTTAAAGTTGGATGGTGAAATTGAAGCAGCAAGGGCAAGGGAGAAGGTGTTCCAGGAAGAGGTTATTCCATCAACAGACAAAGTTTTAAACCCTGAAACACCAGCATTTGTTCCCAGTCACAATGTGCATCAAAATAAACCCAATGTCACAGTGCCTTTTCTACCCATGGCACCTACCCCAGAGTCATTCTACCAAAGTCAGCAACAGTTAGCAGCGGCTATGATGCTGCCTCATGCTGAAGTGACTAAGTTTTGTGGTGATCTTCTTGAATATGCATCATTCATGTGGCATTTAATGACCGCATCGTGCCACACACCACATCAGACTCCAACAGGCTGTATTTCTTAAATTCAGCATCTAGAAGGAAAGCCTAAGTCACTCATAGCTGGGTGCATGTTTATGAATGCATCTGAAGGATACATTGAAGCAAAAAGACTTCTGGACAAAGTGTATGGAGATCCATACAAGGTTTTCCATGGCATACATAGACAAGCTAACCAAGTGGCCACAAGTGAGAGGTGATAACAGTGAATCTTTGCAGGAATATGCTTTGTATCTTGTGAAATGTAATCAAACCATGCAGTCATTGTCAAACATGCAGGTTTTAAATGATTTGCCAAACCTTCAGAGGGTGATTTCAAAGCTGCCAGTGTATATTCAAAATAAGTGGTTGGATCATGTGATAAAGCTCAGGAGGCAAGGTGTTTGTGTGTGTTTCACCACATTAGTGGAATTTGTGCAGAATGCAGCAGAGGCAGCAATGGATCCTGTATTCAGCAGGGAAGCTTTGGTTAAAGTGTGTGTTTTTTCAAAGGCAAAGGCAAATCATGGCTCAAGTCAGACCAAGCAAAAATCGTTTGCAGTTACAGTGCAACCATCAAATTCTGCCAACCAGTATACTAGGAAATGCCAACTCTGTAGTGGTCATCATGACATTGAGGAGTGCCTTCAATTTCTGCACAGGAGTGTGGATGAAAGACGAGAATTTGTTAAAGACAACCGTCTTTGCTTCAGTTGTTTGGGCAATAACCACACTTCAAAAAGTGTCTCAATCGACGGCAGTGCAAGACATGTAATAAAAGGCATCCTACCACTCTGCACATTGAGAACTTTAGGATGCTTGACAGCAACAGTGCAATTGTGTCACAAGCTAGTGCACAGTTTGAAAGTACAGGTCAAGGTTGTGCTAAGGGTCAAGATGGTACTCAAGGTGAAGGTCGCACTCCAGGTCAAAGTAATACTCAAAGTCTAAGTAATGTGAGGTCTTCTGCATGTACAATTTCTGATACAGTGTTGCAATCAATCTTGCCTGTGCAATTACGTGTAAATGGTAGTGACAATGTAGTACAAACTTATGCCTTTTATGATACAGGCAGTACAGGTTGTTTCATTAAGGATAGTATCAAGGATCAATTAAACTGTAAAGGTATTGAAACAGCTATCAAGTTGCAACAATGCATGGGACTGATACGGTTAAAACCTTTATTGTAAATGGTCTTGTTGTTGCTGATATACATGGTAATAATGATGTTGTATTGCCAAAGGTATTCACACAAAAGGATATTCCTGTTAATCATGATCAAATTCCAAGGTATGAAATGTTAAAGGATTGGCCTCATTTATCATGTGTTATTAATAAGATTCCAGTGTATCAGCCAGAGTTAGACATAGGAATTTTGATAGGTAGTAACTGTCCAACAGCTTTACAACCTTTAGAGGTTGTACCCACTTCAGGTTATGGCCCCTTTGCAGTAAGATATTTGCATGGATGGACAGTTAATGGGCCTGTACATGTTAAGGTTAGTTCAAATGGGGTTTCATGTCACAGGTTACTTGTATCTGATGTTCAACATGTTACTGACTGTATTACTGTTGAAAGTATTAGGAAGTACTTTGAGTTAGATTTTTCAGAAAGGGATCTTGGGTCAGTTCCTGATGAGCGTGGCTTATCTTTTGAGGACATAAGATTTGTGAAAAGGTGCCAGGATGACATTGAATTTAGAGGTGGTCACTTTCAGCTACCCATGCCTTTCAGAGATCTCAATGTGAATCTTCCTAACAATAAGAAGCAGGCTGTTAGCAGAGCTAAGTGGCAAAAGGAGAAGATGAAGAATAGTGAAGATTACAGACAGCAGTATACAGCATTTATGGACAAGTTGTTTGAAAAAGGCTATGCTTACAAGATCCCAGATGATGAGGTCAATAAGATTCCTGTTTGGTATCTTCCTCATCACGCAGTTTTTCATCCCAAGAAAGGAAGATTAGGATTGTTTTTGACTGTAGTGCCAAGTTTGAAGGTGTGTCATTAAATGATGTTCTGCTACAGGGTCCAAACCTCACCAATTCATTGACAGGAGTACTTATTAGATTCCGGCAGGAGGTTTATGCATTCATTGGAGATATTGAAGCTATGTTCTTTCAAATAAAGATTCCACCTGAGAATCAGGACTATGTTAGATTCTTGTGGTGGCCTAATGGTGACATCAATCGACCTCTTGAAGAATTCCGAATGGCTGTTCACATTTTCGGAGCAATCTCATCACCGAGCATTGCAAATACTGCATTGAAGGCCACAGCAGACAAAGCAGATGAGAAGTATGATTCAACTGTTGGCAGCACCATAAGGCACAATTTCTATGTTGACGACTGTTTGAAGTCATGTGCTGATGTTCCTACAGCAGTGAAGTTGGTGAAGGATTTGGTATCTGCAACTGGTGACGGAGGGTTTAGGTTAACTAAATTTGTCAGCAATTCAATTGATGTCCCTAAAGCTTTGCCTGCTGAAGATTGTTCGGTTGAAAGTGACAAGTTTAATCTTGACATCGAGAGTTTAATGACAAGAGCCTTAGGAATGTTATGGGACCTTAAAGAAGACTCATTCAAGTTCTCAATTGAGCTCAAGGATAATCCATTCACCAGAAGAGGATTGTTGTCAACTACTCATCATTATATGATCCCCTTGGGTTGCTCTCTCCAATCATCTTACCAGCCAAGAAACTGTTACAAGAATTGTGTCAAGTTGAGAGTCTGGACTGGGATGAGAGGATTCAGATGAGCCAGCTGAAAGGTGGCAACATTGGATACAAGGTCTTCATTTACTGGAGCAGCTTTCAATACCAAGATGCTTCAAGTCAAGTGGGTTTGGTAATGTGACAGGTTCAAGTGTTGTATTATTCAGCGATGCAAGTACAGTTGGTTATGGTGTTGCAGCATATCTTGTTCTTCACGATGGAAACCAAGTTCAGTCAAATCTTGTCATGGGAAAATCAAGAGTATCTCCCAAAAAGGTGGTGACTATACCTAGGTTAGAACTTACAGCTGCAACTGTGTCTGTCAAGGTTGCTCAACACATCCTGAAGGAGTTGGAGTTTACTGTTGGCAAGGTAGTGTACTACACAGATTCAACAACAGTCCTTCACTATATTCATAGCAACACTAAAAGGTTCCCTGTTTTTGTAGCCAACAGAGTCAGGGTTATAAGAGACTACTCCCAGCCGGAGCAATGGGGATATGTAAACTCCAGTGATAACCCTGCTGATGTGGCATCAAGAGGTATTAGTGTACATCAGTTTTTGCAGTATGATAAATGGTTTCATGGCCATCATTTATTGCATTCTGATTATTTGCCTTCACAGGAGTATGTGTGTGCAGATTGTGTTGATGGTAAGAGTGAACATGTATCTGCGGTCACAATTTCTGAAGAAACATCATGGGTTTACAAGATTGATTGAATATTTCTCTTCATGGTCAAGGTTACAAAAGGCAGTTTCTGTATTTCAACAACTGAAGTCAATCCTTAGTGGTAAAAGGAAAGGTTGTGTAACCACTGATGCTGAAAGGGCAATCATAATGTATGTTCAACGGGAGGTGTTTGGTGATGAAGTGAAGGCTTTATCAAGGGAATTGTCAGTTGGCAAGAGTAGTCCAATATATAAGCTTGATCCCTTTCTTGATTCTGAGGATGGCTTATTGAAGGTTGGAGGTAGGATAAGAAGGTCTGACATTCCACATTCTGCCAAACATCCATACTGTTACCAAAGAAGCATCATGTGACTACATTGTTGATACGACATGAGCATGAATTATTAGCTCATTCAGGTAGAAACCATGTTCTCTCAAATCTAAGGCAGAAGTATTGGATCATCAATGCTAATGCAACTGTCAGGAATGTGTTATTTCATTGTGTTACTTGCCAGGAAGTTGAAAGAACCAGCTTTGAGTCAAAAGATGGCTGATCTTCCAGCAGACAGAATTGGAACCTTCGCCACCATTCAGTAATGTTGGTATTGACCTCTTTGGACCCTATTACATCAAGGAAGGAAGAAAGGAGTTAAAGAGGTATGGTGTGATATTTACCTGCTTGGTTAGTAGGCATTCATATTGAAAACTGCAAACACTTTACAATCTGACTCATTTCATAAATGCTTTGCGAAGATTGTTTCTCGAAGAGGTCATCCCAAGGTTATCAGATGATAATGGAACCAACTTCCATGGGGCTGAGAGAGAACTTAAGGCAGCTCTTGATGAGATGGAGGAAAAGAAGATTGAGAAGTATTTGTTGCATAATCATATTGAATGGAAATTCAATCCACCTGCAGCAAGCCACATGGGTGGTTGTTGGGAGCGCCAAATCAGAACAGTTAGAAAGGTGTTGTCTGCACTGGTGAAGGAATTTGGTGAAAGGCTAAATGACGAAAGTTTATGGACTCTGCTTTGTGAGGTTGAGAGCATCGTCAATTCAAGACCGTTAACCACTGTAAGTGACAGCGTAGATGACCTTGAGCCACTAACTCCAAACCATTTGTTGATTCCAAAATCATATGTGATCCCTCCCCCTGGCTTGTTTCAAAAGGATGATGTTTACATGAGGAGAAGGTGGAGATGCGTTCAATATCGACCAACTGTTTTGGTCAAGATTAGAAAGGAGTATTTGAGCATTTACAGGACTAGACAAAAGTGGAATGAACCAAGAAGAAATCTAATTGTTGGCGATGTGGTCTTGGTAAAGAGTGACATTGAGCCAAGGAATCAGTGGCCAATGGGGTGAGTAATAGAAGTATACCCTGATGACAAAGGAACAATTAGCAGTCCCAAGATTAAGACACTTTCTTCGGTTATTGTCCGTCCTATTCAGAAGCTAGTGTTATTAGTTGAAGGCTAGGATTTTCATGTTAAATGTAACGTGATATTATCTTGTTCTTATGGCCTATCATTTGATATTATATATTATTTGAGTTATGAAGATGTTTAATTTTGTTTAGGTGAATATGTGAAACATGAAAGTGTTTTGAATTCAAAGTTTGTATTGTAACTTAAAGGTTATTTATTGTGTCTGCATGAGTAGGTGTATATTTTGATAAACAGGTTTAATCTGTTTATGGGGCTGAGTATGTTAATGCAGAAACACAAACCCATCTAGTTGGTAAAACAATGTCGTTACTTTTGTAAGTGGTAGTTAAAGAGTTGAGAGGTGTAAACAAATTACGATTTCATCTCACTTCCTAAAATTATGAAGTCTCTTTGGCAATTCAAGCAAGGTCTTCAAGGAGTACAGTTGTATATATTTCGTAATTCAAAGGATACATTTTGGGCACACAGATGTAAGTTTTTTGACGAACTTATATATATTTGCTTTGTATGTTTTATTCATTTAAGCGTTAAAAGGCGTAAATTGGTTTATTTGTGACATTTAACATTTAATTGTCCTATAAATATGATAAAATGTGATATAGTCAAAGGAGGTCTAAAGTGGTAATGAAAGTGTCTTGTTTAGAAAAATAGATTTAATTAGCTTTGCAAGATGTATTAAGGTACATTATGTCACCGTTATGACTTATTGAATATTATGGGTTATTTAATAATGTATTTAAAGTTCGCAATAATTCCTTTCAGGAATGAACCTACTACTACTACTACTACTACTACTACTGAGTTTGTGTCGCCCCCATAACAACAAATATATATCATATAGATATATAATATATATATATATATATATATATATATATATGTGTGTGTGTGTGTGTGTGTGTGTGTGTGTGTGTATCAATACACATTTATATACATATAAATACATATGTATATGTATATGTGAATCAGAGGAATTTATTTCTGGTGATAGAAATTCATCTCTCGATGTACTTAGGTTCGGATCCCACAATAAGCTATAGGTCCTATTGCTAGGTTACCAATTGGTTCCTAGCCACGTAAAAATACCTAATCTTCGGGCCAGCTGTAGGAGAGGTGTTAATCAGCTCAGTGGTCTGGTTAAACTAAGATATACTTAACTTATGTATGTATGTATGTATGTATTTATGTATGTATGTATGTATGTATATATATATATATATATATATATATATATATGTATATATATATATATATATATGATATATATATATATATATATATATATATATATATATATATATATATGTATATATATATATATATATATATATATATATATATATATATATATATATATATATATATATATATTTTATATATATAAATATATATAATATGTTAATACAATGTTCAAGACGAAACGTCCTTCACGTGATGATTAGATGCACTTGAGTTTTTCTTTCCATCAGCATTTACTGTCTACTAAGCAAAATCCTAATCGACGAAGATTACTGAGTGCTGGTCAGTTTCAATCACCTTTTCCCTTGATCACTGTAATTTCTTTTACTCTTATTCATCTACATCATACGTTGAGTATTACGATCAGTAATGAGAAGTAAATCATCTAAATAACCATAATGTTTATCTAAACCCAGTTTTAATCTGAAACTTGCTAAGTAATTTGCAGTAAGTCATCCTTCATTACATTTGTTTTTAGTTTTCTGTAAAACAATACTTTTGAGATGGCTTCCTTTGTCTGTCCGTCCGTACTTTTTCTTTCCGCCCTCAGATCTCAAAACCTAATGAGGCTAAAGAGCTGCAAATTGGTATGTTGATCATCCACCCTACAATCATCAAACATACTAAATTGAAGCACTCTAGCCTCAGTAATTAAAAAAATTCATTTAAGGTTAAAGTTAGTCATCATCGTGCGTCTGGCAACGCTATAGGCCAGGCTACCACCCGGCAGTTGTTGAGAGCTTCATGGGCCGCCGCTCATACAAAAAACTTTGTTGCGGTGAAGAAACTTCGGCGCATTTTTTCTTTGTTTTATGAGATCACTACTATACTGGAAAGATTATCATTTTCTTCCCAATCTGACGCCTTCGGGAACTTTTGACTCGAAGGTGAAGTACAAAAAGAATTCTGAGGCTTCAGACTCCCATGTGTGGATTCTTTAGTAACAAATGACTGAGTGAACGAATTGTAGTGCAGGCTCAACTAGCTCCAAACAGATGTCCATTTCAGAGAGGCTTTAGGACACGAAGCCCACGCTAGTTTTATGGATTTCTGTGGTTACCAAAGGTATCCACTCCCCTTTCAGGTGGATCCAGCAACAACTGACATGTTTGAATTCTTTAAAGAAGTGTCGACGGGAGAGGAAACCAGATGGAAAAGGGAATAGATCAAATTAAAAAAAAAATAGTCTAAAGGAACTCTTTTAATTAAGGGAAACAAGAGTAAGAGAATATCATGGCTTGAAAGTGAAAGAAAAAAGCTGGTCAGTAATGACAAACCTTTCAGTGCATAATTTAAGATAAGTGCTTTTTCTCAATACTTTAGTAAACATAAACTTTACAAATGTAATCTAGCCAAAAAGTTTTTTCATTCCCAGATAACCAACAACTTTTCTCTGAAAGGAAAAATGAGAACCAACACTTCAACTAAACAAGAGCCAAGGTTACAGAAGTAGCAAAAATCGTCAATATCTAGATGACAAAATCAGAAGATAAAAAGCAACCTGATAAGATCGAGAAAACAAACGAAAAAGATCAACGATACTAAGGATAAATATATAAATATATATATATATAATATATATATATATATAAATATATATATATATATATTTATATATATATATATATATATATATATATATATATATATATATATATATATATATATATATATATTATATATATATAATATATATATATATATATATATATATATTATATATATATATATATATATATATATATATATAATATATATAGACTGGTAAAAATGTTCTGTAACAACAGAGTTCCATCTAATAAAAGGAGCCCATAAAAAACACCAAAATAGAGAAAGAGTACTATATTTCAGAGATGCTGTCTCCTCTTCAGGTAGATGAATGAGAAAAGTTCACAGAAAAGGTGGTATGGTATTTATACCAAGAGGTCCATCCACAAACAAGCCATTTTAAGTCACCCGCTGATAATCTTCCTCTAATCTTCTTAAGGGTTGGTTGAATGAAGACGTTGTCGATCTTGTCCGAAATCCATCCTCCTTTTGAGATGTTCATTACCTGCCTCTCTTTTATTAAGGCCGATTCCATCATTGACTCTTGTACCGGCAGTTGCTGCTATAAATTACACGTGACAAATTCCAGTTTATTCTATGGTTATGTCATTTATATGGTTGAAAATAGACGAGTTCTGTTGTCCATACCTAACTGACCGTTTGTGTTGTATTAATCTCTGGGGAAGGGATTTACCTGTAAATCCGATGTAAGATTGGTCACAGTCCTGGCATGGATTTCGTATACCCCAGAGTCCTTTGGAGATCTTTTGTTGGACGTTAATCAGGGATTTGGCTAAGGTGTTTGGGTAAGTAAATACAAAAGGGTTCGATTTTCCGAGGGGGTTGGTTATTCTCTTAATCGTGTCCAGGTGGGGAATTATTATTTTATTGTTGGGTGTATCTCTGGTCTTGTCTTTAGGGGGTCGGTAGAAAATTACGTTAGCTTTGTGAATTGCTTTCTCAATTATATGGTCAGGATATTTTAAAGACGAAAGTTGCTTGCGAATTAGTTCAAATTCTTTTTCCAGGAATTCTGGGGAACAAATCGCAAGGCTCTTAAGAATAAGTTACTAGCTACACCTATTTTGATAGAAATGTCATGATAGCTAAAGTAGTGAATGTATGAAAGTGAGAACGTTGGTTTTCTGTATATGGTAAATTTGTATTCTGTCGTATCTCTGATTATTAAAACAAAATTCCTTTTCTTGATGTTTTAATAATCAGAGATACGACAGAATACAAATTTACCATATACAGAAAACCAACGTTCTCACTTTCATACATTCACTACTTTAGCTATCATGACATTTCTATCAAAATACGGTGTAGCTAGTAACTCGTTCTTAAGAGCCTTGCGAATTTGTTCCCCAGAATTCCTGGAAAAAGAATTTGAACTAATTCGCAAGCAACTTTCGTCTTTAAAATATCCTGACCATATAATTGAGAAAGCAATTCACAAAGCTAACGTAATTTTTCTACCGACCCCCTAAAGACAAGACCAGAGATACACCCAACAATAAAATAATAATTCCCCACCTGGACACGATTAAGAGAATAACCAACCCCCTCGGAAAATCGAACCCTTTTGTATTTACTTACCCAAACACCTTAGCCAAATCCCTGATTAACGTCCAACAAAAGACATCTCCAAAGGACTCTGGGGTATATGAAATCCCATGCCAGGACTGTGACCAATCTTACATCGGATTTACAGGTAAATCCCTTCCCCAGAGATTAATACAACACAAACGGTCAGTTAGGTATGGACAACAGAACTCGGCTATTTTCAACCATATAAATGAACATAACCATAGAATAAACTGGAATTTGTCACGTGTAATTATAGCAGCAACTGCCGGTACAAGAGTCAAATGATGGAATCGGCCTTAATAAATGAGAGGCAGGTAATGAACATCTCAAAAGGAGGATGGATTTCGGACACGAACGACAACGTCTTCATTCAACCAACCCTTAAGAAGATTAGAGGAAGATTATCAGCGGGGGTGACTTAAAATGGCTTGTTTGTGGATGGACCTCTTGGTGTAAATACCACCTTTTCTGTGAACTTTTCTCATTCATCTACCTGAAGAGGGAGACAGCAGTCTCTGAAATATAGTACTCTTTCTCTATTTTGGTGTTTTTATGGGCTCCTTTTATTAGTATATATATATCCATATATATATATATATATATATATATATATATATATATATATTATATATATATATATTTATATATATATATATATATATATATATATATATAAAGTCTTACCAAATTTAAAAGTGTTTGCTTGTAACATTTAATATTATATTAAATGTTAAAAGAAATGTATATGTGTATATTTAAGTATATATATAAATATATAAATATATAAATATATATATATATATATATATATATATATATATATATATATATATATATATATATATATATATATATATATATATATATATATATATATATATATTATATATATATATAAATATATAATATATATATATATATATATATATATATATATATATATATATATATATATTATCATATATATATATATATATATATATATATATTTATATATTTATATATATACTTAAATATACACATATACATTTGCTTTTAACATTTAATATAATATTAAATGTTACAAGCAAAACATGCTTTAAAGTTTGGTAAGACTTTTGTCGCCTGAGAGTTGCAATCAGTCATTCTATCAAACAATAAATTTCTTTTTAGAAAACTGAATTTCTGTTTTAAAACTGAAATTCGTTTTTAAAACAGAAATTACAACTGAATTTTTTATAAGGCAAAAAACGGTCTTAATTAATGAAGTCTAGCATTGCTTATTAAGCGTTAGGAATTCTAATCGCATTATTTGCTGTTTCATGCGAGTGAACCACTGATTTAAATAAATTTAATTTGCAATTGAAGTCCCTAAATTCATAAACTAGAAACAATACCGATAAATTAGTATCCAACTGTGACTCCTTAATAAGTAGCAATGGCATCTTTGCATCGATATTAATCTGAACCTCCTTATCGCTCACGTGGGCAGTCTCTCGGGGTATATAAACCCCTGAAGGTTCTCCTTTCGCCATTCGAAGTGAGCATCTCGCCATAAGGAGAAAGAAAACGAGCTCGGCTGACTAGAAAAATCTTTTGGATAATTTCTCTGTGACGATCGAAGAATCACCGACTTCCAAAATGCCCCACCTACGAACTCATTCCTTTCCAGATGGACTCCTTACTTCGGATGGTAAGAATTAATTTTTAAAAGAATTTCCCAGTTCATTGTCTTGTCTTTTCCGTTTTGAATTTTGATATATTCTTCGTGTAAATTGATATTTAATTTTCATAAAGTACAACACATTAAAAAAGACAGTAATAATATAAGAAATTCAGTGGTTTAATTAAGTTGAATGAACTGACAAGAGAATGTCCCTTATCCTCTTTGAGTTCAATACCAATGATCGCTGTTTATGTCATTATTAAGTCAACAGATGCACTTAAAGACATTTGCATCTGTTACAGAGGACGCCAAGAGCCGCAGCTGTTCTTCCGTCAGCGGCAGAAGCTTCCAGAGTGTCAGCAGCAACAGCAACAGTTCGACCTGTGACAGGAGTTGCTGTAGGGACGAACTGACTCATCATCACGAAAGCAACAGCAATAACAAAAAGATGAACAAGAAGAAATCTCACAGGAAACAGAAAACAATCGACAGCGATTTCGTTACGTATTTCATCTGTCGTCGACCATGAGAACATTCTCTCTCTCATCCTATTCCTTCTATGTTTTTTTATGAAATACTAACAATTTAAATATTTTTTATTGTTGACGATTTACTATTATTATTTTTATATAAATAAAGGCTCGATATAATCCCAGCTTGATACATTTTTTCCTCAGATATTATATTTACCAAAGTAATCTTTGACGAGACTAGACAACTGAATATAGTAATCTCCGAGAACCTCTTAACAGAATTGGTTAAACCTCACGTAAAGAACGCAACTTTGAATTCAACTGGACATATTACCCCAATTTTGTATGACCAAGGGAAATCTCCTATTACTTGTACTGATTACCATATACATGGAGTTTCTTTAAGAGCAGAATATTAATTAATCAATATTACTCCATAAAATGTGAAAAGGTAAGGTAACGAAGCTGTGAAGATATTCTTTGACTGACCAAACGAATTGGAGTCATTGATGAAGTCCATTATAAGTATGGTGTTTTTCGTCTTTCATTTTTAGGATGTCATATACACAAAATTAATATTGAGATTTTATTATATATTAATTTTCATTCGGACCACGACAACAGAGTTAGGAAATCAGTGTTCACATTAATTTTTTTTTTTAATGCATTACGTGTTGGAAGCCCTAAACATGTCGATGATGAAATTGACGACATCAAGATTAGAGGCAATAAATCAATATACCCTAATATTGTATCAGACTCAGATGGAAAAATGACTTTATGGAAAAAACAAAGGAGAAATATGTAACACATAAACTTCCTTAAATGCCCTATTGTTATAATTTTGAAGATATTCTCAAC
This sequence comes from Macrobrachium nipponense, assembly GCF_015104395.2. Taxonomy (NCBI): domain Eukaryota; kingdom Metazoa; phylum Arthropoda; class Malacostraca; order Decapoda; family Palaemonidae; genus Macrobrachium; species Macrobrachium nipponense. The sequence goes on from NC_087206.1 coordinate 92,991,342, forward strand.
TTTCTTAAATATTTTAGTGTTAAAGTGATATTTAAGAACAATAATGCACTAAAAGTAGCGATGAAACCGAACATTCCTGACATTTATCAGATCTCACGCAATTCTCTTAGCAAGTCCTGTTAGCTATATTAACTATACTCTATTTTTTTCCATCTGTCCACCCGCCAGTGGTGTTTGGGTATGGTAACACTACGTCCCGGGCTTTAGATAGTTACGCTATGTGTAAGTTTTAGGTAAATAAAAGGATATCTGGGTGTACATTTACAACTGAAAAGTGTTTTAATAATCTACTGTATGCGAATTACACTGTTAATATTCGAAATAGGATATTGTTATTATTGTTGAATGTAAGCTGAATGTAACTATCTAAAGCCCGGGACGCAGTGTTACCATACAAAAACACCACAGGCGGATGGACAGATGGAAAAAAAAAAAAAAACACGAGTATAGTCACTGGAAAAAGGAATTGATCAGCATAAAAACGTATACGATATGCACAGAATGACATTTCAATTTAATTTATGTTGGCTATGGTAATCATGCTTTCTACTAGGTATGTAAAAATAAACTAGTCTAATAACATGTAAGAGAGGAATATTAACTAAGGACAACAAAACGATAGGATCGTTATTATTTGTAGTAGGAAATAAATCAGATCAATCGTTTAACGAAAACAAAAGTTATGCATATCATAACCCTTCTCTTTCAAAATAAGTCCAACCTCCCTGCAGGTGTCAAGCACTTTGCCTAACATCAGCATATATATATATATATATATATATATATATATATATATATATATATATATATATATATATATATATATATAATCATTCAGGAAACCGCAGACAACCACATCAGAAGGAAGAACATTTATTTGAGAAGTTTCGCACATACAATATGCATCTTCAGTCTGTTGGATAAAAACATACAAATATTAACATCAAATAAAAGGAGGATTCTTAATTTAACAAGTAAAAATTAATACAAGATTAAAATTAACTTAAAATTTACAGAAAGGATTAAAAGTTAATGACAAGTAAAATGAAGAAGTAAAAAGTATAAATAAAAAACAAATACCAATGCGCAACCAACCGTTAGTTGAGAAGGAAGGAGGTAAAATCAATGACTAGACTTGGGCAAGAAGTTAAAAAGTTGACTATGCCAGATAAAGCGGAGAAAATGAAACTCCACTATTCAACGAGGGAACAAGACGTTTAATATATAATGTCTCTAGAGTGGGTAGGTAATCTGAGTCTTTAACTGAGCCTAAAATAGAGAAGTGTTGTTTCTTCACCTCTATCCTACAATTGATAGCGTGATTTTTTATATTTGAGTGCTCAGGCCTACTTAATTTTTACCCCGTCCTAAAACTAAGGCCCATGTGACTACGGTATCTCATCTGCAGCAGCCTCCTAGTCGATCCAACGTAATTTCCGGGACATCCCGAGCACGTAAATTTGTATACTACGTTAGATCGCATGAACTGCTGCAGACGATCTCTGAAGCAGGGAAAAAAGAGAGCCTTATTTTGCTTAGGTTGTTTGATATATGCTTTATATTTAGACAGGGAATTTCACTTTCAATAATTGTAGTTAGGTGTTGTGAAAATTTGCTATTGTATATACGTATATGGTATGGAGACATACATTAGTTTCTTTGGTACGTCTATCATTGGAATGGATGGTTTAAAATTCAAAGTTAAAAGTGTGTTAACAATATTAAGAAATACATCCTTAGGATACGAGTTTCGTTGGAAGTTATTATATATAAATTCAATTTCTTTATGGGAGATATCCCAGTTCGATGAATAGTTTATTGCTTCATGAACCTGAACCAGAGTGGAGATGGCATTAAGCTTAAAACTTTTGACAAGAGCTACAAAAATTATTAGATAGTCCCGTATATGTTTTCTTCCTGAAAACTGAAGTGTTAAAAATTGAATGATCCCTAGTAATACAAATGTCATGAAACGGTAAAGAATTATCGTTATCGAGTTCCACAGTAAAGTTAATGGTAGGGTGTTTCAAATTAATAAACTGTAAAAACTGTGAAGCTTGCCATTCGTATCTAAAAAGGGCGAAGGTATCGTCCACATACCTTCTGTAGAACAATGGTTTAAAAAGAATCAGGACAAGAATTAAAAAATTCTTTGTTCTAGACGAGACATAAAAAAATTTGCGAATAATGGGCCCAAGGGAGAACCCATAGCCACACGATCAACCTGATAATATAATTTATTATTAACAACAAGGGCTGAGACTTGAACGGCAAGTTCTATAACTGTTTATAAAGGAGCTTATTAAAACCATGAAATAAAAATTCTTCATTTGGCAATATTCTATCAATTATGATATTTATGGTTTTATCAATAAAGATATTCGTAAACAACGACTCCAAGTCAAAACTGTCCATAGAGTTCACCATCCTGTTTAGTTATTAGATCCTGAAATTCGTAACCGTTTTTCACATTGCATTGGTTAAAAGAAAACTCATTTAAAATCGATACTAAAAATTTAGATATATATTAAAAGACGGACTGTTGTAAGCCGCCATAATTGGTCCAATAGGCAAACCAGGCTTATGGATTTTCGGTTCCTCGTATAAAATGCTAAATGTGTTTACAGATAGGCAGATTGATAGATATTTAGATAGACAATGAAAGTTTCTTCTATGTGCCAATCCTTTGGAAAACGGTCAGTATCATATTCGATGCTTCATTTTTCCTTATTGTGTGTGTACGGATATATATATGTATATATATATATATATATATATATATATATATATATATATATATAGATATATATATATGTATATGTATATATATATATATATATATATATATATATATATATATATATATGTATATATATCTGTAACTCATCTCAACGTTTAACCAACGAGGTTTAGCTCTTAATACATACCATGAACGCTTGTGTAATATTACGTGTTTTTATGTGCTGTTTATGCATACCTAAAAATTGATAACTCATATAGTATATATGTATATATGTATGTATATATATATATATATATATATATATATATATATATATATTACACACATATATATGAGTTATCAAATTTTTAGGTATGCATAAACAGCGCATAAAAACACGTAATATTACACAAGCGTACATGGTATGTATTAAGTGCTAGAACTCGTTGGTTAAACGTTGGGATGAGTTAACTGATCCACATCTTCAACCTCAGTCAAATATATTAACACCATAAACAGTGTAAGTTCGACGCAAAGTGTTTTGTTATACAAATACCACCAAAAATACACCATTTTAAAAGATACGCTGAATATAATATCACTCGCCTTAGCTGTTTCTTGGCTAATTTTTCGTGACATATAGATCTGAGGTGGCCATAAGCAAACAACAGGAATCTGAAGGAGGAGATTAAAGCGTATCAGAGCAGGAACTGAAAGCGAGACCCAACACGTGATTACGAGCATAAAAAAAGTGGGCTGATGAGGCAGACTGCAAATGACATGATTGGAGTCTAAGAGGACAACCACTCAGTACATTACACATTTCAGGGACGAATAACGGTCAGGCGTCTGTGGTATGATGGGTTGGAATTTTCGTTCAGTTTTCCTTCCGTTATCATTAGGCGCCTGCTAAGGTAGATTCTAATCAGTGAAGAGTTACTGAGTACAAGGGCGTCCGCCTCACAAGTAGCTGCCTAAGACAAATGCAGATCATAGCCAATCAAGAGCATTTCTACCTATTTTCTGTTAAAGTCATGATATCGATAACAATTCAATATGAAAAATAAAAGCACATAATACTTCTTGCTTATGATTGCATATCTTTCTGCTTAAGGCCGCCACTATGCGACAATCCGTCAGTAAAAATCCAACGGCATAAATATATGATTGATTTGCCCCTCTACTGTTGAGACAGGAACTTTGACTCTTGGGACGATGATGAGACTATGAATTTTCCTCATAATGAATGCCTCACCCGACGGCATTTTCTCACATTATCTGGAAGGGGGTGTAGATAGTTCTTGAAAACTAACAGTCACCACATAATGTTTCTCTGGACGACCATCACCCAGAGGAAAATTATGTGGTGACCGGTAGTTTTCTAGAGCTATTTCAATTGGAACTATCAAATGCAAGCAATCTGAGAAAAAACCTTCGGCCGAGGGACTCACACTTTTGCCAAGAGTCCAAGAGTATGTCAAGAGGAGAGAGATGGGAAAAGAGAAAAACTGGTGGCGGGGGAAGGAATGGCCGTATTGAGGATGAAGAGAAGACGGCAACGGGAAGAGTAAAGCAGAAAGAGAATTCCTTACCTGGAATGTT